>NW_006160165.1:6868176-6879143 GCF_000334495.1 Tupaia belangeri chinensis | reverse complement strand
CCCCCCCTCCCTGCCGATGAGGTAGGCGATGAGCACCACGAGCACCAGCCCTGCCAGGGCGCCGCCCACAGCGATGGGGATCAGCATGTCGTTCTCGTCCAGCAGACACTCCTCCACTGTGGGGACAGTGCCGCACGGGCCACGGCCGTCAGCCCGGCCACGGACGCCACGCCCTCCCCCGTGCTCCCTCCTCGGTCAGCTGGGCGGCACAACCGACGGCCGACGGCCGTCGGCGTGGACGCGACCCGTCAGGACTGCACCCAGGCCTGGCCTTCTGCGGCCCTGAGCAACAGGTCACCGTCAGCAGCCCCAAGGAATCGCTGCGACTGTCTGCAGCACGGCTCCAGAAGGGGCACGTGCCCTGCGGTGCGAGACTCATGGGCCTTCTGAAAGCGGGCACCTCTCCAGCCAGGAGGCGCAGAGGAGGTTCTTCCTGGTGGGCGGGGAAGCCGTGCCCCACGCCAGCACTAAACGTCCAAAAGGCCCCCACTGCCACCACCAGGGCCATGCACCCCGGAGGCCAAGCACTCACCAGATCCGAACTTGTCTCCTTCCACCCTGAAGGCCTGGACCCACACCTTGAAGACGTTGACGGAGAAGGCTTCTGTGACCGGCAGGCGCTCCTCGGCGCTGCACCTGTACGAGTTGCCCAGCGAGGCCTGCAGGGCTCGCAGCGAGCTGTTGGCGGCTCTGAAGGCGGGCTCTGCAACACATGCGCGAGTCTGAGACTGGGGGCCCTGGGGGCGGGGCGGGGCCATGCAAGCTGGGGCTCACCTTTGGCGTCGCGGAGAGTCATGTTCAGCTGGACTCCTTGCAGGAAAAACCGGCTAGAACTCGCATTCTGAAAGACAGGAAGATGGCCCTCACCCACCAGCTAAGGGTCGGCTCCCCAAGGGCGCTGGCCACAGCCGACCCCGTTCCTGGGACATGGCGGCACAAAGCACAGGAACAGGGACACCGCTGTTCCCGAGCACGAGGCTGGCAGAGCTGAGGCCAGGAGACCGGGCGGCCTTGGTGACGGTAGGGCCACCCGCACACACCCGACTGGCAGGTCTCCTGAAATGTCTGCAGAATACCCGAATGGTGGGAAGGAGGCAGGGGACTGAGAAGCCAAAAACCTGCTGTGCAGGGGACAGGAAGCACACGTGGCATGCCCTCCGGGCAGAGGCACGGGTGCCAGGACCCTGTGGTCCTGCCTCCACTTGCATCCGTGGACACCAGTGTTGGCACAGTGGCCAGGCAGGAGCCCGGCGGCCGGGCCGAGGGTGGGTGAGCGTGGCAGCAGCCCGAGTGGCAGGGGCCCACACGCACCATGCCAAACTGGAAGAGCAGCAGGTCCACGTCCTCGCTGTGCAGCTCCAGGGTCACCAGCTGGGGAGTGCAGCTGCCGCCGGCCGACGTCTTGTTTGGGTTGATGTTGAGCACCTTTGTCACCAGCTGTGTGAGGACAGGGACACCCTGAAGCTCCAGGTCTCCCACGCCCATGGGCGGAGCCCGGCCAAGATGAGGCCACCTCACTGTGCTACAGCCAGAGGGCCAGGCGGGCCAGGCTGGTGCAGAATTCACATGCAGCCCATGTCCTGCAGCACTTCCAGGACACCACCCATCCCCGTGGGAGGCAGAGTGCCAGCCCTCCCAGCAAGCACGGCAGCTGGCGAGTCCTGGCCCACAGCGCGGACTGTCACATCGCAGAGAACAGTGGTCGCCACCTGGTGCTCAGGCCGCATGGCAAGACATCAGCCAGCCTGCAAGGACAGCACGCATCCCCACAGTCGCTCGTGGACTCAGGCCAGGCCCCTCCTGCCCGGCTCTGTCCGAAGTTGTGCCCTACCGTGCTGTCCTTCCGCATGTAGGTGACGTTCAGCTGCAGCCCCATGGTGGCCAGCAGACAGGTGCCGTTGGTGCCGTTCACGCTGTACTTGTCCACGGGGGGGCTCTCGGGCGTGGGTGAGGGTGAGGGGCTGGGCGGCGCAGTAGTTGGGCCTGGCCCATCTTGAGCACACCGTGACTCTGAGGAGACAAGGAGGGGGCAGCTGCCCATGGGAGAGCCCAGGCTGGGCGAGATATCCGGGATCGATGGAGAAGGCACGTCTCTGAGGCCACCGCAGAGCCTGGCCGACCTCCGACCATGCTGACCGGAGCACTCCATGTCCGACAGTGGGCAGCGGGGTCACCTCTCTGACTCATCTCCACTCAGCCTCCAGAGGCACGCAGCCACCAGGCAGCCCACGCCGAGATGGGCCCTCCTACCGTGGGCCAAGAGGAGAGCCAGAGCCAGTGAGGGACCAGCACAGGAGCCCACGCGGCCGGGCGCCACCTGAGACAGGGCAGGCCGTAGCTGCCTTCGGCCCTGCATCTGCCCGTGCCGCGCCAGGAACATCCCAGGGAGGACAGTGGCAGGTCCCAGCTAGGGGACAGAGCTGACACCAACACTTCCCTCAGCCACACCTTGGGTGGCAGCAGACCCATGTGTCCATAAGGGCCTTGGAGTGCCTTCCCCAGCAAACAGGCCAGACAGACCAGAGACAGCGAGGAAGGGGCCAACAGTAACCGGGCCAGCCTGTGAAGGGTGTCCAGCCTGGGGGACGGTGGCAGAGCTTGGCGACACCCAGCCTGAGGTGCTACCAGAAGCCGCTGACACACTGGGGCTGAGCCACGGGGGACCACGCTGACTCGCTGACTGTGCTGGGGCTGAGCCACGGGGGACCACGCTGACTCGCTGACTGTGCTGGGGCTGAGCCACAGGTGATGCCACTGTGCCGGTGGCAGCTCTGCCACGGTGTCAGGCAACATTACAGGATGTGTGACCGTGGGCAGTGGACCCCGACGGGCTCGCCCCCGGTGCCTGCCCTGATGGCCACACCTGAGCTGCAGAAGAGATTGGTGCTGGCTGCGGGTACTTGCAGAGGACAAGCCCTTCCCACAAGTTCATCCTCCTCCCTGGTTTCCACACGACGGGCCCCCAGAGGCCGAGTCGGCAGCAGACATGACCCGCAATGATCGACATGTTCAGAACCCTGAGATCTGGTGGCCTGGGCTGGCACGTGCTGTGGTTAAATGCCAGCTCCCACAGGGCTGAGACAGCGGTTCGAGTCCGGGACCTGGCAGCTTGCTTATCCCTTTCCCTTGCTGTTTCTCTCTGGCCAAACTGAAAAATAGTAACAAGTGGAATTAAACAAGTCATTCTTAAAAATAAAAAATCGGTGGGCCACACACCCTCCGTGCTCCGAGTTAGAGACCAAACCGACATGCATCAACCCAGTACATCCCAGTCCCTCTGCAGACATGGACGCCAGCCTCCTTCCTGCCAGGGCCCGGCGCAGGGGCGAGTACGGCACATGAGATGCACTGACGACGCAGAGCGCCCTGTGGCAGCAGCACACGGTCCCTGAGAAGGCCCTTGCGCACCTCGGCCTTCCAGGGGAGTGTGGGCCGCGTGGCCCCCACACTCAGGCCCCAGTGACGGCCTGGCAGCACGTGATCACGACCGAGGGGTCGAAAAAGGAAGAGCCGTCTCAGCGCCAATCCCTCCACTTCTGCTGTCCCCAGTACGGAAAGGATACTCCCCACTTGGCTAGCAGTGAGATTTATGGTAAGCTCTTAAAATGGTGTTTCTACCTTCGGGAGGACTTTGAGCCACTCACTCGGTCCCTGGGTTCAGATTCAGCCTCCCCCTCTGAGGAGCACCAGGACTGAGCTTTGCACCGTGGGGCCTGGCGTGGACAGAGTGGGACTGTTCACCTGCTGACCTCGGCCTGCAGGCAGAGCTGTACTCAGACCACTTCAGAGCCACGCCCACGCCCACCTGTCCTGCTTTCAACACCGCCAGGGAGAGAGGCCTGTCTTCCCAGCGCACCTTCCCTGCAGAACCAGTGTTAGGTAAATGTCTTCCAAGGAAACACGGGCCAGCCAGCTGGTGTGGTGGTTAGGGCGTCAGACCCCACATGGACAGCATCGTGGTTCCGACTGGACTCCCACGCTCTCAGGACACAGGGCCCTCACAGAGCCTGCCCCGCGCTCTCAGGACACAGGGCCCTCACGGAGCCCACCCGGTGCTCTCAGGACACAGGGCCACAGGCCGGGGCAGCTGTGGGGCCGGTGGGGAAGCTCAGCCCCTGCAGAAGCAGGCTCCCCGTGGGGTCTGTGGATGTCCTGCTGACAGCAGAGTGGGCCCTGGCAGGGCGTGCCGTGGCAGCAGGATGAGGCACTGGCCTCTGTTCCCACCAGACGCTCAGACCCTCCCCGTGCCGCCCTCCGAGGAAAACCTGCCCTCGACCAAGAGCTCACAGGCGCACCTCTCTGCCACGGGCAGGGCCCCCACATAAAACCAGCGAGAACCCAGGTCTGCGAAGGGACGAGGCCTCTGCCTGCAGGATGCCAGGTCTAGGCAGGGCCCGCCAGCGCTGCTCGTGGGCGTCCGCGCTTGTCTCTGGTCCGTGCTGACCCATCGCCACAGGTGCCAGCGGATGCTCCATGCAGACGCACCCCCAGGATGAGATGGGCCCACTCCTTTCCCACCCCAACCCTCCTGCTGCCCGCTCGTCCTGGCGCTGCCAGGTGCCTGGTCTGGTTCCCGCCTGTCGAGAGTGTGTGCCAACCGGCCCCGCTTCCTTGCTGACATTCGCTCGGTCACAGGACACGAAGCGAGGGGGCTCAACTGCTCTGGCTGCTCAGGGCCTGAAGGCAGGACACGCCGACTGTGTGCAGCAGTTCTGAAGCACGCACGCCCAGCGGCCATGCTCCTGTACCAGCTCACACCTCCCCTAGGCAGCACTCCTGGGGAGCACGAGTTACTCCCAGTGATGCTCCAGAATGTGGGGGAGCTCAGGAGAAGCCGACGGCCCTGCTCTGCTGGTGACTGGGCATGGGGGGTGTGGGGACGTGGGTGTAGGCTCAGACTCCACCTAAGTTCCCAGAAGCTGAGCCCTGCCACAGCTGGAGTCGAGGCGGGCTTTGCCACATGCGTCCTCACGGGTCACCCTCGGTGACTTCTCCCAGCTGTGACTTTCAGCTGAGGGAGACTATCTCCAGCCACCAGCCCCCTCCTGTAACTCATGCCACCTCCCTGAGCCCCGTTCCTCCCCAGCTTAGCCAGGACACGTGCGCCAATGTAACCGTAGCTCTAGACCTCGGGGGTCCAGAGGGGGCCGCTGTCTACACCCCTGCAAATACACCGGCTGCAGAATTCCTGAGCTTGCCCTCTGGCCCAACTGAATACTCCACCCTTTCACCAGGATCTTCCCAGCTCCACCCATCCAGGGTGGCGTACCACTGCGTGGAGGGCGCCACCGCACACACCCTCTGCGCATGAGGAAGGGGACCGCGGCCTCTGCACCGAGGAAGCGGGCTGGGGCAGTCCCCCGGTCAGGGCCGCTCTCACCTCCCTTGCTGAAGCTGCCGCCCGAGAGGTAGGCCTGGATGGTGGCGTCACGCAGCACGACCGTCACGTTGCCCGTGTGCACCTGCATGCCACTGACACAGCGGTACTTCTTGTCTATGTCTGCCCCGATGTCGGGGACGGACTCCGCGGTCCGGGTACCTAGGGTGAAACAGTGCTGCTGTACACCGCTCGCTGCGCCGAGTCAGAGTGCCCGCAGGTCGCCCTCCGGCCCAGCTTCCCGCCACCCCGTACCCGGGCCGTTCTGGTTCTCACCGACAGCGCTTGCGTTGGGGAAGATGTGAGCGTCCGACAAGTTGTATGTAAGCCTCATCAGCCGGACGCCGTAGTGCGTTGTGTTCCTTGTGAAATTGAGGACCAGGGTGTGTCCTGGCCCAAAAGCAACCCCGAGACTGGGGTCGGAAGTGTTCTCGTGCCCACACGAGCTGCTGTTCAGGACTTTTGCGCTGGATGGCAGAGAGAAGGTGATGTTCTGGAACACAGGGTCACAGAGAGCCCACTCAGCATGCAGGTCCCTAAAGGGCTCCGAGACACCAGCTAGGAGGTCTCCCAGGCCTGACGGAGACCCGCGTCGCGCCTAGTCCCACCATCAGGGCACACTGTCAGAGTGAACAAGACGCAGAGGTCAGCACTGCGTGTCGGCCACTCGCCGTTTGAAACGGAAGGTGACTCACTCCGAGCTTCAGGGTGGACTGAGTGTCTGTACTGGGAACAACCTCTTCGTTGTGCTTTCGTTTCTGCTAAAGGGCACCTGTGCTCGCCAGGACAGACACGCGGGGTGTGAGACGTCACCCCGGAGGACGGCCACGCCGCAATCCCTCACCAGACCCAGGACTGGACACCAGCTGGCCGTGTGGGGGTGCGGCACCTTTAACCTTCACCACCAGCCCACCTGCGGCCCCACCGCTGCCTTTCACCACAGACGCGCCTAAACAACGTCTTGTTCAACAGAAAAGGCGTTTGCCGCAGAACTGTCTCAACCTATCGGCAGAAATGAACAGCGCTGGGCCGCCTGGTGTCTGTCCACACAAGCTGGACCCTCTAAGTGGACCACGGTGAGGCCACCGCGTGGGCCCCAGAACACAGCATGTCCACCTGCAGTGACAGAGACATGCTTTGTGAGATGAAGCACGCAATGACAGACACTGCCACCTCTACAACATACAGCAACACGCATGACCACTGAGCCACACACACGACAATAAGAGATCCAATGACAAGCGCTTAGACGAGAGCTTTCAGGGAAAAGGTGCCCAGTGCTGTCCTGGGGCAGGGAGCCCAGCACAGCGCCAGGGCCGGAGCAGGCACAGCCGGCACTGTCCCCCACCCAGGCTCTTCGCGCAGCCCTGACCCGCCCTGCCCCGTGCGTGGTGGCGCACGGCTAGAGCTAGTGCTACGGATGGTGAGGGTGTGTGAGTGTCAGCAGAGAAGGAAGTGAGATTTTGGTCCAGGACACGTCTACAAGAACTGTTGAACAGAACATGCACATTGGTGTCCACTAACAGGTAACAGACCCAGGGAGAGACCCAGCCAGGGTGTGCCACTGACCCGGTAAAAACAGGAGACACAGAAAGCCACCATCGCCAGGGAGAGACAGGCATTTTCTGCCATAGGGTACACGTGCTCTCTGGGGGTAAACAGGGAGAGCGAGAAATCACCGCCAGGAGGGTGGGCACACCTCTTGCCCTCCTCCATCCTCCTCTCGGGATTTTGGGCTCGCACACATGTGCCGGTGTGGTTTTTCAAGCATCTGGGACTCAACCTGTGGTAGGCCATGTGGGATTTGGCACCTACTGGTCCCAACATTGAGGTGCAGGGTGGAACGCCCACATTCTGGCTGAACCACGGCGTGCTCACGTGCAGCTGCTGCTCAGCAGACCGCCACGGCTGTTGGTCGGGCACAGGGCACAGGCAGCCTGACCATGCACAGCAGGGCAGCCCAGCAGAGCCTGGCATGGGCCACAGAGCGGTCACAAGGAAACCACAGCACACAGCACAGCACATACTACATGCACACACAGAACACACAGCACACACTACATGCACACGCAGCACACACTACACACACAGAGAGAGCACACCACACACTACATGCACACACAGCACACACTACACACACACAGAGCACAGCACACACACTACATGCACACGCAGCACACACTACACACACACAGAGAGCACAGCACACACACTACATGCACACGCAGCACACACTACACACACACAGAGAGCACAGCACACACACTACATGCACACGCAGCACACACTACACACACACAGAGAGCACAGCACACACACTACATGCACACGCAGCACACACTACACACACACAGAGAGCACAGCACACACACTACATGCACACGCAGCACACACTACACACACACAGAGAGCACAGCACACACACTACATGCACACGCAGCACACACTACACACACACAGAGAGCACAGCACACACACTACATGCACACAGAGAGCACAGCACACACACACAGAGCACACCACATACACTACATGCACACACTACACACACACAGAGCACACCACACACACTACATGCACACGCAGCACACACTACACACACACAGCACACACTACACACACACAGAGCACAGCACACACACTACATGCACACACAGCACACACTACACACACACACAGAGCACCACACACACACTAACACTACACACACACAGAGCACAGCACACACACTACATGCACACACAGCACACACTACACACACACAGAGCACAGCACACACACTACATGCACACGCAGCACACAGTACACACAGCAACAGAGCACAGCACACACACTACATGCACACGCAGCACACAGTACACACAGCACACTGCACATACAGCCCACTGATGCCCCTCGGTGGGAATGAGCCCACGAGAGCAGAACAGCATGAGCCCTGCCCTGGGGACACCCCACCCTGGGGACACCCCACCCTGGGGACCCGCCGGGATGCTGGCTTGCCCTCTGCGTGGACGAGGCTCGCTGTGTGCACCCTGGCTTCTCACCTGCGGCCCACTCTTGGTGTCGTAGCTGGTCCAGAAGGCAGCAGAGAAGTTGGCCATTATACACGCTGCCCCACTGCCGTCTCTCACCACGAACATCGCCGACGCCCCGTGCAGGAGCCCTGCCAGTGCTGGGGAGACAGACACGCTCAGTCTTCTGCGCACACGCTGGGCACCTCCACGCTCTGGCTAGCACATCACGGACTTGACTAGAAGACCCCACCTCGCTGCTTTTCTTGAGACTGATTATTGCCATAGGGCGCATGCACTTGCTAGAGACAGAAAGCGAGAAATCACCCCCAGGGGGGATGGTCACGCCGCAATCCCTTCTCCATTCTCCTCTCGGGATCTTGGGCACGCACGCACACGCGCCCGGCGTATGCCCAGCCTGAGTTTTTAAGATGCTGAGTCCAAAACTCAAACCACAGGCCACCTCACGGGAGTCGAGCGACATAACCGTTGCATCATCTGCTGGTCTCAGAGCTCTGACACCGTAGGAACGGCACGGTTCGGGGAAAACCCACCCCAACTTCTCCAGTAACTGAGACACTGGCGGGGAGACAGGCCTCTGGGCCGCAGTCCTCTGCGCAGAGCCAGCACACCATCTCCCCAGGGTGCAGAGGAGCCTCGGCTGCTGTCAGGACAGCCCTGGGACCTGCCCCAGCGCAGCCTCACTACCCAGTGGCACCGCCACTACCCGGCGTCCGGCCCTGGGCTCATCCTGGCGCAAGCTGTGTGCACGCGCCTTCCGCTCTGCACAGCAAGGCCGGCCCTGGGCCACGCGTCCCTGACAGGAAGCCGCACACCTGCGCCCGACCGTCGCCAGGCACCTGGTGACTCAGCCGTCACTGGGATGGCCCTCACAGACAGACACAGCCCTGCCCCCTTTCACAGAGGTGGGGCAGGCAAGGGAGCAGCGGATGTGTCACACGGCTACTGTGGGGGCAGGCCAGGTCTCAGGAAGACTGTGGGGGCAGGCCAGGCCCCAGGGAGCGCCCCCCCCCACAGCGCTGCGGGGCTAGCTGCAGCCAGGCGCCCTGTGCACAGCGAGGCCGCTCCAGCACGAGAAGGAAGATGCTTCCCTAAGGAGCGCGCGCCGGGAGCACGCCAGTACGCTGCCTTGAGAACTGCTAGTAGACGCCCATCTCCTGGTGTCTTCACTCTCCAACCCAGTACTCCTTTTAACTAGACACCAGGGCCAAGGGGGCCGGAGAGCCGGCTAAGGCCGCCGCAGACACTGCAGTCTCAGGCAGGGCCAGGGCCGCCCTTCTGCAGGGCTCGGCCTGTCTGCACAGAGCACCCGCAAACGGAGCTGCACCTGGTGACAGAGTGCACGGCAGAGCCGCGTCGGGAGCGGACGCCGAAGGCCAGGCCACAGCACAGTGACCGCTGGTCTGCAAAGAACCCAGTGTCCCCCCGAGAACTCGCCGATGCCCACCATGGAGGGTAGCATTAACCAGCACCCACCTGAAACTCCCTAGTGACAAGATCACCTGGAAGTGAGGGCGGCCACAGCAGGCGTCGATGACGCAGTCCCGGCAGGTCACCGCGGCCCACCCTGGCTATCAGAGCCGGCAAGCGCGACAGCAGCACCCCGCAACTTTATTTACCCGTTTTCTTTTTTAAGTTTCTAGTCTCACTATGCAAGGCCCTCCTCTCCCCATCTCCCAGTCCCAGCCCGGCTAGGGTGTGGGTGCCGGTGCACACTGCCTCCTGGTGGCTTTCGGCAGCAGCGCTTTCTCCTACTGTGCCCCACAACCTGGGCCCTCGGCACTCCTGTTCCGAAAATTGCAAACTTAGAAGTTAGGGTTTTTTCAGAAAAGATACTTTTTGAAGAACTGTGGGTTAAAACACTCATTTTAAACAGACCTAAATTCAAGCTATTAAAGCATCCTTTCACAGAGTTAGATTTTTTAGAGAGGTTTTTGCTATAGGGGGAGCATGCGTTTGCCAGACAGCAAGAAAGAGGGACAGAAAGTTAGAAACCACCCGGGGTGGGGGCCACACCACAATCCCTTCTCTTCCGTTCTCCTCTTGGGATCTTGGGCACGCACGCATGCGCACACATCACCAGGTCTGGGACCCGAACCATGGTCAGCGACGTAGGAGTCCAGCGACAAAACCATTATGCCAAGTGCTGGTCCTCCAGAAACATTTGAGAGTAAAATGTAAGAGAATCACAGGAACGAGGGGCGATGCCGAGCTGGTACCCCCGAGCTGTCACGACTGGGGACAGTCGTTCTCAAGACGACTTTCAAAACATGAAACCGAAGAGCTTAGCTCAGGCCTCCACCGGCGGCTCCCAGGGGCAGCCCTGCTCGGCGGAGCCAGGATCCAGCCCGCCCAGCAACTCTCCGAGTCCCGGGCCCGGGCTTCCCGCCCGGACAGACACACCTCGGGGCGCGTCTGCAAAACCAGAAAGGAGCCAAGTCCGCCCGGTGCCGTCCGGGGCGCGGAGGTGGCGGAGACGGCCAGCGACCGCGTCCATGCGGGCCTAGACCTCGGGCCTGCGCTGCCATCGCGGCCTGTGCCCCGCCCGCCCGCCCCCG
>NW_006160165.1:6857676-6867562 GCF_000334495.1 Tupaia belangeri chinensis | reverse complement strand
ACCCGCCGCGCCCCTCCGCACACCCCTGACCCCCCGCCCGCCGCGCCCCTGCCTGCTGCCCACGGTGCTGGACTGCTGCCCCAGCTCACCCGAGCGTTTGCCTGGAAGGCCTGCCGCTTCCCAGCGGTCACACCTCCCCACCTGTCCTGGGCTGGGGAGGGAATGGAGCTGGGTGGGACTGAGCAACTCAAGGTGGGGGCCTGCGAGTTCTGTCTCTTCCTGGGCTGCTGCAGGGGTCGCTGGTCTCTGCCTTGCGTCTCCAGGGATCTCTGCATTTTCTGTTCTTGCTGCTCCGCATGAGGGAAGGATCTGCGGGCAGAATTCCATGTGGGTGACGCGCTTGCGCTTGCACTGACCTGGAAGCCAAGGCCCATGGAGGTGTGTTGGAGACCACCCTGTGTGA
Organism: Tupaia belangeri chinensis; assembly: GCF_000334495.1. Classification (NCBI taxonomy): domain Eukaryota; kingdom Metazoa; phylum Chordata; class Mammalia; order Scandentia; family Tupaiidae; genus Tupaia; species Tupaia belangeri. Next base: position 6,867,159 of record NW_006160165.1, on the reverse strand, counting down.
CCGTGGCCAGGTCTGCTGGCACCTCCAGTGACCGGCACACAGGTCCTCGGCATAGGAGGCCGCAGTCTCCTGTAACCCGGATCCCAGAGAAGCCAGCCAGGTCCCAGGGGTCCACGTGCCCCGTCCTACCGACCGCGTGCACCCCAGCTCTGTGTTTCCTAGAAGCCGGGGTCTTGGAGATGCTCTTGCTTTGGGGAAATCCTGCCGTTTGTATGTCCACCCTCTGCCGCCCTCTGTACACATACAGGGTTTTCCCTCCGAGGTAAACTTGCTGAGGTCCATTTACTTTAAAATACATCGTTTGTACTCTGATCTTCCGCTTGATAAATACAGAGCGCCGGGGACCGCTGCCTTCGCGGCCTCTGGATCCCCAGCCTCCCCTCTGCTAGGTTCATGTAGACCACCAGCCTTTCCACACAGCCTCGCTCTGGCCTCCAGTTGGGGGCAGAGCTGGTCAGTGGAAAATAGAGCACTGGGGCCAGCCAGGGCCTGGCGGGTAAGGCAGCGGATCACACAGTGGCTCCTTGATTCGAGTCCCAGACCTGGCAGCTTGAGAAAGGAGCTGGGTAATTCTGTTTGTGGCCAGAATCTGAGAGGAGGATGGAGAAGGGATTGCAGCCATCCCCCAGGTGTGTTTTCACTTTCCCTCTCTCCCTTTCTGTTTCCACCAAGCTTTCCTGTTCTCTAGCAAATTTTGAAAAGAGGGAAGAGGTGTTGAACTCAGGTGTGTCAGAGCTCCCCGTGACATGCCAGCACTCTGTCCACACAGGCTGCTGGGCCTGCATGCGAAACGGGCGGGGTTACTTGTGCGAAGTGGAGTGTGAAATTCACATGGAACTGCAGACAGTGTAGGAGCTCCATGCTCTGATGTTGGGAAACTGCTGAGTCACAAAGACTGAGGCCTTGGACCCGGCCTCCGGGGCCCTGTCCTCTCTAGGGAGGCTGGCCTTGGGGCAGCCCTCCAGTCTCTTCCACTGTCCTTCCAATGTCCCGGCAGCGGCAGTGCAGCAGAGGCGTGGGCTGTGCGCCAGGGGTGAGCCTGTGAGGCCGAGTCAGAGCGGTGGGAAGGCACTGGTGGAGAGGCTGGAGGAGCTGCTGGCTGCTGGCGACAGGAGCACAGCGGGTACCCCTGCAGGTTACCAGGGCGCCATGGGTTCTGCGGCTCAGCTACTGGAGTGAAAGGGAAAGCCATAAATTTGGAATATAACCCAAAGGATAGAGAAAGCACCCTCAGGTCAGTACGGTGGAAATAATGGATTCAGTTCTAGGAGAAGAAACCACGCCATCCTCACAGGGACCAGGAGGGTGGCAGCTGATGCCCGCTGCGGGCACGCCCACGGTGGCGCCCAACCTCTGAGGCCCAGTAGGCACAACTGCCCTGAAAGAGCCCGTAATTACCAAGTGAAAACGTCGGAGTTGGTGTGAGAGCCGGCGGACGTGACCAGAGTCGCCAAGAAAGGCCAGCTTCACAAGGAGCCACCTCTGTGTGACAGCGCCCTGGGGTAGGAGGCACACGCCCAGACCAAGGCGTGCTCAGGAGAACCAACTGGGTCCCCTGGACATCTCCAGGCCTTGTCGCAGGACTACGGACGTGGGAGGGACCAAGGAGATGGACTGGCACAGCCTGGGATGAGCAGGGATGGCAGGTGGCATCGGGGTATGAGCACACGCTTCGGGCTCTCTGCGGTGGCTGTCAGCGGCAGTGGTGCCAGGTGCAGGGGAAGCTGCTCCTCTGCAGCTTAGCTCTCGGCCACACCCAGTGGCACTTCTGTGGGATCATGTTCCACTTAGTTACAAAGGGAGTTGACATCTTTATGATACTGAGTTTTAATTTGTTGAAGTCTAGTTTAAGTTACTTTTAGAGTTAATTTGCCATGAAAAGACTCATAATTGTGCCAGCTGACCTATCGCCTTCCTGTTCGAAGGACAGTCGTTGGGCGGGTTTGTGATCTGATTGATGAAGGCGCTCTCCAGACTCCAAGCTGTGCTGTCTGGCCTTGGCTTCCCCGTTGTCCCTCATAGGTACTGAAGCCACGCCCCCTCATCAGCGCTGAAGCCACGCCCCCAATCAACACTGAAAGCCCCGCCCTCCTCCTTAGTACTGAAACCACGCCCCATCAGTGCCGAAGCCACGCCCTCCTCATCAGTACTGAAGCCGTGTCCTCCTCATAGGTCCAGAAGTCACTCTGCTCCAGGGGTTATCCATGTCTTTCTAATCCTGTAAGATGCAGGATTTTTAAAAAATAATTATTTATTTAATTTTATTTGTTCATTCATTTATTTTAATTTGACTAGAGAGAGAGAGGGAAAGTGAGAAGGTAAGCCACCAGGTCCGGGACTTGAACCGTGGTCGGCCATGTGGGAGTGTCCAGCACCTGGACCACCACGCCACCTGCTGGCCCAGAGGCACCACCTTCTCAACTTCCCTCCCCCTCTGCCCTAACACAGAGGTCAGGAGAGGCTGGCGGCGCCCCAGGTGGGCCCTCCCTCTCCTCAGGTCTGTCTCCCACGGTACTTGCGTGCGCACTTCAGGGGACTGTTGGGCAGAAGAGTCACGGCGTCGGGGACAGCAGAAGGGCCAGGCCTCTAGAACATGCTGGACTCCTGTGAGCGAGCCCGAGGGGCCGCAGCGGGGGGGGGGGCCGCAGATGGGGGCCCCGGCTCCCTGCAGGGTAGTCTGCTTCCTTGTTAACCGAGCTAGCTTGAGGGAAACCGCCCGGGAAGGCCATCACCTCCCCTACAGTCAGCCAATGTGCAGACACGAGACCCTGAGGGGACATTTGGTCCACGTCCTGGTACCCATCGGGCAGTGAACTAATAGCGTGGGTCACCCCGCGTGGACGCGTGTTCGCCAAGTCCATGCTGACCTGCGTGGCGAGGGAATGGGGCTCCCCGCCGGAGGAAGAAGGGCACAGGCTGAGTGGAAGCTGAGCAGTCGGGCTGTTAATGGGATCACAGGCCTCGCTCCAAAATGTCCCCGCCGAAGCCACAGTGACTGACACCTAGCCCTGCCCACTCCGTGCTTGCCTCTCTTCCTGGGTGCTCACGTCTGCGGGTTTGCGTTCTCAGGGCGGGTCTCCAATCTTAGAGACGTGGAGCTAAAGAACCGTGGGGTTTAGACCACACGGCTCACCTCTCCTGCCAGACAACGGTATGTCAGGAATATAAAGTGGGAAGTTTTCAAGTGAAATATGTGCTAATGAGAAAGAAGCAAGGGGCCTGTCCCTGGCCTGGAGGTTAAGCCACCCCTCATGGCGGACTGCAGTCCTGGAAGTTGGAGTCCTGGAAGCAGGGGCGTGAGAAACAAGCGGGGCGCGCGTGCTTGTGTGCCGAAAGTCCTGGCAGGAAGGCCACCTGCCTCCTCCATTGCAGCTCACCAGGGGTTTCTACCAGACCCAAGAGGAGAATGGAGAAGGCACTGCAGCATGGCCATCCCCTCTGGGGGTGCTCTCCCGCTTTCTGTCTCTCTGGAGACCACACAACCCTACAGCAAAAGTCTCTTTAAAAGAAGAAGTGCGCACCCCCACCCCAGGCTCCCATCTCTAGACCCTGGAAAGGGCTGTCTGCCTGGGGTCCCTGTGAGCTCGCTGCTCCGCCTCTCCCCAAGGGCAGGTCTCGCTGACCTCCTGGAAGCCCTAGAGTGACGGTGGTCTTATTTTTAGAAGGTCATGAAAGAGGAACTCACAAAAAAAGAACTAAAAGTCCCATCTTCGAAAGCAGACTCAGTCCGAGTGCTGGCAGCACGAGGGAGGAGGGCTTTCACTGGTGCTCACCCCCACCGTCACCCCTGGACCCTAGTCCAAGCACCCCGCATCCTGGCCCAAGGGGGTCACCAGGGTTTGCTGCTGTTCAAGAGCCACGCGCTGTTGCCAGAGCATGAGCCTCGTGGTGGGACACATGAAGGGAACTGAGACCCGCCAGGAGCCACTTCTCCATCGGCAATTCATGAGTTTAGCTCCAAGAGTATTGGGAGGGGTGGACCCGAAAGTGGTTCCCAGCTGCCAGCACCACACAGAACTGAGCGGAGGCCAAGGGTCAGATCCGAGGCCATCGTGGAAGCGCGAGGGCAAGACCAGACCCTCCCAGCTCCCTGGCTGGCATTCTCAAAAGCGTGGTGTCGAGTTGCTACACCAGGGGAGCGCTGGTTAGTGGTTAGTGCTGGTTAGTGCTGGTTAGTGCTGGTTAGTCCTGCTTCTAGCAAAGGAAGACTCTGGGGCCGATAGGACAGGAAGGTCAGTCTTTTAAAGAAGACTCAGTTAAAGACTAGCACTGCTCGGCCATCGGAGCTCACCCCGGTAGAGCCAGGTAAAAACGCCACCTTCGTTTCTCTTCTTTATGCCAGAGGGCACATGCGTGGGAGAGAGCTGGTGAGAGAGAGCCTCGAGTGGGGCCTGGTCAGCGCAGCCCCTTCTCCTCCATGTCTCCTTCCTAGCAGGATTTTGGGTGTGCGCGCACACGTGCCTGGCACGCTCCAGGTCCAGGATTCAAACCTACCCTGCGTGCGTGGGGTCGGGTCTCCTGTGCACAGATTTAACTGCTGGGGGTAGGGGCCGACCCTTGTTTTTCTTTTAAGTTTTGAAGTCAACTTTATTAAGTTTAGATTACATCAAATAAAGATGCACATTTCAGTGTCCCATTTAATGACCTGACAGAGGTGTGCCTCACCCCGGTTGTAGCTAGCCAGGCCCTGAAGGGGCAGCCGTGGTGTCAGTGGCCGGCCAGGTCACGGAGCACGGTGGGGCTGCACGTGGGCTGTCTGTCTGTGCCAGTGGCTGGCTGGGTCCCGGGGCGCGGCGGGGCTGCACTGCCCTGGAGCCCGGCCACGCAGAGCCGTGTGCACTGCTCACTCCGCCCTTTTGCTGGTCTGTCCGTGGGGCTCTCATAATTCACTCACCCGCTTGCCTGCTGGGGGGTATTCAAGGCTTTCTGATTTATGCTCATTACAGATACAGCTGCCCAGGTCTGTGGACGCGCCTTTGTTCGTCACCGGTGGGGTGCGCGTGTCTTCCTCTAAGACAAGCTGTCACGTGCTCTTCAGAAGTGACACAGCACTGCCCATTGTCACCACGTTCTCCCCACACCCTTGCCTACATTCGACAATTGTCAGTTTAAAAATTGCAACGGCAGGGCCAGCAGGTGCATGGTGGTTGAGGCCCTGGACGAAACGGCTGACCATGGTTTGAGCCCCGGACCTGGCGGCTTAGTTTCTCACTTTGCTTCTCGCTCTCTCTGGTGCGCACCTGTATCAAATTAAGCAATTATGAGTAAAGTTTTAGGAATCCCGGTAACCGTGCAACATACATTGCTGTGCCTGCAGTTTGCATTTTGGCGACTAACAGCATCAGAGACCGTTCCGTACCTAATGACCACCTGCGGGTTGTTTCAGTGAAGCGTTTATTCAAGTGTGGCGTGTTCTAATGGTAGGTTGTCTCCTGATTGAATTCTTTTTTTTTTTTTCCTATAGGGGGCATGCGCTCATCAGACAGAGACATAGAGACAGAAAGCGAGAAATCACCCCCCAGGGGGGATGGTCACGCCGCAATCCCTTCTCCATTCTCCTCTCGGGATCTTGGGCACGCACACACACGCGTCTGGTGTGAGTTTTAAGCCACCGGGTCCAGGATGCGAACCGTGGTCTACTCCGTGGGAGTCCAGCGACATAGCCATTACGCTAACTGCTGGTTCCCCTGATTGAATTCTTTACATATTCTGACACACGCTCGCTGTCAGCTTCAGGTGTTACGTTTTCTCCCCTCCTGTGCTTTGCCTTAATGGTGTCTTGCAAAGAGCAAGCTTCGAATGCCCTCCCAGTCTGCTTTGTTGACAGCCTCCGTGTCCTAAGAAGCACATGCACACGTTGAGGTGCGAGTGTGGTGGCAGCGTCTGCATCAGTGGGGATAGACTCAGACGTGTGGGTGCACAGTGAGGACCAGGAATCCTTGTTCCCATCTGCACGTTCACCCAACAAGACTTTTCGTTGGGAATAACTAAATGTGGCAGCTGCAGCGTGGTGGTTACGTGACTGGATCCCACATGGCCAACTACACAGTTCGAATCCTGGACCCAGAGTAGATGTGTGTGTGCCCAAAACCTGCGCAGGAGGGAGAGATGGAGGGGCTACAGCCGGTCATTCTCCACGGGGCCTTCCTGGCTCCCCCCAAGTGTGCGTGCCCTCTGGCAAATGTGAAAGAAGAGAAAGCCAGCCGTAGTAGGTGGGTGGACTTTGTAGCGCTACCTCATTCGGCTGGTCTGTCCTCAGGCCCATGTCACAGTAAGCCCTGACATTAGGTAGAGTAAGTCTTTCCACGTAGTTATTTAAAACATTGTTTTGGCTATTTGCATTTCCACTATCTTTTATATTAAAATTTATTTAATTTTTATTCATTCATTCATTTATTCTAATTTGATGAAAGAGAGAGATTGAAAAAGCAAGCCACCAGGTCCAGGACTCGAACCTGTGGTCAGCCATGTGGGAGTGTCCAGTGCCTTAATCACCATGCCACCTGCTGGTCACCCCATGTATCTTTTAAAATCAGCTTATTCTATAAAGAAAAGCTGGGGGGCCAGCAGGTGGCATGGTGGTTAAGGCACTGAACTCACTTGGCTGACCATGGTTCAGGTCCCAGACCTGGTGGCTTGCTTTCTCACTCCCCACCGGGCCCTGTAGGAAAATTTTAAAAATAACTAAAATTGATGAGACCAGCAGATGGCATAATGGCTGTGTTTCTGGACTCCCATGTAGTTGACCACGGATCGAGTCCTGGACCTGATGCCTTAAACTCATGCCAGGTGTGTGTGCGTGCGTGCCCAAGATCCCGAGAGGAGAATGGAGGAGAAGGAATTGCGGCGTGGCCATCCCCCCTGGGGGGTGATTTCTCACTTTCTGTCTCTCTGTCTCTGTCTTTATGGCGAGTGCACGTGCCCTATAGCAAATCCTCTTCCCACCTCCCCCCACAAAAAAACCCTAAAATTGAACAAACACTTCCTTAAAAGGAAAAAGCTAGACTCGTGCTGGGCATTTGGTTGAATGCATTATCAGTCTGCAGAGCGCAGACGCCTTCCAGTGACAGTCCAGTCCCCATGTCACCCTCACTGTTTGCCCAGTACTGCGCAGGGTCCGGGGGCGGCACAGTGTCCAGGCGCTGTACGGAGCCATGAACTAGGTGACTCGTAACCAGCAGGAGTGACTGTCACAGTTCTGGAGTCTGGGGTGTCCAGTCGGGGTGCTGGCAGTTGCAATGGCCAGACAGGGAGGCCTCCTGGCTCTGAGACGCTCCTGCAAGCCAGGAGGGAGGGACTCCACTGTAAGGGCTCTGTAGCGACCGGGTCCCCTAGGAGAGCGCCACTTCCTCTGCCGGGCAGCTGGGGCAGGACTCCTGCAAAGGCAGCGGGGCTACGTCTGGCCACGCGACGGCCGCGCCTGCAGCCGCACGTCCTGTGCAGCCTCCCAGCTGCCCGTGACGCCCTGCATCCGCGATGTTCCTTGTGACTTTGGTCCGTGGGTCAGATTTACAACTATTCATTAAAATCACTTTTTTTTTTTTTTTTAGAGAGATTTTTATAGGGTGTATGTGTTCATCAGAGAGGCAGAGAGACAGAAAGTGAGAAATCACCCTCGGGGGGATGGCCACACTGCAATCCCTTCTCCACTCTCTCAGGATTTTGGGCACGCACGCACGCAATTCTGGAGTGAGTTTTAAGATGCCAAGTCCAGGGCTCGAACTGTGGTTGACTATGTGGGAGTCCGGCGACATAACCATTATGCCATCTGCTGGTCTCTGGAATTCATTATATGAGAATTACTAGCTTATTTCAAAATCTATCGCTTACTTTCTAAACATTTATTTAGTTCCCAGTTACCTTCCCGTTGGCTAATTTAACTCCACTTTGGTCAGAGGTACCTTTTGAGCAATTTTGATCATTTTGAGCACAGGCGGCTGGCCCCCTAGTGCAGCAGTCGGGCACTGTGTGGAGGCAGCTGGACCCACTGGGTGCACCACAGTCTGAGTCCTGACCTGCACGTGCACCCAGGGCTCTGGTGAGGAGCCAGGGAGGAAAGGCGGCTACGGCACGACCATCCTTGCCAGGGGTGCTGCCTCCGGGGGCACACACTGGCGTTTAACAACAGTGAGACAAGCGTGACGAGGCTTGTCTGCCCGCCCTGTGCTACTGGGCTGGAGGTCTAGCTTCTCTCTGTGGCTGAGCAGCGTGGCATCCCCAGCGGCATGCGTGGACCTGAGCTGCTACCCTGCACTCAAGGCTCGTGCAGGACCGAGGCCGACACATGCCTTAACGGAGGTGGCGCCACTCCATTCTGGCTGCCGTGCTGGGCCCGTCTGCTCAGCTGTGGCAGCTGTCTGCACGGGTCCTCACGGTGCAGCCCCTCCATCTCGTCAGCCGTCTGTCTTCTTAGCAGTGGGGTCCTATCTAGCTTGAAGATCATTGGTTAAAGGGATGGCTCACCTGTACTCACGTAACTAACCATGCGGCAGGTCTCCGCGTGCCGGCTCCCCGTTACTTTTCTGTACCTCAGGGCACGTATGCTCACCAGAGAGGCCGAGGTAGACAGAAAGAGGCAAAGTGAGAGGTTACCCCCGGGGGATGGCCACACGGCAGTCCTTTCTCCTCCATTCTCCTTTTGGGATGTTAGGCACACACATACGAACCTGGTTTTTCCAGCTGCTGGGTCTGGGACTTGAACCGTGCAGTTGGCCATGTAGGATCCAGTCACCTTAACTTTTGTGCCATTGGCTGGCCCATTTCTTTTATCCCATTTTAGAGTGCATGCACTCACCATGCCAACTGTTACCCCATTTTTTAATTACCAGAGAATACATGTGCTTGTCAGAGAGAGACAGAGGACACACCCCAGTGGCGTGTGGCCTGCCACAGCCCTGACTCCTCCACTCTCGTCTCCCCCTCTCCCTTTTTTGAGAGATTTTTGTTATAGGGTGCATGTACTCACCAGATAGAGACAGAAAGCGAGAAATCACCTCCCGGGGGGATGGCCACACAGCACTCCCTTCTCCTCCATTCTCCCCGTGGGATTTCGGGCACGCATGCACACGCACCCAGCTTGAGTTTAAGCCACTGGGTCCAGGACTTGAACTGTGGTTAACTACATGAGAGTCCAGCGATGTAAGCATTATGCCATCTGCTGATCCCGCCCCTCTTAAGATTTTTTTTTTGGTCATAGGGTACGTGTGCTCATCAGAGGGAGAGTGGCAGAGACGGAGAGGGAAGTGACAGACAGCCCTGGGGTGACCACGTGGGTGTCCCGGGCTTTAGCCACACCACCTTCTGCCCCATCTTCCATTCTTGAATCCAGAAAAACAATCGGGTCTGGGCACGCAGGCGTCCGTGCCGGGGTGCTGTCAGTGCCGGGCCGGGACTTGAGCTGCAGGCTCTGGCCTTCTGTGCCCAGGGCTAAACTGCTGTGCCGCAGAGCAGGGCCCTGCTTGTTTTCTGGCTTATGTTCTCTAG
>NW_006160165.1:6855349-6857659 GCF_000334495.1 Tupaia belangeri chinensis | reverse complement strand
AGAGGTGTGCCCCCAGGTCCGCATGACGTGACCTACCCCAGCCCCGGCTGCCTGTCACTGGCTTTCATGCAGGCACGTGCCCGCAAGGTCCCAGGTCAGACGCTGGTTCTGGGCCGCCAGGTATGCCCCAGCCTGCTCTCACTTTCTCCGGGCTTCGCCATCCCTCGATCCTTTAGAAGGGCATTTGGTCTCTGCAGTGGCTGCCCTGGGGTCATGCACAGCAGGCATCCCACCAGGGTCAGATGGCTCCCGCCAGCAGCTCCCTTCCACGCCCACGCCGCCTGGTGACCCACAGCTGTGGCAAGACAGTCATAAGGGAGACTGTCTCGGTGCCCGTGGGCCGGCCTCTGCTGTCACGCACTCTGGCAGGTGCTGGTTCCACCTGCTGCCCTCCCCTGCGGTCTGGGCTTCCGGGGCCACAGCCACAAGCTGTCCACACGAGTCCTTCAGCTTGTTTGTGTGCAGTGTTTGACGCTCCCACAGGAACCTTCCCCTGTCTACTGGGGGCACGGCCTCCTGCGGGTCTCCCCATGTCTCCTGCTGGGTTGAGCATGCACACCCACGTGGTTCCCAAAGCACCAGGCCTGGGATGTGAGCCACGAGGGTGGCCATGTGGGTCCGAGGCAGCAGGCCCCGGGGCTGGCCCTAGAGATGCGTCTCCACTGAACGCAGAGCCCAGTGCTGGCCGTCTCTGGTCGGCTGTCCTGCACTAGATGAAGTGCGTGTGGGCTCGCACCATGCATGGCAGTGCCCTGGCCCTGCTGGCTGTGTGCTTGGGCAGCAACTCTGGGCTGACGGTTGGCCATCTGCACCCACCAGCCAAGAGACAGGCCTGGAGGGCTCCAGCACTGCCAGGTGCCGGCAGCGACGGGGCAGGCCCAGCTCAGGGAGCACCTGTCTCTCTCCCTGGCCCAGTCCTTGAAGTGAGGCCCTAGGTCGCCCTGTCACTGGAGCGCAGCGGATAGGGCCCAGCCTCAGCATGCTGCCCCTGGCACCGTGCCTCCACTCCACCCACGGTGAGTCCTTAGCATGTGAGTCCTTGGTCTCTCGCAGAAAGCATGGCTGCCTGTCCCCTCTGCCCCAATGTCCTGCTGTGTCCCTTCGGTGCACCGGTCCCCTGGCTTGGACTCCACCCTGTCCTGTGTCCCAGACACCGCCCCTTCTTAGTGTCAACTCAGGTCCTCACATCTCTACAGCCCTGAGTCCCAGGGGATCCCCTTAGAGGCCTCCCCCCATAGCAGGGGTCCCTGCCCACACACTGCTCAGCACCGCAGTGCTCAGGACACTGCAGCCCTAGGCCCCCGGCCTGTCCCACTTGGGTCTCCTTTGTCCTCTGTCCGTGGCCGACGTGGCTCCTCCCCGTTTACTGTCCACACATGCACAGTACACCGGGCCCTGCAGACACAGAACAGAACTGTGCCCACAGGCCATGCAGACCCCGGCCCGTGGAGCCCCACATGTAAAACAGGACAGCAGGAGATGAGGACCTGTCAGACGACAGCTGGCACCAAGCCATGCAGGGCGGGGGGCTGAGGCTGGGGCGGGCCTCTGGGCCCTGCAGAGGGTGAACTGCGAATGGAGTCTGCATATTCAGAATTTGGAGAACGTGGGAACGCACGCCACGGCTGAGCATCGCTGAAGCCCAGCTGTCCCGTCAGCCCTACGGTGAGCTCGCTGGCGGTGGCCCAGAGGTTCAGGCGCTGACCATACTTTCAGTCCTAGACCCCACGGCCTGAGATCCCACAGGCATCGGTGCGTGTGTTCTCAGAATCCCGAGGTGAATGCAGGAGGGACTGCAGGGAGGCCAGCCCGGGGTGACGGCTCACTTTCCCTCTCACCTTCCCTCTCACCTGGTCTCTCCAGCAAGCTCACGTGCCCTATGGCAAAAGCCTAGGAAAACAAAACAACTTGAATTAGTGCTCTCAGAGTTTCCAGCATCTACTCTAATTAACCTAATTTCATTCGGTCAGTCAGCACTACATTATCAGTCTAGACACAGAGAGTAGGAGAGGCTGCAGTGGACGTGGCCTCAGGCCACGTCACACAATGGGAAGACAGAGTTCACGCATGCGGATGACGGTACAAGGTGACTGAGGGCTTTCATGTGGGAACCCACAAGATGTTGTATCTTGGTTTGGGGCAGCCACAAAGATTACCAAGCTTGGGTCCAGGCCATGGGATGAGCCTCTCCGCACCAAGTGCCTACACTGGTCCAAGTGAACAGGATCCAAACATCTGCATCTGATCAGGGTCAGATAGTCCTCCATTCCCACTGAATCTGATGCACAAAGAGTGCAAACGGAACAGAGA
>NW_006160165.1:6853978-6854761 GCF_000334495.1 Tupaia belangeri chinensis | reverse complement strand
GGCGGAGGCTGGGGCGGGCCTCTGGGCCCTGCAGAGGGTGAACTGCGAATGGAGTCTGCATATTCAGAATTTGGAGAACGTGGGAACGCACGCCACGGCTGAGCATCGCTGAAGCCCAGCTGTCCCGTCAGCCCTACGGTGAGCTCGCTGGCGGTGGCCCAGAGGTTCAGGCGCTGACCATACTTTCAGTCCTAGACCCCACGGCCTGAGATCCCACAGGCATCGGTGCGTGTGTTCTCAGAATCCCGAGGTGAATGCAGGAGGGACTGCAGGGAGGCCAGCCCGGGGTGACGGCTCACTTTCCCTCTCACCTTCCCTCTCACCTGGTCTCTCCAGCAAGCTCACGTGCCCTATGGCAAAAGCCTAGGAAAACAAAACAACTTGAATTAGTGCTCTCAGAGTTTCCAGCATCTACTCTAATTAACCTAATTTCATTCGGTCAGTCAGCACTACATTATCAGTCTAGACACAGAGAGTAGGAGAGGCTGCAGTGGACGTGGCCTCAGGCCACGTCACACAATGGGAAGACAGAGTTCACGCATGCGGATGACGGTACAAGGTGACTGAGGGCTTTCATGTGGGAACCCACAAGATGTTGTATCTTGGTTTGGGGCAGCCACAAAGATTACCAAGCTTGGGTCCAGGCCATGGGATGAGCCTCTCCGCACCAAGTGCCTACACTGGTCCAAGTGAACAGGATCCAAACATCTGCATCTGATCAGGGTCAGATAGTCCTCCATTCCCACTGAATCTGATGCACAAAGAGTGCAAACGGAACAGAGA
>NW_006160165.1:6853343-6853767 GCF_000334495.1 Tupaia belangeri chinensis | reverse complement strand
CCCGGACCCGGTGGCTTAAAACTCACGCCAGGCGCGTGTGCGTGTGTGCCCAAGATCCCGAGAGGAGAATGGAGGAGAAGGGATTGCGGCGTGACCATCCCCCCTGGGGGGTGATTTCTCGCTTTCTGTCTCTACGTCTCTGTCTGTCTGGCAAGCGCACGTGCCATATAGTGAAAATCTCTCAAAAAATAAAGAAAATACTCTCCTCCAAGGGAAAAGAATAACTCCTCTTCATCCTCAGACCGTACAATGAAACTCACAACAATGTCTGATAAAGAATTTAGACTATTCATAGAGACAAAGCTAACAGAGATGGAAGAGAAGAGAGACAATGAACTGTAGAAGAGACAGGAGAAAGGAGCTGACGAGTTCCAGGAGGTGAGGAAATTCTTGCAAGATCTAAAAGAGGAAATACACACTATAA
>NW_006160165.1:6847427-6853214 GCF_000334495.1 Tupaia belangeri chinensis | reverse complement strand
GCTTAAAACTCACGTCGGGCGTGTGTGCGTGCATGCCCAAGATCCCGAGAGGAGAATGGAGGAGGAGGGATTGCGGCATGGCCATCCCCCCCTGGGGGACGATTTCTCGCTTTATGTCTCTCTGTCTGTCTGGCGAGTGCACGCTCCCTATAGCAAAAACCACCCCCCCCAAAAAAAAAATAAAAAAGCAGACTAGATCATACAGAAAATCAAATCTCAGATGTAGAAGAGAGAATTGCTGGCTTAGAAAAACCCACCACAAAGACAGAAAACTGCCCCCCAAAATGAGAATAATATATGAGAAATACTAGATACTCTCAAACGTCCAAACATCCGGATAATTGATATCCAGAAGGTGAAGAGACTCCTAAGGGCATTGATAATCTATTCCATGAAATCCTGCAAGAAAACTTTCCAAACCTAGAGGCACTCAAAGATCCAATGCCAAGAAATACAAAGGACCCCAAATAGAATCAACCCAAGAAGATCTTCTCCAAGACACATTATAGCCAGACTGACTAAAACCACAAAGACAAGATACCAAGATTGGTAAGAGAGAAACATCAAGTGACCTACAAAGGATATCCCATCAGGCTAACAGCAGACCTCTCATCGGAAACAATGGGAGTGAGGAAAGAATGGGAAAATATATTCAAAGTGTTAGGGAAAAGCAATTTCAACCAACGAGAATACTGTATCCCTTCACATGGGAAGAAAAGACAAGAACATTCTCAGAGAAACAAAATCTGAAAGAATTGGCTAACACCAGACCAGACTGCCAAGTTCTCAAGGGAGTACTGTGTCAGGACAATGAAATAAATCGGGACAATGGGACAACAGAAGATAAAGTACACGAGACTGAACTGGTGAACAGAATTTTGACTTTTGAAAAAAAAAAAAAAAAAACAAACACTGTGGATTTTCTTTAGGCTTTGTTTTCTGGTTTTTAAGGATTTTTGTCCTGTCTTGAGCTGTCGATAGGTTCATGTACCTACTATTTGAACAGAATCCCAACCTGTTTAAATTTTAAGTTTTAAGCAGTTCCTTAGCATTTCTTTGATTTATTAAAGCTAAAACTGCTTTTCTTGACATTAAAAAATATATTTAAAAATACCCATTTAATGACCGTAGTAAGCGTCATTGCGTCAGACGGGTGCTACCTTAGTAAGTTTACTCAGTTCCACGCCTGAAGTCAGACGCGTGCTCGGGTGTGTGCGTACCAGCTGAACTCGCAGTGGAAGCAGTCAGTGGAGGAGGATTGTTTTTTTTTGCAGTTTCATATATTTCATTTGGCTTCCCAGTCATTTCAAGGGGACGTGGAGATGGGGAGCCCGGCCATTATCCCAGCCTGGCAGGACATGGAAGTTAACAGTATCTTTTGATGAGTAGAAGGTTTTGCTTATTTTTTTTTTTTTTTGAGAGAGATGTTAGATTATTTAAGAAATTTTGTGAATCAATAAAATGTGGAGGGAAAAGGGAATGAACAATGACTGTGGACGGAGCGTGGGGTGGGGATGGCGGCGGGCGAGGCGTGGGGAGGTACATACATGTGTAGACGTGGAACTGGAAATGGGAGGTGACAGACAACAGCATGGATGAGTGCGTCACTGAGTATATTCTGGAGGTGAAATCAGTCTGTACGGTGTGACGATGCTCAGTGAATGAATGTGAATTAATCAGTTAAAAAAAGGTCATATCTTAAACGTGCCTGTTTCAAAAAGGGAGAGTCTTTTAATAATTTAACACAAAATCAGATGATATAAACTTGGACTATTCCAGAAAATACTGCTCTAAGCACAGCATGACCACTCCTGCAGCCGCGCTGGCCCAAGTAAATGCGCTGCCACGTCCGCGGCAAGTGCCCGGGGTCCCAGGAGCGGGTCGTCGTCAGTGCCGCCCACCTCCCACCCGCGCCATCACTGCGCTACCTCACGTACACAGCACGGACCGGGTGCCAACAAGATCCTTTTAATCTTTCGACAAAATAACCTGCTTCGCAATTCCAGGACCGCCAGTCTGCTAGAAACTGTCCGGCGGCACAGTAGAGAACAAGCAGCGCCCCTGCGCACGACCGTGAAACCAAACCAAGCTTTATTACGGCAGCCCGACCACGGCACCAGCCCTCCACGGCAGCTCCCCCGATGCAGACAGGCTGCGAGGCTCAGTCTGAGTGGAAACACAAACTCGAATCCCTTGAGCTCGAAAGAGAGTTCACGAGAACTCGGCGGGGCGAGAGGGGCCGAGGGCCGCCAGGCACTGCAGACGCAGGGTCCTCTTGGTGCATCAGGAACCTCACTAGAAACCTGATTTGTAAAAAAAATCAGTCATCAAAGCTTAAAACTTTAAAAAGTACATGGACAGATGCCAGCGTCTGGGCTGCATAATCGATGTGCCAGCGCCGAACACTGACAGTGTCCCTAGCGTCACCCGCCAGGCGCCCTTGCCCTCACACCAAGTGGTCAGCCAGGGAGTGTCGTGGGTCCTGAGCAGTCTGGTGGCGGAAGGACGCAGCATGGAGACCTTCACCAGGCCTGACGCACACTCACGGAGACACGCTCCAGCCTTTCGCCCAAGAACGAGACGGCAGGCAGGAACTTCTACCAGCGTCTTCCCGTCCAACTTGAAGCCATTGTGCACGGGGCAACAGAAACCATTTAAATGCCTAAGAGAACTAGGGGAGGGCTGGGGGGGCACATATGCCATGGGAAAATCTGGAGCCTCGGGAAGGGTGACCCAGAGCCATCTCCCTTCCTTCCAGTCCCAAGTGCCCGGGCTGGTTCCACCTGGAGCCGGGAACTCGCAGCCGCACTGCCTGGAACAGACGCCCTGGGGCTGCACCGAGGAAAACAGCCTCCGGCACGTCAGGCCACATAGTGGTACTGATTGGGGCTGTCTCTGTCTCTCTCCATGTAGTCTCTATCGATAAGAGATTCAATTCTCTTCTTCAAATCTCCAGGCTAAAAAAGACAGAACAAACAAAATTTGTGGTTATAGTGGCATTACGTGTGCAAACCGTCACACGTGAAGTGTGTCACGACATGTATGAAAACACTGCAGGGACCAGCAGTTGGCATAATGGCTATGTCGCTGAACTCCCACGTAGTCAACCACGGTTCGAGTCCTGGGCCCAGTGGATTAAACTCACGCTGGGCGCATGTGCATGCGTGCCCAAGATCCCGAGAGGAGAATGGAGAAGGGATTGTGGTGTGGCCATCCCCCTGGGGGTGATTTCTCGCTTTCTGTCTCTGTCTCTCTGGCACGCGCACGTGTCCCATAGCAAAAAACTCTCAAAAAACCATCAACGTACTGCATCGTGCCTGTTCACAGGGCACATGTAGCTCACTCACAACTACGCAGGAAATACAAGAGCTGAACACCTTGAGACCGCGTGACCCCTCATCAGGTCAGGAGTTTGTGTGTGCACACGCGTCAGCCAGGTCCTCGTAGGAATGTGGGCCTCCTCCCCCCAGCAGTGCCACGCTGTGCTCGCTTGCCCTTCAGGAGCCCCTGACCTTAAGGGCCGCACATTCCTCCTACACCCCACGCACTGACCACGGAGCTGTGCCCACGGAGCCCAACCGTGAGCTTTGTAAAAAAAATCAGTCATCAAAGCTTAAAACTTTAAAAAGTACATGGACAGATGCCAGCGTCTGGGCTGCATAATCGATGTGCCAGCGCCGAACACTGACAGTGTCCCTAGCGTCACCCGCCAGGCGCCCTTGCCCTCACACCAAGTGGTCAGCCAGGGAGTGTCGTGGGTCCTGAGCAGTCTGGTGGCGGAAGGACGCAGCATGGAGACCTTCACCAGGCCTGACGCACACTCACGGAGACACGCTCCAGCCTTTCGCCCAAGAACGAGACGGCAGGCAGGAACTTCTACCAGCGTCTTCCCGTCCAACTTGAAGCCATTGTGCACGGGGCAACAGAAACCATTTAAATGCCTAAGAGAACTAGGGGAGGGCTGGGGGGGCACATATGCCATGGGAAAATCTGGAGCCTCGGGAAGGGTGACCCAGAGCCATCTCCCTTCCTTCCAGTCCCAAGTGCCCGGGCTGGTTCCACCTGGAGCCGGGAACTCGCAGCCGCACTGCCTGGAACAGACGCCCTGGGGCTGCACCGAGGAAAACAGCCTCCGGCACGTCAGGCCACATAGTGGTACTGATTGGGGCTGTCTCTGTCTCTCTCCATGTAGTCTCTATCGATAAGAGATTCAATTCTCTTCTTCAAATCTCCAGGCTAAAAAAGACAGAACAAACAAAATTTGTGGTTATAGTGGCATTACGTGTGCAAACCGTCACACGTGAAGTGTGTCACGACATGTATGAAAACACTGCAGGGACCAGCAGTTGGCATAATGGCTATGTCGCTGAACTCCCACGTAGTCAACCACGGTTCGAGTCCTGGGCCCAGTGGATTAAACTCACGCTGGGCGCATGTGCATGCGTGCCCAAGATCCCGAGAGGAGAATGGAGAAGGGATTGTGGTGTGGCCATCCCCCTGGGGGTGATTTCTCGCTTTCTGTCTCTGTCTCTCTGGCACGCGCACGTGTCCCATAGCAAAAAACTCTCAAAAAACCATCAACGTACTGCATCGTGCCTGTTCACAGGGCACATGTAGCTCACTCACAACTACGCAGGAAATACAAGAGCTGAACACCTTGAGACCGCGTGACCCCTCATCAGGTCAGGAGTTTGTGTGTGCACACGCGTCAGCCAGGTCCTCGTAGGAATGTGGGCCTCCTCCCCCCAGCAGTGCCACGCTGTGCTCGCTTGCCCTTCAGGAGCCCCTGACCTTAAGGGCCGCACATTCCTCCTACACCCCACGCACTGACCACGGAGCTGTGCCCACGGAGCCCAACCGTGAGCTGTGTGTCCCTAGACTACGTAGCCATGGCCCAGGAGGGGGCAGGTCCCTGGCGCTACTGAAGTCGGAGGCCAGTCTACAAGAGGCCCCGCCCCTGCTGTGGCTGCCCACTCAGTGATGGGCTGTGCCTGCTCCCAGTGGAGGACGAGGTTCTTGGCCCCCTGTCCGAGCACTCTTGGGCCTTGCGTCCCCTGGTCTGTACCTGCACACAGGGTGGCGGTGGCACTGGCCTGGCTGGTGGGGAGGGCAGGCCACATAATGCTGCAGCTGCACCTGAGGCCCAGAGGGGGTGGAGTGGGCCCCCGCTGGGTACACTGGACCCCTACCAGGCCCACGGGCTCCTAGCTGCACACCCTCAGGGAGAGGGCGTGACCCGCGCCCTCCCCAGGTGCTTGCACCGCTGGGCTGGCTCAGGCACCGCGGCAATCGGGCGGCACAGTGCGGTGTTCCAGCAGGGCAGCTACACATGGTGCGTTGGAGCTTGGACGGGAGCCGACCTCGGGCTGGAGCGCTGAGGGGACTAGTGTCAGGGGATGACAGACTCCATGCTTCCGGCCACCGTGGGTGCATAAACTCTGATCGTGTGAGTGCGTGCTTCTCAGGGAACACAGTGCCAACGCCGCCCACCTGCTTCCCCGCTTGCAAACAGGAGGTTACTGGGAGAGTGTTGTCTGATGGTCTGTGTTTTCCAATCCCTGGGGTCTCTGGCAACACTTCTTTTTGTACCCGAAGTCAACACACCCCGGGATCAACCCTTACTGTTCTATTTTTTTTTTTTTGGAGAGGTTTTTGCCATAGGGTGTGTGCGCTCGCCAGACAGAGAGAGAGACAGAGAGACAGAAAGCGAGAAATCCCAGGGGCGATGGCCATGCCACAATCCTTTCTCCTTCATTCTCCTCTCGGGATCTTGGGCATGACCGACCA
>NW_006160165.1:6844067-6847145 GCF_000334495.1 Tupaia belangeri chinensis | reverse complement strand
GGCTGCCCGCTCAGTGATGGGCTGTGCCTGCTCCCAGTGGAGGACGAGGTTCTTGGCCCCCTGTCCGAGCACTCTTGGGCCTTGCGTCCCCTGGTCTGTACCTGCACACAGGGTGGCGGTGGCACTGGCCTGGCTGGTGGGGAGGGCAGGCCACATAATGCTGCAGCTGCACCTGAGGCCCAGAGGGGGTGGAGTGGGCCCCCGCTGGGTACACTGGACCCCTACCAGGCCCACGGGCTCCTAGCTGCACACCCTCAGGGAGAGGGCGTGACCCGCGCCCTCCCCAGGTGCTTGCACCGCTGGGCTGGCTCAGGCACCGCGGCAATCGGGCGGCACAGTGCGGTGTTCCAGCAGGGCAGCTACACATGGTGCGTTGGAGCTTGGACGGGAGCCGACCTCGGGCTGGAGCGCTGAGGGGACTAGTGTCAGGGGATGACAGACTCCATGCTTCCGGCCACCGTGGGTGCATAAACTCTGATCGTGTGAGTGCGTGCTTCTCAGGGAACACAGTGCCAACGCCGCCCACCTGCTTCCCCGCTTGCAAACAGGAGGTTACTGGGAGAGTGTTGTCTGATGGTCTGTGTTTTCCAATCCCTGGGGTCTCTGGCAACACTTCTTTTTGTACCCGAAGTCAACACACCCCGGGATCAACCCTTACTGTTCTATTTTTTTTTTTTTGGAGAGGTTTTTGCCATAGGGTGTGTGCGCTCGCCAGACAGAGAGAGAGACAGAGAGACAGAAAGCGAGAAATCACCCCCCAGGGGCGATGGCTACGCCGCAAGCCCCTCTCCTCCATTCTCCTCTGGGATCTTGGGCACATGCGCCCGGCGTGAGTTTTAAGCCATCGGGTCTGGGACGTGAACTGCAGTCGCCTACGTGGGAGTCAGCGACAGAGCCATCACGCCAACTGCTGGTCCCGACCCTTACTATTCTTTCCAAACAATCACTGCATCCTTCCTCCTAGACCCCAGTGAGCATGGAGGCCTGGAGCCCGAGGTCTGTGTGTGGCCTCACCCGCTCCACTCAGACCCGTGTCCCGAGTAGTGAATCCGTTACTCCATGGCTATTCAGGCGACTCTGGCGGACCTCACAGCCGAGGGGCTGAGGGCCGAGGGCCGAGGCAGGCTTCCGTAAGCAACAGCAACTATGAAAGATTACTGGAGCAAAGATGCCACCTGGCTTCTAAGTAACGCCCCAGCTTTCAAAGGCTGGGGGCGTTGTATCCGAACCACTCAGGACCAGACCGGGGTCTCTCCAGTCTAGAACATTTGCAGCTACACCATGAGATGCTGGGATGCTGCTGCGTGAGCCCCAGGGCACGGTGTCCGCGGCAGGGCGCTGGTGTCTGCGCCGCAGCCGTCCAACAGACCCGCCGCGCAAGGTCAGGTGTGGCTGCGCTGGTACTCAGAGAGCTTTGCGACTCGGATCATTTCGGATTTTGGATGTGAGGTTAGGAGTGTTCACCCGGTACTAACATTTACTTACTGCTCCAGCTGTGGGGAGTCTGTCCCAGTTTCCATGCGGGGTCCTCCTTGCCCTCTGGGGAAGATGGATCCCCACAGCAGAGGGCCAGGTCTGTCATTTCCACCGCGGCGAGGAGGGACTCGGGAGGAAAGGCCTCAGCAGCGTGCGCAGTGCATGTGAACGGGCACAGGCAGGCGGCCTCGGACCCGCCCAGCGCAAGCAGGCGCGGCGGGCAGCACTCACCTTCACGGGGAACTTGAGCTGGTTGTACAGCTCCGACACCAGCAGGCTGTGCCCCAGCGTCTTCCTCATCTTCATTATGCGGACAATGGCGGCATCGATCTGGTACTGGCGGTCCTGGAACACGCGCTCGGTGGTGCTCGCCTGCTCCTCCACCTGCGGGGCAGACGGCATGAGTGCCAGGAAGGGCCAGCCCCGAGCCTTGCTCTGCTGCGCCTCCCCGCCCGAGCAGAAGCTGGCTGCCCAGGGCAGCGGAATGCGTCGCCCACCTAGAAGAGCCGCGAAGTTACACTTTCCTCAGGAAACCTGCGGGGACGGCCGCCTGCGGTGAGCCATCCAGGCCGACTCCAGGAAGGTCAGGGCCTGTCCCTCACAGCGCGTGACACTGAGGGTCGCGCACACGGTGCTGGTCAACATGGGAATGGCACTGGGCCGCGAGGGCCCGGGCTGGGGCACTTTCTTTTTGAAGTGAGCCGTGACTTACCATCAACAGACGGCCCCACAAAACCCCGTGGTCAGGTCACCCCTTCCCATGTTCTCGTTCCTCTCACGCATCAAGGGGGGCCCTGCACAGGGTCTGGCTGTGCTGTACCCCTCCCCAGCGAGCAGTCCGGGGCACATGCTCCACGTCTTCCAGGCCAACTAGGCTGGGAGTTCAAACTACAGTCAGCGTGTGGGACCTGGCCTCTCTGGAGCAGCGCATTCCCGCCCACTCCATGGAACCAGCCCAGAGGGTTGTTCTCTTTTTGAGATTTTTGCTACAGGGCACGTGCACTGGCCAGAGAGACAGCGTGCGATAGAAAGCGAGCCATCACCCTCCTCTCGGGTTACATGGACACACATGTGCCTGCTAAGTTTAAAGCGGCTGGGTCCCGGCCCAACTGCGGCTACGTGGGAGTCCAGTACCCTCACCTGTGCTACCTCTGGCCCCGCCCGCCATCCCCCAAGAACTGTACCTTGGGAGTGCAGTCGTTGATAACAGCCCGAGGGCCTACTGGAAAACCTGGCTTTACTCAGGCTGGCTGGGAAACCCAGAAAACCAAGTGAAAAGCCATTTAAGCCAAGGAGTTTCACAAACTGGCTGGAAGTTAGAGAAACACCCCACTGCGGCAGCGTAACGGGGCTGCTAGCCAGCACCAGCCGGGTCGTACCTGGCCCTGGGAGTGCAGTCGTTGATAACAGCCCGAGGGCCTACTGGAAAACCTGGCTTTACTCAGGCTGGCTGGGAAACCCAGAAAACCAAGTGAAAAGCCATTTAAGCCAAGGAGTTTCACAAACTGGCTGGAAGTTAGAGAAACACCCCACTGCGGCAGCGTAACGGGGCTGCTAGCCAGCACCAGCCGGGTCGTACCTGGCCCAAGTGCCTCGGCGGGC
>NW_006160165.1:6834683-6844034 GCF_000334495.1 Tupaia belangeri chinensis | reverse complement strand
ACCGCAGGCCAGCCCGTGCCAAGCCGTCAGAAAAGGCGCTCCTGCCCTGGCCCATCAGACCAGTTCCCTCACAGCTAGCGAGCCAGCCACGTCTGACGCCAGCCCCAGCCTGCACCGTGACCAACACTCCTTGAAACAGGCCTTGTTCATTTTTAAAAATAATTATTTACTGGGTCCAGCAGGTGGCATGGTGGTTACAGCGCTGGACACGCCCAGACCTGGTGGCTTACTTAATCACTTTCCCTCTCTTTCTCTGTGTCTCTCTGATCAAATTAAGTGAATGAATAAATAAAATTAAATAAATAATTATTTAAAAAATCATTTACGGGGAACCAGCAGTTAGTGTAATGGCTATGTCGCTGGACTCCCACGTAGTCGACCGCAGTTCGTGTCCTGGACCCAGTGGCTTAAAACTCACACCGGGCGCATGTGCGTGCGTGCCCAAGATCCCAAGAGGAGAATGGAGGAGAAGGGATTGCGGTGTGACCATCCCCCCTGGGGGGTGATTTCTCGCTTTCTGTCTCTCTGTCTCTCTCTCTTTGGCGAGCGTACGTGCCCTATTGTGAAAAAACCTCTCCGAAAAAATCATTTACTTAACTTTATTATTTTTTAAATTTTTAAAAAATTTTACCAAAGACAGAGAGAAAGAGACGAAAAGTGAGAAAGCAAGCTACCAGGTCCAGTACTCAAACTGTGGTCTACCATGTGGGAGTCCAGCGCCTTAACCACCATGCCACCTGCTGGCCCCAAGGGCTTTGTTCTTTATTAAGAGTAGAATTCTCAGGGATTCACAGAGAACCTACCCACGGTAAACGCTCAGTGTTTGTTAAATGAGTGAACACTATTAACTAATTAAGGAATATCTAAGGCTTACAGAAGAAAACCAAATTATTCAAAGGGAAGAGATTTTTTTTTGAGAGGTTTTCGCTATAGGGCGTGTGCGCTTGCCAGACAGAGAGACAGAAAGCGAGAAATCACCCCCCAGGGGGGAATGGCCACACCATAATCCCTTCTCCTCCATTCTCTTCTCAGGATCTTGGACACACACGCACACGCACCCGGCGTGAGTTTTAAGCCACCGGGTCCGGCACGTGAACCTCGGTCAAGTACATGGGAGTCCAGCGACAGCCATTATACTAACTGCTGGTTCCCAAAGGGAAGAGATTTTTATCTTCAGGTACACACGTGCACACCCAGCCCACCCCATGTATGGATGCATGAAAAGATTTAATATGATAAAGACTAAACTACTTTAATATGATCTGAACTTCAAATTTCTTTTTAAAAATATATTATTGTGGGAACCAGCAGTTAGCGTAATGGCTATGTTGCTGGACTCCCACGTAGTCGACCGCGGTTCGTGTCCCGGACCCAGTGGCTTAAAACTCACGCCGGGCGCGTGTGCGTGCGTGCCCAAGATCCTGAGAGGAGAATGGAGGAGAAGGGATTGCGGCGTGACCATCCCCCCTGGGGGGTGACTTCTCGCTTTCTGTCTCTATGTCTCTCTCTGTCTGTCTGGCGAGCGCACGCGCCCTTACAGTGAAAAAAAAAAAAAAAAAAACCTTTCAAAAAAAAAAAAAAAAAAAGAAGAACAAAGAAAAATATATTATTGTTACTTCAATTCACCAGAAAGAGACAGAGAGAGGGAAAGTGAAAAAGCAAGCCACCAGGTCCTAGACTTAAACTGCAGTCAGCCATGGGACAGTCCGGCCCTTAACCACCACGCCACCTGCTGGCCCCAAGTATCACTGCTCTTATCTGGGGGCTGGCAAATGCATGTGCTGCTGCTGGGCGCCCACGGGGGAGTGCTGGGAGGGGCAAGGGCATGGACCACTGGGGCCTGAGTGACCAGCGTGACGTGGGTCAACAGTACGTGTAGAGCACAACCAGGACAGAGCTCGCACGTGCAGCCGGGCCTGTGACGCAGGGGACGACTCAGGTAAGCTGCCCGAGGGCGGCCTTCTCAACCAGGTTTTGGGACTGGCAGGGAGACGGGGTGGGGCCAGACTGCTTTCTGACATTAAATAAGTTCTGTGTCCCTGAAAGAAAGATCCAAACGTAGAAATCACTGGAGGGCTTGCAGTGGGGGCATGTTCTGCTGAGTTGTGTGCTCTGCCGAGAGCCGGAACCACAAGGGCCTGGCCGGCTACGCTGTCTGCTCTGACCTGAGCATGAGTGCGGAGGTGCCCGGGGCCCGCGGAGTGGGAGGCTGCGGAGGTGTGCCCGGGGCCCACGGAGTGGGGGGCTGCATCTGGACAAGGAAGCTTGAGAATGACCGGGGCAAAACAGCAAGATCTCGTCTGAAAAGAAAGAGCTGACTGTGGTGGCCTGTGCCCAGCTGGGAGGTAGAGAGAGGCAGGAGGATTTGGCAGAGTCCCTTCCCATAAAAACCTACTAGAAAAACAACACAGGTGAAGATCTTGAACACCGGGTACGATTATGTGACGGTCAGGCTGGCTGCTGGTGTGGTTAAGGCGGCTGGATCCCACACGGCCAACTGTGGTTTGAGTCCCAGACACAGGACCTTAAAAAACATGTTGGGCACGCGTGTGCATGTGTGTGCGTGCATGTGCCCATGATCCCGAGGGGACTGTGCAGGAGTAGGAATGTGGCGTCCCCCCCAGGGAAGGTGCTTTGGCACTTCCCATCTCCCCCTCCTTGTCTCCTCCTGGTAAGGGCATGTGTGAGTCTATAGCAAATTAAAAAAGAAAAGATTATATTAGGTCAAAGAAAAAGATGGCCATGTTCAAGAATTCATAAAATTTCATGTTTGAAAAACCTCTACTCAAAAGAAAATTATCTGTCAGAATGACAAAGGACCAATTCCCTTCATACATAAAGAACACTACTAGAAAGTCAGAGAGCATTCTGATGACTGTGCATGACTTGAACAAGCAATTAAAACAGAGAGGTGGTGTGGTGGCTAAGGTGCTGGACTCCCACACGGTCAGCTGCAGTTCGAGTCCCGGACCTGGCAGCTCGCTCTCCCACTTTCCCGTTCTTTCGCTGTCTCTTTCTGATCAAAATAGAAATAAGTGGTAAGTAAAATAAATCATTCTTTAAAAAAAAAAAAAAAGAATTTTTTACTTTATTTATTTATTTAAATTTGACCAGAGGAAGACAGAGAGAAAGGGAAAGTGAGAAAGCAAGCTGCCAGGTCCGGGACTCAAACTGCAGCTGACCATGTGGGAGTCCACTGCCTTAACCACCACACCACCCGCCAGTTCCCAAAATAAATAATTCTTTAAAAAAAAAAAAAAGAGAAAAACCGGGGAAAGAAACAACGACCAAGTAGGAACAGGCACCCAGGGCTCGCGGGCCTCGGCCGGAGCTCCGAAGCACCGCTCAGCTCTCACGCGATGTGGGATCCTGACTGCTGTGAGGAGGGAGCCGAGGCCTCCAACGAGCTCACGGTCTGCATAAGCTGCTGAGTGCAGAGCGGAGCCCGGAGGAATCCAAGTCAGATGCCGCCGCCTGAGCTAACGTGCCTGTCGGGGCAGAGCGGGCAAGGGCGGCCATGGCTGTGGGACTGGTGTGAGGCAACAAGCAGTCAGACTGCCCGCAGGTGGCCTGGCGGTTAAGGCAGCTGGCCCTAGGTGGCTGACTGGATGGTTTGAGTCCTGGCCCTGGCAGCCTGAAAACACACTGTGCTCGAAACCCTGAGACATGGATGGAGGAGAGGGGACTGACATGGCATCCCTCCAGGAGACTTCTCTCTCTGGAGAGCACAAACGCCCTACAGCAAACTAGAAAGAAGAAGAAGAAGAAAGAAGAAAGAAGAAGAAGAAGAGTGGTGGACAACACGCCAGGACAGCTCCAGAGCGGTCTAACACACAGACTGTCCAGCGGGCACCTGCAAGGCGGCTCGGCATGCTCTGTGCGACCGGCACGGGGGTGTGTGTGTGTGTGTGTGTGTGTGGGGGGGGCTTCCGCCGTGCCGCTCTGTACCTCTCTGGAGTGACCCCGCAGTGACGCCGCGGCAGGCCAAGCACAGCTGTCTGAGCTGACTTACCCTGTGGAGGCCTACACGCCACGCCCAGAGCCAGCATTTACAGGGACAAGGAGCTGGCCAGAAACCCTGTCACACAGATGGGTGGCAACGTGAGGGCTGATTGGGGACTCGTGGGACGAAGTCTTGTTGAAAACTACGTCATGTGTGGCAACAGGAGAGGCTGAGTGCTGTCTGGACCCACGGGACCCGAGGGCTAGCCGGGCCGCCCAGCCACTCCAGAACTCTGCCTGAGGGTGGGGCTCCAAGTATGGCCAACCTGTCCGGTGTGAAGGACACAGTCACTGGGTTTTAAGAATCCCACGTTCTCTCTCTGTCCCTGTCTCTCTCTCTCTCTTTTTTTTTCTCTTTTTTCTTTAAGAGTTTTGCATTAGGGTCCATGTGCTCACCAGAGAGAGAGACAGACAGACAGACACAGTGAGAGGTAAAGTGAGAAAGCACCCCCCAGGGGGATGGCCACACCGCAATCCCTTCTCCTCCTGGGCACACATGCATCCGTGCCTGGCGTCATTTTCAAGCCACTGGTCCAGGACCCAAACCAGGTCGGCCATGTGGGAGTCCAGCAACATAACCGCTGCGCCACCTGCTGGCCCCAGAGCGTCTCGCGCCCTTGCTAACAGGATCTGACGAGGCAGATGTGACCCGCACACGCCTCCTGAACAGGCTGGTACATGGCTCACAACCTTCGCTCCTTGGAGAGCATGAACTTAATAAAAGCTATGCAGGACGCGTGCTTTCGTAAACACGAGGCATCCGGCTAGTGCCTGCGAGGCCAGGCGGTGCTACGTACGGTCTCCTTCATCTGGATCTGGTTGATCTTGATCCTGAACAGCTTGTGCTTGAACTCCCCGTTGAACACAAATCTGTCTCCGTCTTCCACTTCCCTTTGGGACTCTTGATCAGAACCCGAGCTCGGCCGCAGGCCAGGGACTGCAGTGTTCTCCGCAGTTCGCTGTCCTCTGGGAAGAAGCAGACACGGGCAGTCAGTGGCCGGCATGACAGGGACCCGAGGGCAGCAGGGACATGGTGCACCCACATGACTGGCAGGGCCTGGGCCTGTGACTGCTCTTAAAATGAACACACGTGGGACAAGATTCTGGACTCCCATATGGCCTACCACAGTTCGAGTCTCAGACCCGGCAGCTTAAAAATCACACCGGGTGCATGTGCAGGCCTCAAGTCCCCAGAGGAGAATGGAGGGGCAGTGTGGCCATTCTCCGGGGGTGATTTCTCACTTCCCTCTCGCCATCTCTCCCCGTTTCTCTCAGAAAAGTGCACACGCCCTAGGGCAAAAACCTTCAAAAACAGGACACATGCTCCCACCGCCAGAACAGGACACGCGGATCGCACGAGCGCGTACCGATCCCGGTGGCCATCTTGATGTCGGCGAAGGTGAACGTGTCGCCCTCGTTGTACATGAGCAGCACCAGCGTCTGGAACAGGGACACCTGCAGCTCCTTCTTCCCCTTCAAGAGAGCAGACCACAGCTCGGAGGGCCCACCCTTGGGCAGGAGAGATGCCTTCCAACACCATAAGGGGCGTGTGTGTGGGCGTCCACGTGCCCCCACGGTAGCGTGCACAGAGCAGTACACGGCCTGTGTGACCATGTGCAGGTCAGGGCACGATGGCTGTGCAGTGAGACCGTCACACCCTTTGGCGCCGTGCGTGACTGGGGCTCTCCCCGAGCTGCACACCAGGGAGGGGAAGGGCCTCCGCCCACACTGTGGGCCCGTCTCCAGGCCTCCCCCGGGTGCCAGGGGGCCCTGCAGTGGGAGCCGGCTCCGTTCGCTGGTCTGGGGCCGTGTTCCCTGGAGGTGGATTCCTGGAACTGAAATGAGGCGACAGAACACGGGACCCCAAGGGTTCTGAGACCACAGCAAACGGCTGAGGGGCTTCAGAAAGTTCATGGAAAAGCCACGCCATGAGAAAAGGTATGTGTGGGTCAAAAGTTTTACATCAAAACAAGCTCGTATGTAAATTCCATTTTTCGGGACCAGCAGATGGCATGATGGTTACGGCACTAGACTCCCATGTAGTCGACCGCAGCTCGAGTCCAGGGCCTGGCGGCTTAAAACTCACACTGGGCACATCTCCGATATCCTGAGAGAACGGACTGCAGCGTGGCCCCCCCGGGGCGATTTCTAGCTTCCTGTCTCTGTCTCTCTGTCTCTCTGACAAACACATGTGCAAAAACTTCTCTAAAAAAAAAAAATCGCTCGCACTTTTCCATGAGCCCCTCGCGTCCCCTCACACTTGTTAGCAGTCAATTTCTCAGTCCAAGGCGGCATCCAAGTTCTACCCTGAAACCCGGGGCCACAGAGAAGGGCCGTGCTGTGGGCTCTGGTCTCCTGGTTTTGCTTTCTTGAGTCGCCACTTCACCTCTGCTCTTTCCGATTAGGTAAGTGACCTTCTGCTCTCGATTTCGTATTATTTTTTAGAGAACTAATTTTGTAACTTACTGAACAAATAAAGCTAGCGCTGAGCTGTCTTTTTCTTTCTCTGCCACCGAAGTTCAGTGACAACTTACGAAACTGTATTAACACACTCGCAAAAAGTGAACAGCAGGTAAAGCAGGAACTCACCTCCTTAAACTCTGCTTTGAGGACGGCGTGCCCCAGGGTGGTCTGCCACTGGAGTTTCCGGCCGCTGTGCTTCCCCAGGTAGAACGTCTTGAAGACCTCCTGCAGCTTGACCATCTGCCGAGCACGGGAGACAGCAGACAGGCGCGCTCAGCACCGCAGCATGGGCGGGTCGGAGCCGGCGGGCCGTGGAGATGCGCGAGTCCGACGGGGCTACACCCGGCACACCTATGCCGAGCCCAGCGTGGCCCTCCCCGACAGACCTATCAGAGGGCCGGCATGGGACGGCGACCCTGCCAGGTGGAGGAGGCCTGGCTGCCCTCGGACTCTGGGCATCCTGCCACTTAACCTGGGTGGCACTCATTCACCCACAAGCTGTGCCGCCAACTCCACCCAGACCCGGGCTTGCGACGGCCAGTGGTGTGTGCTAGGACGAGCGGCTAGCACAGTCAGGCCCGTCTCAGTGCAGGCTGCCGTCTGTAGACCGACTGCACCGACACTCGCCCCTCCTCTGTGACACGGGTCATCACGTGCCCCTGCAGCGCTCTGTGAGGGTAGGGAGGGCTGGCAGAGACTGTGGGGGCTGGCGGCAGCTGTTACTTTCTGGGCCTGTCCCGTGACATCACTGCTGTGTGTGAGTGTGCCTGTGGGTGGACAGACAGCGGCCCTCTGCCTCCTCGCTGGGGCTCCGCTGTACACGGCTGCCGGCCTCTCCAGCTGCTCCGAGATGCAGTCCCAGGTCTCCTGTGGCCCCGGCCCACAGCGGCACCTCCCTCTGTAAGCTGTGAGCTCTCCCGTGTAGAGCAGACGGAGCGGGGCAGTGTTCCTGACATCACAGCATTTAGGACAAAGGTAGGGGTCGGCCCCGTCTTAGCGGCAGAGGGGTCGAGCCTGCAGGGCTACCTGCAGTTCGAACCCTTGCCCTGTGGCCTGGAAAAGACACTGGGCATGTGCATGCAGTTCCTCAATGCCTAACAGAGGGAGACACGGAGCAGGACAGACTGTGTGGGGACTACATCCTGCGCGGGGTGCTCGCCCTCTCTGCCCCTCTCTAGCCAGTGCATGTACTCTCTGGCCATTAAAAAGAAGCAGTGGAAGGGGGGACCAGCAGTTGGCGTAGTGGCTATGTTGCTGGACTCCCATGTAGTTGGTTGCGATTCTAGTCCTGAACCCAGGGGCTCATAAACTCAGGCCAGGTCCACGTGCGTACATGCCCAGGATCCCGAGAGGAGAATGGAGAAGGGATTGTGGCGTGGCCATCCCCCCTGAGGGTGACTTCTCACTTTCTGTCTCTCCATCTCTCTCTGCCTTTCTGGCGAGCTCACGTGTCCTATAGCAAAAACCTCTCCAAAAAAACCCAGAGGAGCGATGGAGAAGGTGGGAAGCAGAGGGAGTGACCGGTGGGAGGCAGAGGAGACAACCAAGGCGGGCACTGCTCCACCCTGCCCCAGAGTCCAGAGGAGGTGCTGCCGATGCCAGCGAGGGCAGGGAGACGCCCTGCTACTCCCAGGCCAGGCTCCATGCTTCGCCACTCTGCACCTGCCTGTGCCCGCCTGTGCCCTCGCCCAACGCACTCATCCCTCCTCTACGGAAGACTGGCTGAGGTCTTGCCTTTTCCAGGAAGTCCTCCACGATTCCGCCCTGGGCCCGGCCCTCCTGCCCAGCGGGGCATTGTTAGCAGTGCATGCGCTGCTCCCTGCTGCGCTGCCTCCCCCACGAAGCCCTCTGGCCCCAGAAGTCGGGGCTCCTCGCCAGGCCGAGTGATGCTGGTCCTGAGATGCTGCACTGGCTACGCCAGGAGGGACCGGCGGCAGAACAGCCGCCGTGGCCCGAGCACACATGCCTGCAGAGCCATGCGGCGGTAAGGGGGCTGCACAGAGGCAGGGCCTGGATGGGTCACACTCCAACGCTGCCCTCCAGAGGCCACGGAGCCTTCTGGGTTTGGATGGGGGTTTCTGGGCAGAGGCCTCTCATCGACTGCTGCCTGAAGTCACGTGCCTGCACACGCGGGTGACGCAGGGGCAGACCAAGCTCGGGGACATGTGTGCACACGCGGGTGACGCGGGGCAGACCAAGCTCGGGGACATGTCTGCACACGCCGGTGGCGTGGGGCAGGGCGTGGAGACGCCTGTACACGCGGGTGACACAGGGGCAGACCAAGCTCGGGGACATGTCTGCACATGCAGGTGGCGTGGGGCAGGGCAGGGCGTGGAGACGCCTGCACACACGGGTGGCATGGGGCAGGGAGGGGCGGGGCGACTCACCTCTGGAGGCACGTGCACCTCCATGGGCGTGTAGGTCGGCCAGTAGCCCATGGTGAGGACGTTCACCGTGAGGTCGATGGAGCCGGGCTCGCTCTGGTTCTGCATGTGCTGGAGACAGAGCCCAGGTGAGGAGGCATGCTCCGAGGGCCGGCAGCCCACAGGAGCACGCGATGCAGTGGCTCTCACGGCCTGGAACACCTGTGCCGGGCCACTGGCCCTGCCCCTGGCTGGGGCAGTTTTCCTCTTGGTCACGTCCCCACACAACAAACTGGGCGCCACCTGGGCTGTGCCGGGCCTCCTCAGGGCCCCTTCTCTCCCCGCTCGGACTGGACTTGGCGGGCGTGCGAGACACGGACACGTCGCTGAGAGCAGGCGCGGCTCACCTGCTTGAAGTGGACCATGACGTCCTTGGAGAGCTCCATGTCCTTGAACATGCCCTCCAGCTTGCTGGTGAAGGCCGCGCCGCACTCTGCAGGCGGGAGCAGCAGTGGCAGTGAGG
>NW_006160165.1:6832041-6834495 GCF_000334495.1 Tupaia belangeri chinensis | reverse complement strand
CAGAGCATGCCGTGAGGCAGTGTCGGAAGGCGGCAGGACGTGGTGACACTGCCCCGCAGCCCCTGCTCACCGTGGATGAACCGGAACATGATCATGACCTTGTCCAGCACCCGCTCCAGCTCCTCGTCCGTGGCCTCTTTGTTGCCTGCTCGGAGCTTGGAGTCGACGTGCTTCGCTGGGAGGCAAGACGCGTGTTACTCGGGAGCGCCACGACGCAGGAGCGCCCGACCTTCCCGTGATGGCGATCCCCCACAACAAGGGCAAACCTCTGACTCTCCAAGGGAGGCAGCCTCAAGTCGCGTGAGAATAAACACGCCCCCCCTCTTTCCGAGATTCTTCACGTAGGGCGTGTGAGCTCACCAGAGGCAGGCAGGAAGCGAGAAATCGCCCCCAGGGGGATGGCTATGCCACAGTACCTTCTCCCCCATTCTCCTGGGAGCTTGGGCACGTGCGCACATGCGCCCGGCCCGAGTTCTGAACCACTGGGTCCAGGGTTTAAAGCGCAATTGACTACGTGGGAGTCCAGCGATGGAGCTATGCCACCTGCTGGCCCTACTTCTCCAAATTTTAACAAAACCAAGGACTGACCCTATTTTTTTTTTTTTAAGTTTGCAATAGAGCATGCATGCTCAGCAGAGACCGAAGGACGGAGGTGGAGAAAGCACACCCGAGAGGGGAAGGCCACGCCACAGTCCCTTCTCCTCAGGATTTTGGGCACAGATGCACACACGCCCAGTGTGAGTTTTAAGCCACTGGGTCCGGGGCTTGAATCATGGTCGACTTTGTAGGAGTCCAGCGACATAACCATTATGCCACCTGCTGGTCCAGAGGGGTCTCCTTTTCTAAGATCTCGGGTCATCACCTCGGGAGATCTCCTCCAAGGGAAAGGCTCCTTCTCGGGGCTCTGAGGTGGCAATGCAAGGAGGGGGCATTTCTCCACGGCATCTCTTGCTTCCGAGACCACATAAGTGGACCGTGCAGTAGCTTGCGAGAACAGAAGTGACCCCAATGACCACAGGCCCAAGATCCCCGGAGTGCCACCTCCCAAGGGCCTCATGCCCACCTCCTTCAGAGAGAGCAGGCCTGAGAAGGGGCACAGACGCCACCATGTCCCCTCGGACACTCCTTTGGCCATCATTGCTTTCTTTCGACTTTGCCATGGCACGTTCTGAACACACAGGAGAGGAGGTGCCTGCGTGACAGCTCTGCTCCTTCCTGCGTTCCCCCAAGGACCACATGTGGCCAGTTTTGTGTCCCTGTGAAATTTCTCTGTCCCTCTCTTCCTGTAAATTTTTTAAAAATCGGAACCTTTGCTGGTGAAACTATGAATTCTGAAATATATTTTGATATTATCAAGAAATAATTGAACAAAGTGGTCATTTAGAAAGTTCCACCTTAACACATGCTATCACGAGACTGCTCCTAACTTCACCCCCTTTCAGTGCCAGCAGGGGACGGCTCCTCTTAGCAGATCATGGAATGTCCCCAGAGACTCACACTCACCCTCACCTGGGTGCACGCACTTTCCGGAGACAGGGAGGGACGTGAGGAGTGGCCCCCAAGGGGCATGGCCACGCCACAATCACTCCTCCCCCACCTCCCCTTTCAGGACTCTGAGCATGATGTGCAGCACAGTGTGTCTCCAAGCCACCAGGACCGGACTCAGACGGCGAGGAGGCCGTGAGGGCCCGCAGCCCTGACTGCTATGCCTGGGCTGGCCCTGCAGAGCTGTTCTCACACGGCGGCCTCCCCGTCCAGTTCCGGAGCCCGTAATGAAGATGGAGAATGAAGGCTGACCTTTATAAGACAGCTCCAGAGCGCCACCCCGGGGGGACGAGAGGCAGTGACCCGCAAGCCCCTTGCCCCTTCTGAGGCAGGCTTCCTTTTCTACCAAACTCTTGCTGCGTTCTGTTTTCCCTTACACGCCCACACGTGTGTGTGCACTGCAGCTGTGTACCTGCTTGTTCTGAAAACGTGTGACCTCGAAAGGCTGTCAGGTGCCCGTCCCCACCCGTGCGCTGGCCCCCAGGAGCCCGGACATGCTGGTGCTGTGAGCTCCGCCCTCCCGCCCGGCAGGTCCTGCAGACACGCCGTACCGATGAGCTCAGCCGGCTTGTTGGGCCTCCTGTTGATGAACGTCTCGAAGGACTCCTTCATCAGGTTCACGGCCCTCTCGTTCCTCTGGAAGCACACCTCGATCACGCGGTCCACTCTGTCCTTGAAGTCCAGGAGGTCTTGGACCATGTCTTTATCCTTCTCAGGGTTGATGACAATGGTTGTCCCGAAGGTCTACGAGGGCAGAGACGTGAAGTCAGCCACGGGCCGTGACTCCAGATGGCACTTCTGCCACTGCCTCGGGCAGGACAGACTGTGCGAGTGAGTACTGCCAGCGGTGGGTGCTCAGCTGCGAGTGAGTAATGCCGGGGGGGGGCCCCGCGGCGGGGGGGAGTTGCC
>NW_006160165.1:6831414-6831711 GCF_000334495.1 Tupaia belangeri chinensis | reverse complement strand
ACTGTCGGCGGCGGGCGCTCAGCTGTGAGTACTGCCGGCGGCGAGTACTCAGCTGTGAGTTAGTACTACCAGTGGTGAGCGCTCAGCTGTGAGTACTGCCGACAGCAGGCGCTCAGCTATAAGTACTACCAGTGGTGGGCGCTCAGCTGTGAGTACTGCCGATAGCAGGCGCTCAGCTGTAAGTACTACCAGCGGTGGGCGCTCAACTGTGAGTGAGTACTGCCGGTTGAGTGCTCAGCTGTGAGTTAGTACTTCCGGCGGCGAGTGCTCAGCTGTGAGTGAGTACTGCCGGTGGGT
>NW_006160165.1:6831068-6831388 GCF_000334495.1 Tupaia belangeri chinensis | reverse complement strand
CTGTGGGGGAGTACTACCGGTGGCAGGCACTCAGCTGTGAGTACTGTTGGCTGAGTGCTCAGCTGTGAGTGAGTACTGCCAATGGGGGGCACTCAGCCGTGAGTACTGCCAACTGAGTGCTCAGCTGTGAGTGAGTATTGCTGGCTGAGTGCTCAGCTATGAGTACTGCCGGCGGAGTGCTCAGCTGTGAGTGAGTACTGCCGACGGCAGGCACTCAGCTGTGAGTATTGCCGGCTGAGTGCTCAACTGTGAGTGAGTACTGCCGGCTGAGTGCTCAGCTGTGAGTGAGTACTGCCGACGGCAGGGCGCCACCTCGGGAC
>NW_006160165.1:6830142-6830874 GCF_000334495.1 Tupaia belangeri chinensis | reverse complement strand
TGTGAGTGCGTGCTGTCGGCGGCGGGCGCTCAGCTGTGAGTGAGTACTGTCGGCGGCGGGCGCTCAGCTGTGAGTATTGCCGGTGGCATTATTACTGAGTCATTAGGGGAACTATGCATAGGTTCGAGTGCGCGCTTGGCTGCTTCTGCCCCGCGAGTCTGTAACGACCTCTGTAAAGGTCTGTGAGGTCACCGCAAGCCCGCATGTCCTATGAACTGACATGCCCTGACACTGCATCGTGGACTGCGTGAGGAAGGTGCACGCACCGAGCATGCCTCTGGGGTTCTGTGCAAGGTGCCGAGGTAGGAGTTCTGCAGGACAGCCAGGGTCCTAACCAGGATGCTGACGCCCATATGGCCCCCTTTCTTTCAGGTCGCCCCGTTTTACCTGTATCCCAGCGCAGCCGGGATGCCCACGAGTCAGAAGG
This sequence comes from Tupaia belangeri chinensis, assembly GCF_000334495.1. Lineage (NCBI taxonomy): Eukaryota > Metazoa > Chordata > Mammalia > Scandentia > Tupaiidae > Tupaia > Tupaia belangeri. The sequence continues at coordinate 6,830,447 of NW_006160165.1, read as the reverse complement.
CCAACCCTCCCCGCACAAGATCCCTCCTGCTGCCTTAACGCCCCCACCACGTGCATCTCTAAAGCCTCTGGTGTCCTCAGTCTAAATCTTGTCATTCAAAAAGTATCGTATAAATGGAATAATTTAGTATGCATAATTTGGAGACTGGCTTTTCTCTTTTGTGCTCAGTGTAACTCTCTGGGGATTTGATTTTTCCACTCTGAGATGAGAGCGTCAAGCAGAACCACAGGGTGTTGGCTGGATGCAAGGCCCTGGCTCTGTATCAGCTGGGAGCAGCGGCTGACCCAGCCCCGCCTGACCCAGCC
>NW_006160165.1:6826617-6830126 GCF_000334495.1 Tupaia belangeri chinensis | reverse complement strand
ACGCCTCCCAGCCAGCCCCAGGCTCCCAGTTCACAGCCCTGCCCCCAGCCCCCCCCAGCCCCGCATTACCTTGATGTACTCACTCCAGTGCTGCAGCAGCGCCTGCTGCCCGCCCTTCACCCGGCTGAAGAGCTGGTACATCTGCGTGAGGTCGGGAACCCTGTTCTCGTCCAGCAGCTGGTCCAGCCCTAGACGGTGCAGTGAACATTAGTGAAGCGCGGCTGCAGGTCAGCACCTGAAGCCAAGACGAGGCAGGAGCCGCTCATGGAGACAGACTGGACCGGACACTCGGAGCACAGTCTTCAACAGGCCCAGGAAATGCAGACACGACACCGCACCGCGCTAAACCTGCACTGGGACCCTGCGTGCCTACGGCATGGGGACGTCCCCGTGCCTGCCTCATCATCTCCATCCAGGCCAGCGGTCTGCACATACTTGAGCTAGGTCCATGGGGTAACCCTCACCTCCCGAGTGGCTGGAGGGGTGCTACACGCTTCCTCAGGTCGCCAGAGCAGCCAAGGCCGGAGGTGGCCACCCCAGGGTGACGGTTCTGCCTCAGCCCTCCATGAGCCGACTGGTGGTTAGAGGGCCAACCGCCAAACCTGGTTTCTAGTTGCACAGTTTTATTCACATATTTAGCAAGCTGTGCAACAAAGCATTACCAGGTATTGCATTTACAGTCCTCGTTTCTGGTATTACATTTCAGATTCCCTACAACATGTCAGTCGGGAAACCCGCGGAGATGGGAAAGCACCCACTGTGGCACAGCACGCGGCAGCAGAACGCCGTGAGGCCCCCGCGTGAGCCCCCAGGTGGCTCCCCGGGACACGCCCTCCACGTGTGCAGGTGCTTAAAAGGCGAGCAGACGCAGCGGGCCCTCAGCCGGGCCCAGCTGGCCACTTTGGCACAGTACACTTCCATGGACTAGTGGAAATAAACTTTAAATGATGATCTCACTGGACATCATTTTGCATTTTACTGCGGAGCACATACGCTCACCAGAGAGACAGAAAGAGAGAAGGAGAGTGAGAAGATAAGCCACCATCAGGTCTGGGACTCAAACTGTCACAGGCCATGTGGGAGTCCAGTGCCATAGCCTGCGGGCCCTGGAAATAAACTTTATCTTTACTAAAACCCTAATACCTTTCTTTAAAAATTTAAAAAATGGGTGGGAACCAGCAGTTAGCGTAATGGCTATGTCGCTGGACTCCCACGTAGTCGACCGCGGTTGGTGTCCCGGACCCAGTGGCTTAAAAAACTCACGCCGGGCGCGTGTGCGTGCGTGCCCAAGATCCCGAGAGGAGAATGGAGGAGAAGGGATTGCGGCGTGACCATCCCCCCTGGGGGGTGATTTCTCGCTTTCTGTCTCTATGTCTCTCTCTGTCTGTCTGGCGAGCGCACGCGCCCTACAGTGAAAATCTCTCCAAAAAAAAAAAAAAAGAATTTAAAAAAGGGGCTGGCAGAGGGTGCAGATTTACGTCTCTGAACACCCACATGGCTGTCTGTGGTTTGAGTCCTCAACGTGGTGACTGGAAAATCGTGTCAGGCATGTGTGTGCCCAAGATCCCAGGAGAACAGAGAAGGGACTGCTGTGCAGCCATCCCCCCGGGGGTGCTTTCTCACTTTCCAGCTCACTGTCTCTCTCTCTCTCTCTCCACAAGGGCATGTGCCCTACACCAAAAACCTCTTTACCAAATAAAAATATACACATACATACACACACACACACACATATACCTACGTTCACACACGCACATACACACACGAATATATGCATACATGTTCACACACACATGCACATACACATAGGCCTACACAACACACGTTCTCACACATGCACACACATGCACACCTGCGCACAGGTTTACACACATTTGTGCACACAAACACACACTTGCACACCCACACACATACATGTAGACACATGTGCATGTGTGCCCACACACATATACATGCATGTACACACACACACACACACTCATGTACACCTTCCTACTTTTTAAGTGCCTTTCAGGCCTGGACTAGGCTTTCATCCGTACGATGCTCCACGCCCCTGGAACGGCGCTGCCGTCAGAGCATGCGTACAGTCTGAAAACGTCACTTCCCTGCCCGGCGTGCGGCAGGCTGACCACACGGGGGTTCCGACCTCAGTCTCCACATGGGATCTAGCGCGCTCTCTTTTAATGGCTGGAAGGCGCATGTGCTCGAGAGGGAGAGGAAGCACTCCCCAACGGGCATGGCACCACCTCTCCACGTCCCCTTCCCGTCAGGGTCCGAGCGCACACACACGCCTGGTGTGTTTCTGAAGCTGCTAGGGCTGGGATTCGCGCTGTGGCCACCACGCGGGACCCGGCTTCTCTGGGGCAGGGCACTGCCGCTGCCCTGGGAGACGGCCGAGGTGCCCCCTGGAAATGCCTGGTGCACCCACAGAGCTGTCTGCAGTGACAGCAGTGAGGCCTGCTTCACCTGAGAGTCCAGCAGCACTGCTGGTGTCGGTGTGAGGAGGTTCGTAACGGCGCATCCCAAACACGACCCACGTCCTGACGCTGACCCCAGCTGCCTCCCTGGCTCGCTAATGACCTGGGGTGGCATCAGTTTCACGCGCAGACTTGGGGAACCCACCTTTCTGCAGAATTGCTGTTAAGTGCTCTCCTAGCAGCTGCTTCTCCACACAGGCGATCAGGGGTTTCCTACACAGGCACGGAGAGGGCGAGCTAGAGATGGAGTCCGAGGCGGGCCTGGCCAGCTGCCCAGCTCACAGACCGCGCACAGCCACCCGGAGCACAGTGCCACGAGGATGCCCTGGGCCACAGGCCCGCCCCCCAGTGGCCCAGTGACAGACTGCCGGAGGTGGGATGGGAGCTGGTGCCCCGAGGCAGGTGGGCAGCCCTCCAGACAGCGAGCCGCGCCAGGTGCTGGTGCCACGGGGCAGGTGGGCAGCCCTCCGGATGGCGAGCCACGCCAGGTACAGACTCACTGCGTGCTGTGATCCAGGTATGTGAGGACGCGGTCTCCTTCTTCTTCCAGTCGCTTGTTCACATGGTGAAGGTATTCTGGAACCTTCCAAATAAAACGTTCGAACACATCAGTAATGAAAGACTCTGGATGTGACCCAAGAAAGAGGAATTCTATCTTTAGAAGTTTTTTTTAAAAAGCTGAACACTCGGGGGGACCAGCAGTTGGCATAATGGCTATGTCACTGGACTCTCATGTAGTCGACTGCGGTTCAAGTCCCAGACCTGGCAGCTTAAACTCACGCCGGGCACGTGTGCGTGCGTGCCCAAGATCCCGAGAGGAGAATGGAGAAGAAGGTATTGCGGCGTGGCCATCCTCCCTGGGGGGTGATTTCTCGCTTTCTCTGTCTTTCTGGCGAGCGCATGCGCCCTATAGTGAAAACCTCTCAAAAAAAAAAAAAAAAAGGCTGAACACTCATGTCCAAGCCAAATGCTGGCCCAGAGCCATGGGGGTGGGCGTGGGGTCTGTGGTGGGTGCAGCGGAAGCTGAGGCTG
>NW_006160165.1:6816249-6826524 GCF_000334495.1 Tupaia belangeri chinensis | reverse complement strand
CGGGTGGACGCTGGACGTCCGTCACCAACCACGCAGGGGCCAGGCCATTCTCATGACAAGACTCAGGTCGACGCTGCACGTCCGTCACCAAGCACGCAGGGGCCAGGCCATTCTCATGACAAGACTCAGGGTTGACGCTGCACGTCCGTCACCAAGCACTCAGGAGCAGGGGCAAAGCCAAGGCAAGAGTCCAGTTCTCCCATCTCAAGGATGGCGATCACGCCAGGGGTCAGTGATGTCACGCTGTGGCTGAGATGTGAGCGTGAGACCGAGCAGTTATCGAGGGAAGGCGGTCCCCAACGGCCCATGCTCACCTCTCTTTCCTGCATTAACCTTTGGCCTTCTGCAGCATACAGACAGTTAGTCTCTTCCAAAAACTTCAGTTCGAAGGAGTCCTTATACACCTAAGAAAGGAAAGTTACCGACAGACGCGCTCCCCATCTGGCTCCCGCGCAGCAGAGGCTGTGTGACTGGGCCACACTGCCCGGCCGTGCTCGGCCCTCCCGCTGTAGAGCTCGGGTCCCCTTCTGCGGGCTGTCTACACCAGACTGTCTGCACCAACGTCGGCCTCTGTCTCTCATTTGCTGCCGGAGCTGTCTCTATGAGCAGACCCGCGTCCCGCGCGGTCCTGGGGCGGGCTGGGCGCTCACCTGCAGGTCGGAGAGCATGCCCAGCAGGCTCCGCAGCAGGCTGCGGTCCACCGCGTCGCCGTGCCGCTCCCGTGCGATGAGCAGGAGCAGCCCGTCGATGGTCCTGCTCTGCACCATCTTGTCACTGATGATGTGGTTTCTAAACAGCTCTAGTCCCATGTCCCTGCGTGGACCAAGACAAGCGACCTCCTCACTTCTGCGGTCCTGAATGAGGCCGCTCTGCACGGACCCCGAGGAAACGCGGCCCGCTGTCTCCCCACACGGGCACCAGCACCCCTGAAAACCGGCCTGTGTGGCCAGTGGGGGTTGCAAAGTGTCACAGGGGAGGTGCTGAGATGGCCCCTGCGAGGACACCCAGGTGACGTGCACAGCTCGGGGGCCGCAGCTGGGCTCGCACCACAGTGTCCTCGGGCCCTGCCCTCGAGGCTCTCAGTGCCTTGCTCCGGCTGGCCACTGTGGCTGGATATCTGGCCAGGCCTCCCCTTCAGACGACCAGCTCAGGCTCCAGGGCCAGGTCTGGGGAGGCCAGGTTATCCCAGCTCGGTGCCTTCCTCCCTACGAAGGGGGCGGATGGTCAGGCCGCATGGAGGCCCGAGGGGCTGGAGTTAGGGAGCAGAGCTCGCAGGATGGCTGCTGTCCAGTGGCGGCCGCTGGTCCCTCCTCAGTGCTTCCCCGGGGACGCGTCTTTCCGTACAGCGCCAGGCCGTGTGGCTGGTGTGTCCAGGGTGTGCTGGACTTGGGAGAGAAGGAAAACTGGGCCAGCAGGTGGCATGCTGCTTAAGGCGCTGGACTCCCACATGGCCAACCACGGTTCAAGTCCCAGACCTGAAGGCTTGAAAATCATGCCAGGTGTGTGCACATGCCCCAGATCCTGAGAGGACCATGGAGAACAGGCCGTGTGGCCACCCCAGGGTGATTTCTCACTTTCGCTTTCACCATCTACCTGCTTCTAACAAGCACATGTGTCCTGTGGCAAAAACCTTAACTAAAAAACCAAAAATTAAAAACAAAAAGGAAAAAAGGGAGGGAGGAGTGAGTCCAAAACCGCAGTGAGGTTGTCACGTGAAGTGCCTGCTGGGTGCGGGGGCTCAGGTCGCGGGCAGCTCACTCGAGTCACTCCAGTGTGGCCAGAGCAGAGGTCAGGCTGCCTGCCGGCGCACGTGGGGGGGCGTCGGAGCGCACGCCACTCCAAGGACCTGTGCTCAGAGAGGGTGCGACAGCTCTCCGCTCTCCAGGAGGGCGGGAGGGACTGCTACAGCACTGGGGGCAAGAGGGCCGGGACGCGCCAGCATGACACTGGGGCAGCCCCGGCACACAGGGAGGGCGCGCCCACGAGGAGGGCTCCAGGTGACCCTGGGTGGCGCAGGACAGCTCTCAACCTGTGAGTCCCTGAAAGTGACAAGATGCTGGGGGAACCACAGCCCCGTGTCCGAGGCCACTCCGAGCAGCTGGCAGTCCCTCTGAGTTCCAGCTGGGCGCTGTGGCCGGTGAGAGCCACTCTAGGCTCACTCTGAAGCTGCCGGAGGAGACCGAGGCCCTTGCCTCTCCTTGTGACCGGGTCCTGGGCGGGGGCCGTGCTGTGGCCCAGGCTGTTACAGGGACATGCTCAAGCAGCTGTCCTGGCGGTGAGGCTAATGTGGGCTGGGGAAGGGCCAGAACCCTCCTACCTGGGGCCCCGCCTGCCCAGCTCCCTCCCAGCCCTGGCTGCTGAGCGGGTGAGAGCACGTGAACCCCTGGGTGTGCAGGAGTCAGACAAGTGAGAAGAGGGGCATCTCTCCGTCTCTCCCACACACATGCCGCTGAGATAGCCAGTGTGGCCGTGGCTGGGACACTCACCAGAGAGAAGGCAGCATGGAGTTCTGCAGGACGTAGGTGCGGTCCAGGAACAGGAAGATGCTTCTGATCATGATCTGCAGGCCGGAGGCGGGACGTCAGCAGGCAGCCAGGACTGGGCTCTGGTCCGTGCTCCTGCCCTGGACGGACCCGCTGCTGCCCAGCAGACAGGGTGGCTGCCTCTGCCCCAGCTGTGCCTTGTCCCGGGGCTCAAGCACGTAGCCTAAGGGAGGCCTTCACATGGCCCTCTCCTGATGTTACCGAGCATGACACCAGATCGGGAGATGCCTGGGCGAGACACATTAGCTCTCAGGCCCCCAGGTGGCAGGAGGTTGTGGCACTGGCCTGGCCGACTGCAGTTCGAGTCCTGGACCGGTGGCTTGAAAATCACACCAGTCCATGTGTGTGCACGGCCCAAACACTGAGGGCGTGGAGAAGGGACTGCAGCATGGCCTCCCCTGGGGGGCGATCTCTCTGCCAAGTGCACGTGCTCTCTAGCACAAATAAAAACGTTTTCTGCAGCGATGCGGCACTGGGACAGGTGCAGGTCCTGACGCAATAGGGCAGGTGGTGTGAACAGGACGCGGGAAATCAGGTGCTTCCTGCTCCACCAGTATACCCACTCCTGCCGAGCCGGCCACTCTGGCGGTGGGGACGGGCTGATCCACATCGACAACACCTTCGTGTGAAGGTCTTCTATTTCTCGCATCTGCCAAGGCCCTGGCCCAGAGCAGATGGTTTCCTGCAGACCTCTTACAGAAAACAGCAGAGCCCAGCTGCCCAGGGGGGCCATCTGCTCATGCAGCACACAGCGGAGTCACCCCAGTGAGGCATCCAGCAAGCCCAAGACCTTGCCCGTCCAGCTGCAGGAGGCCTGGAACCCAGCTGGATGACTAGCCATCGGCCCTGTTTGGGAGCTCCTGGGTCCTGCTGCTCTCACTGACTCCGGCTTGCCAAGGCCCCACCTGGGAGGGCCGAGGCGTTTGCCCTCCTCACTGCCCACTCTGCTGCTGCTCAGCCACGCGGGGGGTGGAGGGCAGCGTGGGACCTGAGTAGAAGCATGGGGGACCTTGTGCCTCAGCTCTGGGTTGGTCTGCGTCCTCCATGGTGGGGGAGGCCGGGGTTCGATCAAAGACAGCTGAGTTAAAGAGGACACATGGTCTGGCTGCTCTGGCCGCCCTGAGGTCACCTGCCTGGTAGCCCAGAGGCCTGATGAGGACAGGCCACAGAGGGCTGCATGGTGGAGTGCTGCTGGGCCCCGGGAAAGGTCTCCTGGGGTAGCCGCCCGGGCTGGCAAGCTGGGTCCTGCTCACACCCTGCTGGGGTGCCTGCCGTCTGTCTCTCCCGCGTGGAAGAAATAAACAGGGACAAGTAATAGAAGTCCAGGGCGAGTGGGCTGTGAACCCGCGCCGTGACGAAGCGCACGCACTTACCATCTGTCTGCAGTGGTCTTGCCAGCACGTGTTAATCTTCTTTAAGAATAAGACACTATCTAGCGAGTCTGTGCAGACCTGCTAAGGAGAATGCCAACATCGACCACCAGTGAGACCTCAGCCCTCGCCAACGACCACACATGTCGCCCACAAACCAGAACCCAGGAAGGGAGCAGGCTGTGGCGGACACGTGTTCCTGGAGCTCATGTGCAGAAGGTGACGGACGGAGGGGGCCTTGGGAGGGAGGGGACTGTGAGGACGGAGCCCTGTGAAGGGTTAGAAAGGGCTCAGCACCAAAGGCCCCAGAGCTACCTAGCCCCCCGCACAGGACACCGTGAGCAGCACAGGCAGGGACCAGGTCGCGTGTGGGCCTCCCCACATGTGGACCCCGCAGCACCGGCTCGACTCCTGGCCTTGGGACTGAGAGAATTCCCGCCGTCTCCACGCTGCGCAGCCCACGGAGCTCCGAGAGCAGCCCATACCGGCTGCACCAACCCAAGGCCCTTAGGCTGCATCCTCACCCCTACGGAGGCTGCATGGCCGTGGTGGTCCCCACAGCCTGCCTCTCCTTATCCCGCCTTTGCTGCCAGCTCTCAGCCTTGCCTGTTGGGACTCACAGCCAGGCCAGAAGGCCATGGCTCTGGGGGGGCTGGCGGCTGGGAGGAGCAGTGAGGCTTGCAGGCGACCCTTGGCCCCCGGAGAGCTGAGACATCTTACTTACACAATGAGTCACAAACATTCCCAGCTGGACACCTAGGTGTTTTTAAGAGTGGGCCACAGTGCAGTCTGCGAGAAGCCCAGACCGTGGACTCCTAACATACCCGTGGCCCAGGCCTCGTGCCGCCCGGGCACCCACCACCTGGCCACGCCGCTCTGCCGGCACAGAGCTGCCTACCTCCGAAGCTGCACAGCTCCCCGCACGGCTCCCTCCCTGCAGGCGCAGCGGCAGTGCAGGTGGGCAGAGCTCCGTTCCCGGCCTAGGTCCTGGCCCGCACCCTGGCTCCCTGACGCCTGCCAGGACAGAAGCACAGCCTCCGGGCCCACGAGGACGGCCACGTCAGTCACGTGAGGCATGCACAGGGCAGGCAGGTGCCGCCGTCTTCAGTCGGCAGGGACTCTGGGAAGGGAGAGGAGCTTCGAGCCCGGCTGGGGCCTCTGTTGCTCCCCATGCCCCGTGGCCCTGGCCTCACTCTCCTGTGGGGCTTTCTTGCCCCCTAAGAGGCACTGCCAATGCAGCAAGGACGTGGAGACCTGGCCAGCTGCGTGGCGGTCGAGGCAGCTGGATGTGCTGACATGGACGGGATGGTTTGAGCCGCAGGTGCAAGTCGCGAGGTGACACGGAGCACAAGGACTGCCTCACTTCCCGTCACTCTGGCCCTGGAGCACTGACGTCACAAGTCAGAACCTCCTCTGCGCTCGGCTGCACGGGCCACGCACCTGCACCCATCACGGCACCACGCGGGGCTGCAGAGCCAACGGCTTCGACTCCGTGCTCACCAAGAACAGGTGTGTGTGTCCCCGGTGTGTCTCCACTGCAGTCTGCACCACTGTGAGGCTCAGCGGGTTGGAAAGCGAGGCCACACAGCCCCCTAAGCCCGGCAAGGTTACTGAGCCTGGCATTCCGACACCGCCACAGGTCAGGTGTTGCCGTGACAGAGGAGGGTGTGCCGGGTGTGGGCTCCCAGCAGGGTGGGACGGTGCAGCGTGGAGTGCTCATTAAGTGAGAAACTCCTGGAGCCGTCCCAGGTCAGCAGAGCGCCCCAGCACCTCTATGTCCCTCAGCGGAGCACGGGGTAGCCTGGCACCACGGTGAAGCGTCTGCTCAGCTCCCACCCTGCGGGTCCCAAACTCCAGGCCCCAGGGCTAGACTGCACCTGCCACTCCTACGTCATCTCAGGGCACGAGGCACAGGGCCCGAGTCCTCCAGCAGCCCTCCGAGGTGAGCCAGGCAGGCCTCAACCACAGCGACAGCAACACTGCACTTAACGTGGCATGGGGAGAGCCCTAGGCATCACAGCCACAATCTTTTTTTTGTTTTTTTTTTTTTTTAAGAGGTTTTTGCTATAGGGCACATGCGCTCGCCAGAGAGACAGAGACAGACAGAGAGACAGGAAGCGAGAAATCACCCCCCCCCCCCCGGGGAGGGATGGCCACACCGCAATCCCTTCTCCTCCATTCTCCTCTCGGGATCCTGGGCACACACGCGCACGCGCCCGGCGTGAGTTTAAGCCACGGAGTCCAGGACTCGAACCACGGTTGACTATGTGGGAGTCCAGCAACATAGCCATTACGCTAACTGCTGGTCCCAGCGTCAGCTGGATTTTGACAACGCTTCCTCCAGGCTGCACGCTAGATCTGGCCTTCACTTCTGTCCACCTCGTTCGACTCTGACGGGGTGCTTCTTACATGGTGCCCTGCCTTGCTAGTGCTTCAGATGAGGTCCCGCTCAGACCGGCGGCGATGGTACAAGCTTCTTCTGCACAACCAATTTTAACCCATGCAGCTTCTTCACAACACACACTTGCCATGAACGTTCTGAAGACTTCTTCCGCATGTTGGTCTTTTTACTGAAAAAATCCTCACGAGACCCTCAGAAGCTTGCAGACGTGTAGGTTAACCTGTAGTGCAGGCAGATGCAGATTCGACTTGCAGCTCACCACAGCCCAGATGCCACCATTCCTGGGCTCCGGGTCACCCGGACGGCTCGGCCCCGGCCCTGCACTCCGGGTCGCATGGACAGCTCAGCTCTGGCCCTGCACTCCAGGTCACCCGGACGGCTCAGCTCAGGCCCTGCACTCCGGGTTGCACGACGGCTCGGCCCCGGCTCTGCACTCCGGGTCGCATGGACAGCTCAGCTCTGGCCTTGAACTCCAGGTCACCCGGACGGCTCAGCTCCGACCCTGCACTCCAGGTCACATGAACCACTCGGCCTCGGGCCCTGCACTCCAGGTGGCACGGACCACTTGCTTCATGCCTCATGCCGTGGCTCCAGGTCCCACCCTAAATGCCACACAGAGCATGCCCGCCCCCCTCGCTCCTACCTGGCACCCGAGATGCCCCGTGACTAGCAAGGACACCAGCAAGGACTGTTTTCTCCTACTTTTATGAAGCGAGTGGCCATCTTGTAACTGTGTTCTCATCATAGAATCACGGAAGCACTGACTCCCTCGTACGGCCCAGGTCAGGCCGTGACCAGGAGGTGCGTCCCCGGTCCCACGTCGGGGCAGCACACAGGACACGCCTATGGTGAGCAAGCGATTGACAACACAGGCCGGTCCACAGGGGAGGGTAGTGGGCAGGGGTGCCCAGGGCCGCTTCAAGCACATGGGGGCAACAGCCGGACTAGGACAAAACAGCCCTGGTCATCCCCGAGGCGCTGGGTTCGCTGATGGCCACACCTGGGGGCCAGACGATGTGCAGGCACCGACCTCCGGGGCGTGTCCCTGGACTGGGCCCTCCAGCAGCCCCTACGCTGTGGTCTCGGGCAGGTGCAGCGTCTGTGATATGGGGTCCTTCGCGGGTGCCTCCCGAGATACGTGGGCCTCTGGCCAGGCTCCCAAAGGCCCTGCGTGCTCAGTGTTATCTGGGACAGCAGGCCGAGCAGGGCGGGGAGCACCTGCCAACACCCTCCAGACGGAGGTCGCTTCGTTGCATGGGGCTCGGCATCAGGACGGGGACTGCACCTCCCAGCAGGGCTCCTAGGACTGGCTTAGCCTCCCGAGGCGAGGGGATGGGAGGGCTGAGGTACGAGAGCACGTACAGACCAGTAGCCCCATCACCCAGTTCCACACACAACAAAATGGAGGCCCAGACAAACGGCCACCAGAGATTTCCAGCCATCACCAGCTCGGCTCTGATCCCTCCCCCAGAGCCATGCACAGGGTCCCTGCAGCTGCTGGGGAGCTCGACCATGCCGCCAGAGCCCAGCGTGGGGCGGAACTGCATGGGGCACACAGGGGGCGCTGCCCACCGTGGGCGCTCTGGCTGGCTGGCAGTGGACGTGAGGGCTGTTACTCCGAGGGCTCAGGCTACACAGGGCTGCCTTGGCGGCCCAGGGAGGCCGACTCTCTCACAGCCCAGAGTGGCTAACACTCGCGTAGACCGAGGGTCCGAGGCCGGCCTTGGTCCTCCGCCACAACCTCCCTCCCAAACTGGTGAGAGCCCAGCCTTGCTGTCACCGCGCCTAGCCGCCTGCCAGTCATAACTGAGAGGTGGGCAGGGTGGCGCCCAGCTGCCAGGCTGCAGAAAACCCCTCCCTGAGCTCATGGCCACTGTGGAGGGTGGGGCTGGGGGGACGTTGCCAGAACTTCCCCAAGTTCTCCTACCAGACTCAGCAAATGCGTTTTGAATTCTGATCAGCAATTTAAATGGTAAATGTTTCACGTAGAAGATCAGCAATTTAAATGGTAAATGTTTCACGAAGACAGCCCGTGTGTACGTGTGCGTGCGTGTGTGTGTGCGTGTGTGCAGGGTCATGGAACACGTTTGAGATTTTCATTCTATAAATGAAGGAGAATTTAAAAAGCAGTCATTTCAATACTAAGAATGAGCATCAGCCCTTTAGCCCACAAACGCTCGGTGTGAAGAGACTCAGGTAACGATCAGCAATGTCCCGGCCAGAAAAGGATATCCTCGGAACTGCAGGGTCTGGGCCTGGACGTGGTCCTCGCAGGCCTGGCGCAGCTGTCTGTAGAGAGTGGGCGAGGCTCTGTGAGAGCAGAGGTTTTCCACGGCCTAGGGGAGAGGACACGTTCGTTACCACACGCTGAGAGCACCACTCAGGTACACCAGCCGCGGCCCTTCCTGCGGGGTGCCGGAGCCTGGCGACCTAGAGGTGCCGTGACCAGGCGCCTGACCCATGCGCCTGGGGCCCAGGGCCCACCTCCCTCTGAGCCGGGCATGACAGGCACAGCCTTGCAGTGGCCACATCTGGGTGCTCCGACGCCTCCGCAGGTCACAGGAGCGTAGTGTCCCTGGGGATGACCACGGGACATCACGGCTCAGACCCCGGAGTGTCGTTCCCTTGGTGACCTCCTCCCTATCAGGAGGGGTGGGTCCAGTTCCTCCTCCCTCCAGGCTCATGGCCTCCGAGGTGCTGCCCTGCACAGTGGACGACTGACGAAGCAGCAGGCAACGTCCCGGGACAGAGGCCTTCTTCCAAAGCATTTCGATCCACATCATGGAAACAACGTTTTCCATTTTTTTTTTAAAAAAGAATTATTTTAACTTTACTTATTTAATTTGACCAGAGAAGAACAGAGCGAGAGAGAAGGGGCAGGGGTGGGTGAGAAAGCAAGCTGCGGGAACCAGCAGTTAGCGTAATGGCTATGTTGCTGGACTCCCATGCAGTCGACCGCGGTTCGCATCCCGGACCCGGTGGCTTAAAACTCACGCAGGGCGCGTGTGCGTGCGTGCCCAAGATCCCGAGAGGAGAATGGAGGAGAAGGGATAGCGGCGTGACCATCCCCCCTGGGGGGTGATTTCTCGCTTTCTGTCTCTCTGTCTCTGTCTGTCTGGCGAGCACATGGGCCCTATAGTGAAGAAACTTCTCCCCCCAAAAAAAATAAAAAGAAAAGAAAAAAAGAAAGCAAGCTGCCAAGTCTGGACCTCGAAACGAGGTTGGCCACGTGGGAGTCCAGTGTCCTTAACCACCAGGCCAGCTGCCGGTCCCCGAAGTTTGAAGTTCTCGTCAGCTCTGATAAAAGTCCCCTTCAAATCTCACGTACGAAGTGAGGCTCTCACTCGGTCTGAACGTGCAGTACTGCAGACACCTGCCGGTAGCCACTTACACGTATCTCATGTGCCGCACACGCATGAAGTAACCGCCGTGACCGTCGCCGTGTGAGACAGCGGCATGTCTGCGGAGCCCAGAACACGCCAGGCAACGGCGATCGCTCACACATGCCACGTGCCGGCCTTCCAAGCACACCACTGGCGTGACGAGGCTCCTCCCGCCCCACGGCCCGCTTCTCTCTCAAAGACGCGGAGCTCTGCTTCCACCAGTGCCGTGCGGTGACTCTGCGGCGCCCTCTCTGCCACGCCGGCACGCCACGGGGCACGCCACCCGCCTCCGGACCTTCCTGAGACCGACACGGGCCCTCCTGCCTCAGTCCACACGACTGTCCCCACGCGCCGCGTCCTGCACCCCGGTGGCCGGCAGGACCCGGGGCTGCTTCTGCTCCCACAGACCAACTCTGGAGACGGCGGTGTTTAAAGGAGCAGAAGTACCTTGTCCACACCCGGCGAGGGCGGTGTGGCTGTGTCAGCGTGCCGTGGCCACTGCCCGGCAAGAGCCGTCCGGAGAGCGGGAGGGGGCGCAGGCGGCGGGGGCCTGCGTGTGGGCGGGCCCGGGGGCACCA
>NW_006160165.1:6811719-6816067 GCF_000334495.1 Tupaia belangeri chinensis | reverse complement strand
CGGAGTGGGCGGGCCCCTGCGTGTGCTGGGCCCCGTGGGAGCCCCGTGGAGGCTTTCCCACACAGGCTGTCCTCACCCCAGCTGTGGGCCCTGCCATGATTGCGACAACAGCCTGTGCCCACACGTGCCTACACAACGCAGCCACGCCGTCCTAGCCCAATGCCTGGCTGCCGACGGCTCTGCTCCCAGAGCCGCGTCCCGTGGACAGGAGCACGCTCCCCTCAGGCGCGGGGTCCCGGGCAGAGGAAAACGTCACAGGCGCCTCATGGGAGTCACGCATACCGACTCGAGCGTGTACCCACGGAAGAGCCTTCTGGCTGCAGTGGTCAGGAGAGAAAGGGGAGCCATCTACCAAGGGCTGGGGGCCACATGGGGACAAGGCAGCAGGTGTCGAAAGGTGCTGGGAGCGACAGCACAGTGCAGGGCAGCCCACAGCCAGAAGCCCCAGGGAAACGACGCCCCCGTCACACAGGCCTCTGACACAGGAAGTCCCGGAGTGGGCACGGGCACAGCATGCTCTGGCAGACGAGGGAGCTGGGCCTGCCCGTTCCCCACCGCAGGGACAGCCCGTTCCAGGCCTGTGCACATGACCTGCTTGGGGGCCAGCTCCCCACGGGAAGAGGCGCCCACCCGTAGGAAACGAGTTGGTGACAGTGGAGGAGTTAGACCAGGGTCTGGATCTGGGTGAGGAGCTTCCAGTGCGGTGGCCTTCATGGCAACAGGAGCCTGGCCGCCCGCACTGCCCACCGGGAACACTGCCCACCGGGACCGCCACAGACTCGGAACCCTCCCTGCAGGCGGCACAGCGGAGGCCGGCTGGCGCTAGGCTCCCTCCAATGCAGGTATCACCTTCTCAATCGGCCCGTCAGGTCCCGTGGCCACCTGGATGTGTCCCGGGCGCTCTCCCTTCTACGCGACTCTCACGCCCTGCTAGTACCTTGGGCTCCTGGCCGTGCACCCTCTGCCCTCTGCGGGGTCGTCTGGGCTGAGGGTGACCTGGGGAGGCTCAGCACCTGCTGTCTCGTGCTGACGGGGCCCAGACACCAGGTGTGCCCGAGCACTTGCAACCGACGGGGACTCGGGTCTTCACGCCACGTGGAGAGCGCGGCCTTCCACGTCTCCTCGGTGGCGGGAGGACGGGGGAGACGGCAGCGGCAGTGTGAGGGCTTTTCCAACCCCAGTTTCCCATCTCCCTTTTTAACAAACAAACCCTTCAGGCAGCAGGGATGGCAGCCCAGCCCGCGAGACCAGCACCCTCACTGCGGGCCTCCCCACTTCTGGCCCAGGGCGAGGCCACCTGCAGGGACCACGCGGCCTCATTGGGGAGTCCAAGCGTGGTCACACACAGCAGCCGCCCCTCATCACTGCAGGGCCTCCTCCGGTCGAGCCCAAGCCCGAACCCCGACCTTCTGCATCTGCGGAGAGTCGGTGCTCCCTCGGGAGGTGGCTGGCCTGGTCCACGGAGTAGCTGGCACACGGGGTAGCATGGTCAGACGCTGTCCTGCAAGCCTTCCCTCGTCTCTGCAGCGCCACCTCCCGACATGGCCGGCGGCCCCAGCCTGGCGTGCTCGGACGCACTGGAGCTTCTCTGCAAGAGGCTGTGGTCCACCCGTGTGGGTGGGTGATCAGGTGACAGTGCCTCCCGGCATCACTAACAGGTGCCCTCCAGCAGCCCGAGGGGCGAAGTCTCATCTGCCGTGTGGGGTAAACATCCCAGCCCTGGGGTTCTGGGACAGACGCCTGGGTCTCTTGAAAAGCGGCTTGTGACAGTCTCTGCAGAGACACAGTCACTGTGGTACAGGAGAGGCACAGTAACTCCGCGACGTAAAGAAAAACGGGGAGCAGCATGTGGCATACTGGTTATGTCGCTGTCTCCCATGTGGTCAGCCACGGTTTGAGTGCCAGACCTGTGACTTAAAAACTCACGCCAGGCGCGTGTGCAGGCGTGCCCAAGATCCCGAGAGGAGAGTGGAGGGGAAGGGACTGCGGCATGGCCACGCCCCGGGGGTGGTTTCCCCCTTTCTCTCTGGCAAGT
This sequence comes from Tupaia belangeri chinensis, assembly GCF_000334495.1. NCBI lineage: Eukaryota > Metazoa > Chordata > Mammalia > Scandentia > Tupaiidae > Tupaia > Tupaia belangeri. The sequence goes on along the minus strand of NW_006160165.1, from coordinate 6,814,032 downwards.
GCACACGCCCCACAGCAAAACTCTCTAAAAAAATAAAAAAGAAAAGAAGAAAACGACAGGAGACCGAAGGACGGGGGACAGATGGACAGAGGCCTGACGGTCGGCCGTGTCTCCAGGACGTGAGGACTAATAAGCCGTAGGGCTAAGACCTGGGGAAGCTGGGAGAGCAGGGCCGGGGGACGGGGTGGGACCGCAGGGGACTCCCGCTTGACAAGACCCTGCGCTGCGGGGGCGCCCCGTGGGAGGGCCTGGGTTGTGCCCAGGGGCCTTCCCGGGGACGCTGGCATGCCGTGCTGCTTGGGCAGCCGAGCTGGGGCATCTGTCTTTCTCGTTCCTTTTCAAGGAAGAACCTGGACTTGCCCTTCCGCCTGGAACGAGGAGACAACAAACCAGATGTGCACCCCGAGGCCAGCTCTGCTGTGACGGCGCCACCCCGAGGCCGGAGACGGCTGCACTGCCTGGCTGCCCAGAGGGGGCTGGGCATCCAGCGAGGGGCAGTCAGAGGCCCGGGAGCCCAGAGGGGACCATGGGGTCCAGGCCCACACTGGCCACCGAGGAGCAGACCTGCCTGCAGGGGTGCGGCCTGCTGGGCACAGCATGGGAGGCCTCTCTCGTGGGTGACGTCCCTGTGACCCTCTGGTTCCAGCCTAGACTCCCGGGTGGGCAGCGCTCTGGGGACACAGAACTCCGGATGCGCAGGGCTGAGCCCAGAGGCGGGTGGTCGAGCCACGAGGAGGCCACCTCATGGGGCTGACAGGCGAGTCGCCACGGGGTGGGCGGTTCTCTACTCCAGACGCTGCCTCGGAAACCCTCCCGAAGAAAGCTCGGCGCTGGAGGGGAACGCCGGCCCCACACTCCCTTCGAGACCAGGGAGAGCTTCCGAGCCAGGCCTGCTGGGTTCTGATACCAAAACTGGGCAAAGACCAGCGAGGCGGCAGCACAGCAGCCCTGCCCGGCCCGGCCCGAGTGGGGATGCGGCGTGACCAAGCAGCCTCCGAGAACCAGGCCGACGAAGGCCCGAGGCCTTTTCGCATAGAAAAAGTAGACATGGTGTGCCGTCCCGGTGACCCGGGGTCTCCAACAGCGATGCTCAGCAAACCGGGGTGGGGACAACACCCTGAGCCCAAGGACGGGTGCCCACGACAAACACCAGCTGACACAGCACAGGCGGGGACGCTGTGCTCCCGAGGCCAGGAAACAGCGGCGGCCCCACGCAGCAAGGCACGCGGAGGAGGAACGAAGCAGACCCCTCTCCGCGACCACAAGTGGCCACAAGGGCGTGAGCGGTGAGTGTGGTGGGACAGCAGGGCTGAGACGGGTGGGGCGCCGCACTCCTGCAGACCAGAGGGCAAGCCCCTGCGCCGGCGGCAAGCCTTGGCTGGGTCTCAGACGTGGCAGTGCGAGTCTCGCCGAAGCTAGGCCACACTACCGAGGGATCAAACGCCCGGGTAGGCAGGGCGAGCCCCACTGAGACATCTGTCCGGCGAGTCAGCCGGACCCTGCAGGCTTCTCCGCAGAAGCTAGCGGACACTCTGGGATGCCGCAGGACGAGGGCCGGACAGGTGAGATGGCTTTGGAGAAGGATGAGGTGGGAGCGCTCGGATGGGGCAGCCGCCGGGAAAGGACGGCCTTTGCAGATGGCGCTGGCACAGCTGGGCGTTCACCAAGACACAGCCGGGTCTGCGCCTCACAAGCCCCGTGAGAACTCGGGGGGCCTGGGTCCCAGCCGCACGTGGGAGGCCTGACCCCATAACCTCTGAAGCGAAATCCAGCAGCCTGTGGCCTAAACCTGGGCAAGGTTTCTTAGGTACTAAAACCACAACCACAGGGAAGCCGATCCACGGCCTTAACTTCAAAACGAAAACTGGAAGACAGGACGCGCACGCACTCGGGAAGGCCGGTGTGGACACAGGATCTGTACCCCGAACATGCAGCTGCAGACTCAGCCGGGAAAGCCAGGACCCACTGAGAAGGAGACGTGAGCAGACACTAGGGCAAAGATGCACAGGGTGGCAAGGGGACAGAGCAGACTCCAAGAGGAGAAAAACATGCAGGCCGGGGAAGGCCCCACAGCCACCCCACGGCCACAGGACACGGCCACCAGCCGCGCTGGCAGGGGCCGGACCAAGCTCCCCAGGCCGGGATAGGGCCAGGACGCAGCCACTTGGCCAGGCAGAGCTGAAGCCGCCGCGGGTCATGGGGTCTGGAGGACGCCGCCTGAGCAGAGGCGGTGCGAAGCGGTGCAAAACGAAGGTGCTTCTGGGCGGGGGCCTGGAACACTGGCCCCCGCCAGAGATCCGCGCCCTCTGGCCT
>NW_006160165.1:6807052-6810702 GCF_000334495.1 Tupaia belangeri chinensis | reverse complement strand
GCCTGGCGGAAACCGGAGCTGAGTGGAGAGCCTGCTCGGCGGTGACGGCGCCCGCAGGTGCCCAGCCCGGCCGGGGACCGGGCGGCCGAGGGGAGGCGGGCGTGCCCTCGGCCCTGTTGGTCAGCGCACCTGCTGCGGTGGGGCCTGGCTGCCCACGTGGCCGCGTGTGCGGGCCCGCCCCTGCCGTTAGTTGTGGAGGCTGGCGTAAACAGGAACCGTAAAAGCAGGTACCTGTCACTTTCTGGCTTGAAACACAGATGCACACTCATTTGTCAGACTTCACGTGTAGTTCGAGAGTTTGTTTTTGGTTTGTTTTTTTAATTTGTTACAAGGTGTGTGCCTAGTGGACAGAGGGAGAAAGTGAGAAGTCACGGGGGGGAGGTTTGGCCTCGCTGAAATCCCTTCCCCATTCTCTCGAGATTTGGGGCACGCCTGCTCATGTCCTGTGTGTTTCTCAAGCCGCTGGGGCAGGGACTTGAACTTGTGGTCAGCCAGGGGCACCTGCCATCTCAAGCACCACACTGGCTGGCCCGAGACCTTCCTGTAGGATAGCGCTGCCTCGACTGTCTCTGCCGAGTAACGTTTTCACATCCCTGTTCATTTCAGGTTAAGCACATACACGTTTGAGAACCAGTTTGAACATGGAAACTGTGGAATTTTATGTTTTCCTTAAAGTTTTATTCCCCCAACCAAATTCCATTTTTAAGTAACGTTTCATTTTTAGGGCTAGCAGGCAGCGTGCAGGCCTGAGGACTGCTCTGCTTGCCTGCGCAGTCAAGCGAGGGCAAGTGACTAGGCCTGCCCAGGTGGCTCCTGGAGGGTGAATTAGGAAGGCACCACCCTACTGGGGCTGAACCGACTTAGCTTTTCTTAGGGACTTGCAGTCTGGGGTCTGGGCCAGTCGACCATTCGTGGTGCAGCCCAGGGTTGGCCCTTGACAGGGCGGTGAGCAGAGGAGCTGACCTGGCCAGGAGGTCACGCTCCAGGCCTTGGGAGCCGTGTCATCTCACTCCCAGCGGGAGTCGCACCCACCCGGAAGGTGCCATGGGACGTGCTCTGGCTGGGCCCAGGGTGTCCTTTCCGAGGTGCTCACAGATGCTGGAGGTCCAGTTTGTGCAGTGCCTCCACCTCAGCATGTCGACGACAGTGGGCAGGAGCATCGGGCTGCATGGTGATCATCCGGTAGTTTTAAAGAGGAGCTAAGGAGGCCCCTCGCACACGTAGGTGGGGCCCTTGGCCTCTGTCTATGTCCGCATGAGAGTCCTAGCCCGCCGCTGCTTGGCTCTGGTGGCTAGGTGTTCACAGTACTCGTCCCCAGATCACACTGCGCCCAGAAGTGATCGTGATGCTGGTGGGGGTGGGGACAGGACTTGCAGGCTGCGACCTTGCGTTGGATGGAGGCTGGCTCTGTGGTGCACAGAGCCGACTTCTATGTGGCCGTTGGCCGCAGGCGAGGGGAGTCCAGAGGCTTCCGCACAGTCCTCCCTTCCAACTGCGGTGCTCTGCCTGCTGCCGTGGTGCTCAGGGCCCCCTCTTGGCCGAGGACCATGCTTCCCAATAGCTGTGTGGCTCCTGTACTGGCAAGGTGGCTGGGGGCTGGGACACAGGGCCTCCACCCAGTGTCCTAAATGAAATGCGAGGGTCCTCTTTGGTTCTCAGAGTCAGTCCCACAGTCAGGTTCCTGTGTTCGGAAGTCCTGAGCCTTCCACGACCGCGCTATCACTCCGTGTCCAGGGTGTTTTCCCATCACGCACTCGTGCTGAGTGTGCCCAGAGACGTCCCTCTTCTCTCGCCCTGTTCCCACCTCTCTTCCTTAGAGTCTGCTCTTGCACGTGTCCTCTTTGAGGTGGGTACGTGGACGTGGTCGCCGTGTGTGCTCGTCCCCTGTCCTTGTGCCAGAGCACGTGTTCTATGCACACGCCTTCCCAGCCTTTCTCCAGTTAATCACGCACCCTAGGAACTGTTCCTGTTAGTTCAGAGAGATCTTGCCTTTTTTCTTTAAGGTTTTTGCCTTAGGGCACATGCACTCACCAGAGAGAGAGACAGTGAAGGAACGCGTGAAAGCAACCCCTGGGGGGTAGCCATCTGCAGTCCCTCCTCCGTTCTCTTCTCAGTGATCTGCGTGATCTTCGAGTCACCGATCCGGGACTCGAACCTCGTCGGCTGTGTGGAAGTCCAGCACCTTAACCTTCACGTCCCCTGCTGGCCCCATCAAGTGACCTCATTCCTAAATGGCTGCATAGTCATCTTTGAGTACGTGTTTCTCAATTCCCTCAGCTGGTCTCCTGTGGGTGGGTGTTTATGTTTCCAGAAGGTTCTGATTGTACCTGGAACATGCAGATGTGCTGCGACCAAGTCCGTCCTGGAAGTAGGACTGCTGTTCCAGGGTGTGAAGGCAAAGGTGATCTGCTGGGACCCAACAGGAGGTTTCCTGTCACAGAGGTCACCTTGCAGGTGGTGCCAGTGGTCCCAGCCTGCACCCGGCTCCCACCACAGGGACAGACGCTGCCTCCCGTGCATGCGCGTCCTGGTGGCCGTGCCTCATCCCTTGTGTGCAGACGCCCGGCTGCAGGGCTGCCGGTCTGACGTGGAAAATGGGAGTGCCCCTCGTGCTCAACGCTCGGTCCCAGATTTGGACCTTTCCAGTTTCCGGGGAGGGCCTGGGTCGATCGTTTGACGTCCACACGGCCGGAGGCACTCACACGGTACTGTCGGATCCCAGCATCCGGACCGTGGCCCGGCATGCGTCAGGTGTCGCGTTTCTCACCCGTGTCATGTCAGCACCGGAGCAGGTCTGATTTGGGACCTTTCGGACTGTGGGTTTTCAGGAAAGGACTGCTCTACCTGCACCCAGTCTCCCGGCGGCCAAGCGGTGGCCCGCGTGTGGGGAGCTTAGCGTGGTGGGCACGTTTCTCCGAGGGCCTTCTCATACGCCTCTCGGCCACGTGGACGTCCTCGTCTCCAACAGGGCCCCTCAAGCACCTGTGGCTCACACGGCCGGTCTGCGGCTGAATTACACCACGCCCGCCGCCTGCCTGCCGCCTGCTCGCTCGGCGCGTGATGGAAGTGAGAGGCGCTGCCAGGACGCAGGCCCTGGGCGTGGGCGAGGCCGCGTTTTCCCTGCCCACAGGCCTGCGTGCGTCTCTGCTCTTCCCGCCTCTGCGCCGAGGCAGGCAGTTGTCCTGCCTTAGCCTTCCCACTCACACCTGCCGTTGTCATCTCACTTGGTCACTTGTAGTTCTGCCTCGTCTTTTTAGAGAGATCTTTGGTACAGGGCATGTGTGCCCACTAGAGAGACAGGATTGAGAAATCCCCCCCAGGGGATGGCCACGCTGCAGTCCCTTCTCCATCCTCCTCTCGGGATTTTGGGCTCACGCACGTGTGCCCCTCATGAGTTTAAGCCACAGTTCTGGGACTTGAACCTCGTCGACTACGTGGGACTCTAGCCACATAACCAATACACCGCCTGGTGGCCCTAGTCTGCCTCGTTTTTTAAAGTTAATGATTTAATTTATGTATTATTGCTCATACGTTAAATCGCTGCGTGTCACTTTTCCCCAGCATGATGTGCCACACACGTCCTCGTCGACAGGAACCTGCTCTGTCCCGAGTCTCGCCTCTCCATGTCCCCCCAAACCCTACGCCCTTCC
>NW_006160165.1:6802664-6806978 GCF_000334495.1 Tupaia belangeri chinensis | reverse complement strand
CTTCCCCCCACCTTCCCACTTTGTCTCTAACGCCCACTAGTTTCTAGTACTTCTACGTTCTCCCATCTTTCCGTCTCCCATGGCGTGCGGGCAGTCGGCGCACTGACGTGGAGACGCCTTGTTATAAGACGGCAGCCAGGTGGCCATCGCAGCATCCTCCGTTCAGCTGGCTTCGTGCTCAGTCCATTTAGGTCCAGTGGAAATTCGCGTGTTGTCTTGTGGTTTTTTGGCATTTTCCTTGAGGCGGTATGAGTGGGTTTCCAGATGCATGTCAGTGACCAAGCGGAGCGAGAGTCCGCACCTCCGTGACCCCGGTGACAACCATGGCCGTCCTGCTCTGCAGCCCTTCTTCCTCTGGAAGGCCGCACGTAGAATGGAGTCTCAGACTGCGCGAGTACCTTGGAAGGAGGGCTCTGGCGCCGCGTGCACCGCGTGGGTCTAGGTGGGCGGTGCTCACCCACCTCCCTGCCCCGTTGCAGGTGTATGAGGCCATCGACAGCCGTGATGGCGCGTCGTGTGCAGAACTGGTGTCCTTCAAGCACCCTCACGTTGCAAACCCACGGCTCCAGGTAGGTGGGAGCTGCCGGAGGGTGCCGGGGGCCTCTCGAGGCTCAGCCCTGGGTGCTGCCATCCAGCTCAGCTTCCAAATCTCCTCTACCACCTCCCGGTTGGTTTATGCACTGCCTGCTGAGGGCGTTCTCCAGGTCCCTGGGGTTGGGAGGGCCGAGAGGGCAGGGGCATGGGCTCTGTCCAGACCTGCCTGCCCCAGCCCACCACGGAGAGCCACAGGCGTCTCCCACTTCACAGCCGGTTCGGCCATGGGACAGCTGCTCACGGCTCCTTCCCCTGCCCGTACCGGTGGCTGGTGCGGGGGTCTGCGGCTTGCAGGCCGGACACGGTGACCATCTGCCCTTTATGAGAAGCATTGGCTGGGCCCCCATTAATTTAGGGGCTCCTGTGCTCGCAGAAAGGTACGGGATGAGGGAGGGACACATCTCCGGCTTCCGCCCTCCGGACCCTGAGCACTCACGTGTACGCCGTATGCTTCCAGGCCATGGCTGTGGTGCTCTGTGGACTCCATGTGGGCGCAGCTCCCCGCTCACAGCACTCGCCCTGCACTGTGGGGCCTGCCTGCTCCATAGACCTTCCCTTCGACGATTCCGTGTGCTCTGCTTGTTATTTTTTATTATTGCTTTTTGTGGCAAGCTATTTTTCTTCATTTTTATTTTAGTTTTTTTTTTTTAATTTTTTGAGAGGTTTTTGCTATAGGGCGTGTGAGCTCCCCAGAAAGACAGAGACAGAAAGTGAGAAATCATTCCCCGGGGGAGATGGCCATGACACAATCCCTTCTCCTCCATTCTTCTCTCAGTATCCTGGGCACGCACGCACACGCGCCCAACGTGACTTTAAGCCATCATGTCCGGGACTTGAACAGCGGTTGACTCTCTGGGAGTCGGCGATGTAACTGTTATGCCACCTGCTGGTCCGCATTTTAGCTCGTTTCATCCACTCCCTGTGCACCCCCAGCTTGCCGTGTGAGCCCTGCCGGCACGGGTGAGCTCTGGTGCCCACTCAGCAGGTGTCTGGCTGCTCGGTATCCAAGTGTACTTTGGAGTGCCTCGAACGCCCGCCCGCGGGGGGCACAAGCGGCCTGTCTAAGGGTTCCTCGTCCCCCTGCACCAGGGAGTCTTGGGGTCCCCTTCCCCAGTTGCTGGGGGCCTCCCCATGGAGGGCATAAGCAGGCCCCAGTTCAACGCGGCTGTGGTGCACGCCCTTCTGGGGCAGAGGCGGGGAGCCCGCGCCGCGCCCTCCCTGTGCGTGAGCTGACGCACGGCCTCTCCGTGTCAGATGGCGTCTCCGGAGGAGAAGTGTCAGCAGGTCCTGGAGCCGCCATACGATGAGATGCTCGCAGCCCACCTACGGTACTGCCCGGGGGCGGGGGGCATGGCTGGGCAGCCAGGGCTGGCCTCATGGCGCTGTGGGTGGGTGCAGCGGGTGCTGGGTTCCAAAAACAGGGTGCCCTCTCCCTACACAGCAGGTCTCTGATGTCCCCCGACCTGCCGCGGTGCTGTCAACCGCGACCACTCGGTTTCAGCGCCCATGGTCCAGCCTCTGGGGCAGCACAGTGGGGACCACGGCCCCACCTCCTCCTACTGCGTTGCATGGCCCTGGTTATTGGTTTCAGGCCCATGGCCGCTGTCTCAGCGTCTGCCTGCACAGGCGGGGGGGTGTGGGCAGCCGGGTGAGGCTTAGGGGCCTCTGCCCTCAGAGCAGGCCCGGGCCGGTGGACAGGGAAGTTCTGTGGGCCTGGGAGGCCTGGAAGAGTTGGGGTGCTGCTGCATTCTGTGCAGAAGGGGCCCCCAAGTGACCCTGCAGTGCGCAGTTTCACACGGGCACGCACCGCCCCTGCCCATGGGTCTCCTCAACCTGTGGGCAGCTGGTGGGAGCAGCGGCAGGCACATGGCTCATGGCTCGCAGAAACGTGCTCCTCTCAGGACCGGGGAAGGGAGCTGGCAGACCCGTGTCTGTTACTTGGCGAGCCTGAGCACCAGCTCTGTCCCGGAGCCGTTGGGGGCTGGGTGTCTGTTCTGGGGATCCGCGTGGCCCACGCACTGCCACGGGGGAGTCCGTTCAAGCACGGGCTGTCTGACCTGCTCACCCTCGCTTTACAGGTGCACGTATGCGGTGGCAAACCACGACTTCATAGAGGCCTACAGGTGCCAGACGGTGATAGTGCAATATCTTTCCTCCCGTGCGCCGTGCAGCCTGGGGTGTGGCAGGTCACCTGGGCTCTGCAGCCTTGAATGTGGGCCCCGGTCTGTTCCTGTAGTCAGGAGGGTGCTAAGATATTTTGGAAGAAAAGCCCATTTTAGCTGTTTACTCTGGTACCGGGAGTCACGTGGACCCTGGGGGCTCGTGACTCCCCATCAGGAAGGTGCAGATACCGAGGAGGGCTTTGCTCCTGCTGTGGAGAAGCACAGTGGGGCTGCTTTTAGGGCACTGAGCATTGAGCAGGGCTGGGTCAGTCTCTTGGACAGGCCAGAACGCCAGGGTCAGGCCCAGGTGGGCATGGCTGCACTTGGCGACCCCGGCCCTTCCCGGGCCAGCTCGTTCAACGGCGTCACGGTTGGGGCGCTGGTCCACGAGTGCTTGGAGTATTCGCACGCCTCTTGGTTGTGGCAGCCTCTTTGAGCACCTCGTTGAAACGCAGTCGGGGGACCGACCGTCAGCAGATGAGCGCGGGCCACGGGCTCAAGCACAGCAGCATGCTCGGCCCTGCCAGGCTGGGGGCCGCACCGGCAGCTGGGGTGCAGGCTGGGAACAGCCCTCGGCGGCCGACCCCCTGCTGGAGGGCAGCTGATGGGAGCGGTTGGCGTCCTCAAACCAAGGGCGTGGGGCATCCGTGTGGGTGGGTATGCTTTTCCTTCAGGATGGACACTGTCACGACACGGTCCCCTGAGGGGGAGCTGCACCCCTTAAAGCTCGGGCTCCTTGCTCGTGACCCCATCTGTGGGACGCTTTCCTTGACGTGGGACGTCCTTCCTGCGGGCGTTCCAGGCCCACAAAGAGGAGAACTGGTGAGTGGACGGGCGGCTGCAGGGCGCGGAGGCAGCTTTTCCCCGGGCTCTCCTAGAGAGCATCCTGTCCGGCCTGGAGGCAGCGGCCCGGGCACTGCGGTGGGGGCCGCTGAGGGTGCTCGTCTCAGGCCTCCAGAGGCGGCTTCGGTTTTAAACTTTGCATGAGCGAGAGAGATCAACTGTGATTTTTTGGGGGGATGTAACACATAATTATGAGGTTTTTTAAAATAGTTGATTGGATGCCTCGTCACCAGACCGGTAAGCATGGAGATGTCACTGCTGGCCCAGCCGAGGGCCTTTGTCATCAGAGAGGCCGTCCCTCACGTCCTGCCTGTCCTCCAGCCGGGCTGTGCATGCTGAATGAGGGGGAGTGCCCCACCCCAGGGGGCCTGTCCCGCCACGGCCTCCTCCCCGTCCCTCCTCTGTGCGACGGGGCAGCCCCTGTGTCCCTTAAGTGGCATGGCAGGAGGCCGGGTGCTGTGGCCGCTGTGCCAACCCGTCCTCTGTGCCCCGTACGTGGCCCCCGGAGGGCTCACCCGAGCACCCACTGTTCCGTGGAGCTCTTGGGTAGTGGCGGGGGCTGAGGGAGGGGGCAGGCCTCTAGGCTGCCAGGAACCTGGGGCTGCAGCCCGCGCTGGCACGGGGCAGGACCAGGCACTGGCCCGCCTGTAGACCCGCTCTGGACAGTGGCCTGCGGTGCCCGGCCGGACTGAGCGCTCCGGCGCGTCCTCTGCTT
>NW_006160165.1:6800064-6802272 GCF_000334495.1 Tupaia belangeri chinensis | reverse complement strand
ACCCCTCGGTGGCTCGTTGTGCTTGCGGGCCCCTGCCAGTCATGTACGCCGTGGCGCTTGACCTGCGGATATTCGCCAATCACGTGAGTCACACTCCCCCGCACGCTACACTGCCAGGGCTGCGTGCCACTCGGTGCTCACGTCACCCTCCCAGAGCCAGGGGTGAGGGGGTGAGCGGGCTGGGCACAGGAGGTCCAGGAGTCATGGGCCAGAGGGCCCTGACTCACCACTTTCGCTGGGCCGTGCGGACAGCAGGTGTGAGCGAGTCTCGGGTTCTGTGCCCACAGGAAACAGGGAGCTGGCTCTGACGGTGGACCCTCCGTGGCCCATCCGCCTGAAATGGAGCTGGGACAGTGACTGACAGGCAGAGCGCCTACTCCTGTCCTCGATGGGACCCATGTTCAGCTTGGAGTGCTCTGTCTCAGCCGGGCTCAGGCAGACTGCGTGTCAGGAGGCCCTGGACTGCACAAGCCACTCCCTGGCGCGAGGCCCGCGAGGGCACAGCAGTGCCAGCTGGTTGCTTTGGGTCCCTCTACATCGTAAAAGTCGGTGACTGCTGGTTCCAGGAAGGGTAGAGTGGACAGATCTCTCCCTGTCCCTCTGTTGAAGCTCTGAGAGTTAAAAGCAGCGTGTCTCTGAGTGTGAAAAGACACAGGGGCCTGGCACTCACAGACCCTCCACCCAAAGCCTCTGCCTGTCCTGTGCCTCTGGTCTGCCTGGACTGGGATGCGGAAATGATGCACAAGTGCTGCCACCAGGCCGAGACAAGCCAGAGACCAGGAGCGAGGGCAGACAGTCCAGCCAGACGGCGCTTCTTGGTGGGAACTGCCCAGTGCGGGTGGCGGGGAAAGTGGCTGCAGGCCCCTCCTCTGTCTGATTGTGACGGGCCTGGAGAGCGCCCTTCTCACAGGCAGCCGGGGGCCTCTGTTGTCCCATAGGGATGACCGCGGCCCAGGGCATAACTGGAAGCCACCGGGACCTCAGCATGGGCGAGACGAGACACCAGTGGGTTCTGGCAACAGGAGCGCATGGCAGGGCCGCCTGTGGGGGCAGAGCCGCCTCCTGAGCATGCTGGGCGGGACGCATGGCTCAGCCTCAGCTGCGCGGGATGAAGAGAGCCCAGCTCGCTGCCCCCACCTGAGTGTCGCAAGAAAGCACTGCTGGCGGAGATCAGTGTATTCACGTGCTTTAGAACACATCGCCGTGGCCAGCCCCGAGGCCTAGTGGCTAAGGGAGTCCTCGTGGTCAGCTGTGCGGTTCGAGCCCCAGACCTGGTGGCCTGAGAAACAAGCTAGGCCCGTGTGCCCCACACCCTGTGACGCGGAGACAAGGGGCTGCCGGGGCCAGGCCCCCTGGGCACCCTCCTCTCCTGTCGTTGGCACGGTTAGAAACAAGTCCCCAGTGGCACCGGCTTTTCAGGGGATGTGGCTTTTGGCAGCACACATGGCCGTGCAGCAGCGGGCGTGACATTACACTCAGTTGCCAGAAACGCCCTGGCCCGACCTGTGCGTCCCGGCGTGGTGCGTCCCGAGTGGGTGTTCGAAGCACCGTGGCCTTGGGTGTCGACAGGGAGGGAGGAGTACTTCGGTCTCCTTTTCAGCCCCGTGTGGCCCACTTTGACGGGCCCCAGGCCACAAGGCAGTGCTCGGGTGACTTGCAGTGTGGTCACTGGGACACTCCTCCCCACATCACGACGTGCACTTCGGGGCTTCTCGCCGCTGGACTTGCACGAGGGCACACGAGGGGACAGCACAGTTCCCGTCAGGGCCTGCTCATGCCACATGCCTTTTTCTCCATTTCTCCCCCGTCAGGATCCTGGCCCGTGTGTGTGTGCCCAGTGTCTTTCAAGCCACCGGGGCTGGGATCTGAACCGCGGTCAGCCATGTGGGGCCCACTCCCTCTGTGCAGCACTGCTCTACTGCCCTGCGGCCCGGCCTGCCCTGCTTCTGGGATGGCCGTTTACCAGGCTGGACTTGGCAGCGTGCGTGTCTGAGTCCACTCAGGCCCCACAGAGCTTCTGACACACAGCAGACAGCTCTTTCTCCCGGCTCTGGGCAGGAAAGTTCAAGGTGGAGGTCCCAGCCCACTTGCGGCTCTCGCCGTGGTGGCCTGTCCCGGAGGAGGGCTGTTCCTGAGGCTGCCACATGACCTGGGCACCTCTGGAGGCCTCACCTCTTTTTTTTTTTTTTGGAGGGTTTTCCTTTAGGG
>NW_006160165.1:6798271-6799959 GCF_000334495.1 Tupaia belangeri chinensis | reverse complement strand
AATTCCCTTCTCGCGATCTTGGGCACACATGCACCCGTGCTCGGCGTGAGTTTTAAGCCACCGGGTCCAGGACACGAACCACAGTCGACTACGTGGGAGTCCAGTGACATAGCCATTATGCTAACTGCTGGTTCCCGGAGGCCTCACCTCTTAATGTCGGCCTTCCAGGGTTAGGGTTTCAGCATGGGGGCGGACACGGCCCTTCTGCGCCATGTGCCTGCAGTCCGAGGTTGACATGCGTGGTGCCGGCAGGCCGAGGCCAAGCACCCGCCGACACCCGTGCACGCATCCAAACCGTCTGGACAGCATTGCTGCCGTGCGGCCAGCAGGCAGTGTCACTCCTCCCGAGCACCCACCAGCTGCCCAGGCCCGTAGGCGTTTGTTGGCCTGCCAGCCCCTCGCCCGCTCGCTCCACAAGCTTGCTGGCTCAGCAGGGCACCCGCAGTGCGTCCTTCAGCTGCCACCATGCGGAGCACCGACTCCAGGACTTAGAGTTAGCAGTCGATGCTTGCCGTCTCGGGCATGGCTGCCGTGGGCGACCCGTGAGCGTGGTATGACCGTGACCATCCGTGCATACTGTGGGAGGCAGTGTGACACGGTTCCCCACGTAGAACCCCCTAAGCAGGACTGCCCGGGTAGGGGAGAGCGTGTGCTCGGCACCTCGGCCTGGCCTCTGCTGTGGGGCCCAGGTCCCTGTGAGGTGGGTGTGCAGGCCGGGCGGGAGCCTAGCAGCGTACTTGCCCTGCATGTCCGGGGTCCAGGGCGGGAGCCTGGCAGGCCGCCTTGGCAAGGAAGGAGCCCGTTGACACCGCCCGGTATGGTGACACCACCCTGGGGGGGTTCGGCCCGGCCTCGTGGACGACGTCTGTCTGTCTTGTAGGCAGACCAACAGCTGGTGAAGAAAGGGAAGAGCAAGGTGGGGGACATGCTGGAGAAGGCCGCCGAGCTGCTGATGAGCTGCTTCCGCGTCTGCGCCAGCGACACGTGAGTACGCCTGTCCCTGCCCGTCGGCCCCCATGTGTGCTCTCAGGGCGGCTGTGTACCCCCGTGACGTCGCAAGTTGTACTCCGGCTCTCCAGGGAGCGCACGCGCCCTAGAGCAAAACATGACAAGAGGAGGGGGGCTTGTGAAAGGAGCGTGGCCGCTCCACGGCCCCGTTTCCAGGCTCTCCCCAGCCCTCCTACCCGAGGGCCTGTCCACAGCATCTGGTGTTGAGTGCAGTCTGTCGGCTGTGGGTTTCTCTGAGCTTCAGCTTTTCTGAAATTCTTTATCTTCTTTTTTACGTTGCCAGAGGGCACGTGTGCTCACTAGAGAGACAGGGAGAAAGCACCCGGGTGAGGTCCCACCAGGAACCCAGCCCCACTCAGAGGGCCCCGACTCGCGGCACCTGCAGGGCTAAGGGAGTCCGTCACGGATCTCGCAGGCAGGACGCCGGGAGCGTCACGGGGCCGTGGCAGGCCGGCTTGTACGTCCCAGTCCGTGGAGACCAGCAGGCTGTCCTCCCTCCCTGTCCCCTTTGCATCGGGATGCGCGCACGCCGGTGTGCTTTCCAAGTCCCCAGGCCTGGGTTTGACAGCATGCTGACCTCGGGTCTGGCTCCCTCAGGCCCTGGGCGACGGGCTGGCCCTACCCGCCTGTTGAAGACCTCTGTGGCCTGCGGGGACCTGCCCCGCGGCTTTCCCTGCTGG
>NW_006160165.1:6793088-6797405 GCF_000334495.1 Tupaia belangeri chinensis | reverse complement strand
CCCGTTGACCCCGCCCGGTATGGTGACCCCACCCTGGGGGGGTTCGGCCCGGCCTCGTGGACGACGTCTGTCTGTCTTGTAGGCAGACCAACAGCTGGTGAAGAAAGGGAAGAGCAAGGTGGGGGACATGCTGGAGAAGGCCGCCGAGCTGCTGATGAGCTGCTTCCGCGTCTGCGCCAGCGACACGTGAGTACGCCTGTCCCTGCCCGTCGGCCCCCATGTGTGCTCTCAGGGCGGCTGTGTACCCCCGTGACGTCGCAAGTTGTACTCCGGCTCTCCAGGGAGCGCACGCGCCCTAGAGCAAAACATGACAAGAGGAGGGGGGCTTGTGAAAGGAGCGTGGCCGCTCCACGGCCCCGTTTCCAGGCTCTCCCCAGCCCTCCTACCCGAGGGCCTGTCCACAGCATCTGGTGTTGAGTGCAGTCTGTCGGCTGTGGGTTTCTCTGAGCTTCAGCTTTTCTGAAATTCTTTATCTTCTTTTTTACGTTGCCAGAGGGCACGTGTGCTCACTAGAGAGACAGGGAGAAAGCACCCGGGTGAGGTCCCACCAGGAACCCAGCCCCACTCAGAGGGCCCCGACTCGCGGCACCTGCAGGGCTAAGGGAGTCCGTCACGGATCTCGCAGGCAGGACGCCGGGAGCGTCACGGGGCCGTGGCAGGCCGGCTTGTACGTCCCAGTCCGTGGAGACCAGCAGGCTGTCCTCCCTCCCTGTCCCCTTTGCATCGGGATGCGCGCACGCCGGTGTGCTTTCCAAGTCCCCAGGCCTGGGTTTGACAGCATGCTGACCTCGGGTCTGGCTCCCTCAGGCCCTGGGCGACGGGCTGGCCCTACCCGCCTGTTGAAGACCTCTGTGGCCTGCGGGGACCTGCCCCGCGACTTTCCCTGCTGGCCCGTGTGGCAGCGCTGCCTCTGCTGCTTGTGTTTCGGTGTGGTGGTGTCTCCCGGTGGCTCGGGATAAACTGGGCCGTCGTCCCCGGCTCCTGTGCCGCCTGTTGGTGCTTGACTGCGGCACCTGGTTCTTGTCGCTCCTGGTCTGACCTCTTAGTGTTGACTAGATCTTCGCTCCTCTGTCTGGACCTGCAGTTTCCCACATGCCAAGGCCTGCCACTGCCCCGCGGCCTGGTGCCTCTCTCTCCTTGTCCAGGGAGGCTGTGATGGCCTGTTCCAGGGGCTGTCTCCTCCGCTGTCCACTGGCTCTGCCCCAGGGTTTCTAGGTCCCCCTAAAACTCACCGCTCCACCCAGAATGTGGTCATGTTTATTTGGGTTGAGTTTTAGGAATTTGCAGAGAACAATTAGCAAGCAAAAGCCTGTACCTACCTACCTACCTACCTATCTATCTACCTGACCACCTACCTACCTACCTGACCACCTACCTACCTGCCTACCTACCTGACCACCTACCTACCTGCCTACCTACCTGACCACCTACCTACCTGCCTACCTACCTGACCACCTACCTACCTGCCTACCTACCTGACCACCTACCTACCTGCCTACCTACCTGACCACCTACCTACCTGCCTACCTACCTGACCACCTACCTACCTGCCTACCTACCTGACCACCTACCTACCTGCCTACCTACCTGACCACCTACCTACCTGCCTACCTACCTGACCACCTACCTACCTGCCTACCTACCTGACCACCTACCTACCTGCCTACCTACCTGACCACCTACCTACCTGCCTACCTACCTGACCACCTACCTACCTGCCTACCTACCTGACCACCTACCTACCTGCCTACCTACCTGACCACCTACCTACCTGCCTACCTACCTGACCACCTACCTACCTGCCTACCTACCTGACCACCTACCTACCTGCCTACCTACCTGACCACCTACCTACCTGCCTACCTACCTGACCACCTACCTACCTGCCTACCTACCTGACCACCTACCTACCTGCCTACCTACCTGACCACCTACCTACCTGCCTACCTACCTGACCACCTACCTACCTGCCTACCTACCTGACCACCTACCTACCTGCCTACCTACCTGACCACCTACCTACCTGCCTACCTACCTGACCACCTACCTACCTGCCTACCTACCTGACCACCTACCTACCTGCCTACCTACCTGACCACCTACCTACCTGCCTACCTACCTGACCACCTACCTACCTGCCTACCTACCTGACCACCTACCTACCTGCCTACCTACCTGACCACCTACCTACCTGCCTACCTACCTGACCACCTACCTACCTGCCTACCTACCTGACCACCTACCTACCTGCCTACCTACCTGACCACCTACCTACCTGCCTACCTACCTGACCACCTACCTACCTGCCTACCTACCTGACCACCTACCTACCTGCCTACCTACCTGACCACCTACCTACCTGCCTACCTACCTGACCACCTACCTACCTGCCTACCTACCTGACCACCTACCTACCTGCCTACCTACCTGACCACCTACCTACCTGCCTACCTACCTGACCACCTACCTACCTGCCTACCTACCTGACCACCTACCTACCTGCCTACCTACCTGACCACCTACCTACCTGCCTACCTACCTGACCACCTACCTACCTGCCTACCTACCTGACCACCTACCTACCTGCCTACCTACCTGACCACCTACCTACCTGCCTACCTACCTGACCACCTACCTACCTGCCTACCTACCTGACCACCTACCTACCTGCCTACCTACCTGACCACCTACCTACCTGCCTACCTACCTGACCACCTACCTACCTGCCTACCTACCTGACCACCTACCTACCTGCCTACCTACCTGACCACCTACCTACCTGCCTACCTACCTGACCACCTACCTACCTGCCTACCTACCTGACCACCTACCTACCTGCCTACCTACCTGACCACCTACCTACCTGCCTACCTACCTGACCACCTACCTACCTGCCTACCTACCTGACCACCTACCTACCTGCCTACCTACCTGACCACCTACCTACCTGCCTACCTACCTGACCACCTACCTACCTGCCTACCTACCTGACCACCTACCTACCTGCCTACCTACCTGACCACCTACCTACCTGCCTACCTACCTGACCACCTACCTACCTGCCTACCTACCTGACCACCTACCTACCTGCCTACCTACCTGACCACCTACCTACCTGCCTACCTACCTGACCACCTACCTACCTGCCTACCTACCTGACCACCTACCTACCTGCCTACCTACCTGACCACCTACCTACCTGCCTACCTACCTGACCACCTACCTACCTGCCTACCTACCTGACCACCTACCTACCTGCCTACCTACCTGACCACCTACCTACCTGCCTACCTACCTGACCACCTACCTACCTGCCTACCTACCTGACCACCTACCTACCTGCCTACCTACCTGACCACCTACCTACCTGCCTACCTACCTGACCACCTACCTACCTACCTGACCACCCACAACCCTGCGCCTGCACTGGCCCCTCCCACCTGTGCTCTAAGAGGCCACTCTAAAGGCTCCAGGAGCTCCAGAGACCCTCCCCCTTTCCTCCCCTCCCCTCCCCCACCTCTCCCCTCCCCAGGGAGGGTCTCTCCACCTCTGTGCCTGCCCTGGACTTCCTGGCTGGCTCTGCTCCTGTCCAGGGTTCCAGCCTTGCTGAAGCCTCACCACCCTGCTCACAGGGCGCCATTTCCTGCCACTGCGTGCACCGGGGCGGTCTCCTGACTAGTGGCGTGTCCGCAGCGCTGGGGTGCAGAGCAAGGGCCGCGCGTCCCAGCGCTAGCGCCTTAGTGCCACGGTAGCTCGGGAGATGCCAGGCAGGCCGGCACTCACGGTTCCGACCGCGTGGTCCCGCACAGTGTGACCTTCTTACCTTGGGGTAGCCATGGCAGGGTGCCCCAACGTGTCACCAGAGCAGACCGCGCCGGGGGCTCCCTGATGCCTTAGAGGACGCTGTCATGGGAGGAGCAACCACCGTAGAAGGGGAAAGGGGCTGACTGGCCTGGTGCGTAAGGGAGCTGATCCCACGTGGCCACATGAAGAGTTCGAATCCCGGCCCTGGAACTAGAATACACTGGATGTGTGTCCCGAACCGGAACAGTGGAGATGGGGGGAGGAGGTCACAGCCTGGCCACGAGCCAGTGGGGAGGTGCTTCCCCACCCCCTCCCTGCTCGTACCCTGGAGAGCTCGTGTGCCCCGGATGTAAAGGTGTACTGAGAGAATGGGCAGACCGCTCGCAAATAACGGCCCAGAGGAGAGGCCGGAATCCAGAGTGCAGGGTGTCTGTGCGACAGTGGCCGCAGGCCTGTGTCCCCAGGGAAGACGTGCGGCCAGTCAGCACACGGGGAGGCTCGGTTGGCGGTCAC
>NW_006160165.1:6792634-6793038 GCF_000334495.1 Tupaia belangeri chinensis | reverse complement strand
GGGCGTGGTGGGCAGCAGGTGAGGATGAGGACCCTCAGGCTCCTAGGCTGTGAGTGGGACTGTGGCATTGCCACCGCGTTACAAGCCGCCAGTGGGTCCTCAGCATTCACCCACAGCGGCCCTGTGGCTAGTGGGCCACCCCTAGGGCTGTGCCCGGGGACAGGCCGTACGTGTGATGCGGCTCCCACAGGGTTCCCAGGCGGCCAGCGCCCTCCCGTCCCTGCGTGTGCTCCTGACTGGCGGGTGGTTATGGGCTTCCCTGACCCTCCGCGGCTGGCGTCCATCCTGTCTGCACATGAGGATGAGACGAGGAGGGAGAACGTGTCTACTCAGGTCTTGCTGTGTGGGAGGGCACCATGCAGGAGCCGGTCCAGCAGCTGACGGGGCAGGGGCTGGGCAGGCCC
>NW_006160165.1:6785634-6792355 GCF_000334495.1 Tupaia belangeri chinensis | reverse complement strand
GCGCCCCCCCGCCCCTGCGTTTGCTCCTGACTGGCGGGTGGTTATGGGCTTCCCTGACCCTCCGCGGCTGGCGTCCATCCTGTCTGCACATGAGGATGAGACGAGGAGGGAGAACGTGTCTACTCAGGTCTTGCTGTGTGGGAGGGCACCATGCAGGAGCCGGTCCAGCAGCTGACGGGGCAGGTGCTGGGCAGGCCATGCTGGGCCCTGGGCTGTGTGGCCCTGGCAGCGCTGTAGGGCCTGAGGGCGGCTGGCTGGCTCAGCTTGTGAGCGGCCCTGCCGCCCTGTGCCGGGCACTTCTGCTTTGGGTTTCGTGGTGCCCCGACTCCCACTCGTGGGTCCCGTGGTGCCAGGCCTGCCGTCGACCGCGCTCTGGCACCCCCATCTGGGAGAGTGCAGACTGCTGTGGGGGACCTGTGTGCAGAGTGAAGGTACGCGCCGGCTGACTGGGGGTTTCAGAAATGCTTTCTGAGCAGCACCAAGCACTCGGCCTTCTGTGAGCCACTGTGAGACCCGCGCCACTCCTCCTGGTCAGCGGCCAGCGTGCTTGCTGCCGTGGGACCCACTCTTCTCTGTCCATCTCGGTGCACCCCCGTCTCGTTTTCAAAGGAGTATTTCCACGTTCTCCGCAGACATCGGCATACCTTCCCCACACCTCCGTTCCCTATTGTAACGCTGCTGCCAGAACGACACGCATCTCCGCCCGTGCTCGCACGCTGCTGTGGTGACATGCCGTGCGTGTCGATGCGACAGCCCGAGGCTCGGGACGGCAGCCTGCGGGGACCCCTGTCCCTGCTGGCGCCCTGGTGCTGTCTGGGCTGCCCCGCACCTGGCGGGCTGCGTCACAGGTGGCCTCCTGCAGCGCTTGCCTCTGTGCCTCCCGTCTCGGGTCTGCTGTCCGTGCGCAGCAGTGCGCCCGCTGGAATGATGGGCATGCTCCGTCTCCTTTCCAGACGCTCTGAGCACTCCCCGTATGACGCGGCTAGCGTGCTGGAAGGTCGGCGCCCTGGTGTCTAGGACCGCGAGCCCTGCTGGCCCTCCCCCACATGACCTGACCATTCCGCCCAGCGCCCTGAGTAGCCAGGGCTCGAGGTGCCCACCCCGTGCCCGGCTGTCAGGCCGGCTACAGCGGCGACCGACTGCAGACTTGCCTGAGGCGCCCGTTCGATTAGGTGGTCTGCGTGGTTTGTGCGTGAAGCTCTCGTGTGCAGGGGCTAACCCAGCCTCTCCCCAGGCGCGCCGGCATAGAGGACTCGAAGAAGTGGGGCATGCTGTTCCTGGTGAACCAGCTGTTCAAGATCTACTTCAAGGTAGGCACCGGCCAAGTTCTTCATGCGACGCCCTCTCTGGTTCATGCTATTTGGCCTCCAGACGCCCGACATTCCCCTGGCGTGTTTTGGGGAGCGGTCGCAGCCACGCTCAACCAGGGGCTGATGCTGCACAGTGCCTGCCCAAGGCCAGGCGCTGTCATGGAGGCCTTGCAGGTCTGCCCCCTCTGTCCTGGGCCTCGTGCTCCCCAGACCCCTGCCTGTCCCCACCAGACTTTCCAGCGCGGGCTCCCCCTCGGGGCCCCGGCTGCCCTGCAGCCTTCTGCTGCCTGCAGGCCTGTACCGGGGGCTGGTGTCTCAGCTTCACTACTAAATGAGTGATTTGGCGACAGGACAGGTTTTCGCTACCATTTTAAGGAGACGTGTACTTTTAACTTGGGAGCTTGTCTTTCTGACCTTGCCCATCTGCTGTCCGAGTACACGGGACGGCCCGTTCCCCGATTCCCGCAGATCAACAAGCTCCACCTGTGCAGACCGCTGATCCGTGCGATCGACAGCTCCAACCTGAAGGACGGCTATAGCACGGCACAGCGGGTCACCTACAAGTACTACGTCGGACGCAAGGCCATGTTCGATAGCGACTTCAAGCAAGGTGGGCTGTTGACAGCTGCCCGACGTGGCAGACACCGCTCCCTGAGCAGCATGGCGTCTGAGGCGGCTTCGTGACCGCTGTCTCTGACACGGAGTTGACATACAGAGACCTTGCCCCTGGGGTTCAGAAGCATGGCCGGGTCTCCAGCGTGCACGCCAGCTCCGGTCACCCAAGCCAGGAACTGCCTTCTCGCTCTGCCTCACGCCCCCGAGGGCAGGGGGTGCACGGGCGCGGGGCCCAGACACGAGGGCAGACGGGGCGCGGACACGAGGGCAGGGGCCACACGGGCGCGGGGCGCGGACACGAGGGCCGCTCATGTCTCAGCCTGCCGTCGGCTCAGCGAGGCGTGGGCGGACCTAGGCTTCATGAGCCTGTCGTGCCCGTGGGAGCTGCCTGTATTTCGGCATCGGCACCGTACCTGTGCTGGGCACTCTCAAGAGCACAAACAGTCTTTCCCCCTCTTCCTTTTTCTGTGTGTTACGTAAAAGTCGGTCCCCCTGCCATGCGATCCTCCCAGCAGCTCAGACCCCAGTGCGCAGCACTGAGCCCGGGGTTGGGGGTGGGCCGGGTGGGACCAGTACCCCGTGCGTCTCTCAGCCTGGGGGCAGCAGTCCCAGTGGCGTGTGCCCCTGAAGGTGGGCCCTGCCTTTTTCTTGGTGAATTTCCTCATTAGCTGACCTGGACTTGTTCTGTATGATCTTGTGTTCCTTTCTGTTAACCCAAACCTGTTTTGGAAAAGAAGTTTGCTACATGTGTTTGGCAGAGAGAGAGAGGGAATGTGAGAAGTCAGCCCCGGGGGAGGACGTGCCGCAGCCCCTGCTCTGTCCTCGGGATTTGGGACATGCACACGCGTGTGCCCGGCATGTTTCCCAAGCCACCAGGTCTGGGACTCAGACCGTGTAACCAGCTGCCTTAACCACCGGCTAACCTCAAACCAGTATTTTTTTTGAAGATTTTTGCCATAGGGTGTGTACATTCTCTGGAGGGAGAAGACAGGAGAGTAAGAAATCACCCTGGCGGAGTGACCACGTTGCTGTACCTTCTCCTCTTGGGGTTTTGGGCACTCATGCATACATGCCTGGCATGATACCAAACCACCAGGCCTAGGACTTGAACCATGCAGCCAGCAATGTGGGACCCAGTGCATTAACCACCACGCCACATGCTGGCCCCCAAACCAGCCTTTTAAACTGTGAAACTGATTCTTCAGTGCCTTGTGAGCAGTGTAACTCGGAGCAGGAGGGGGGTGGCTGTGGATTTTCGGATGGCCGGAATGACAGCTTTTCCATACTAATCACTTTGGGTTTTATTCCATCTGCTGCTACAGACTTGAGTTTCCATTTCTTTCACGATGCTTTTAGTAGATCTGCTTTAATTAAGACAGTTTCCCTCTTCAGGTGCCAGGGGGTGCGTGCTCTCGGCAGAGGTAGCCACCCACACGTCGCGTTTGTACTGTGCTGGCCTTGAAGGGCCAGCTTTGCATGTGCAGCTTTTAACCGCTGCGGTGGCGCTGGCCAGGTCTGGGCTGCTTAAAGAAGGTCTTTTCTTGATTATTCGTGCATCTGTTTTTTTTTTTTCCTTAGTGTACAAAACGTAGGGCCAGCCCTAGAGCCTCCCCACAGGCCAGCCCTAGAGCCTAGTGGTTAAGGCAGCCCGTACCCCAAGGCCGGCCAGTTTGAATCCTGGCTCTCATGACCTGAGGGACATGGCTGATGCATATTCATGCCTGAGACCCCAGGAGGGTGGAAAATGGAGTCGAGACGGTGGCCATTCCCCAGTGGGCAGCCTTTCTTTGTCTCTCTGTCTCCGTCTCTCTGGTGAGCACATGTGCCCTTGGGCAAATAAAACAATTTTAAAATTAAAGAATATATTGGACCAGCAGGTGGCATGGTGGTTAAGGCGCTAAATACCCGCAGGGCTGACTGTGGCTTTAGTCCCAGACCCGGCGGCTTGAGGAATGCCAGGGCGTGTGCGTGTGTGCCCAGGATCCCGAGAGGACAGGAAAGGGGGCTATGCCGTGGCTGTCCCCGAGACTGATTTCTCCTTTTCCTGCTCTTTGTCCGGTGAACACACGTAGAGCATAGGGCAGGTGGGGCTTTAACGCCACGCTGTTGGCCGCCTCTAAGGTCACGGCATGTCTGTCCCGTAGGGACTCATCAGGTGCCACCGCTGCACGGCTAACACAGCAAGGAGGGCTTTATTCACGTTGACGCTGGGGACCAGCAGCAGTTTGCATCCTGGACCAGGCAGCTTAAAACTCACACTGGGTGTCTGTGTGCATGTGCCCCAAATCCTAAGGGAGGATGCAGGAGAAGGGGTTGAGGCACGGCCATGCCCCCAGGGGGTGATTTCTTGCTTTCTGTCTCTGGCGAGGCCATGCACCCCATAACCAAAAACTCCCTCCCCAAAATGAATTGATACCAGACATTCCCAGCGGCTAGACTCACAGGCAGGTTGGCACCTCGTGGAACTGGCTTTCTTCAGTGTGTCAGAGGGCTCCCGGTGGTCATCGGGCTTCCTGCTGCGTCCGGGCTGTGGGTTTTCCTTAGGTCACGGGCCGTGTCTGAGAGGGCAGGGGTGGCACCCAGAGCAGCTCGCCTCAGGTGACGTGTGGGCTGAGGGCGAGCGGGTGTGCGGTGGCTCAGTGTCGCAGGGCACTGCAGACCGTGCTCTGTCCCCACAGCTGAGGAGTGCCTGTCCTTCGCTTTCGAGCACTGCCACCGTTCGAGTCAGAAGAACAAGAGGATGGTCCTGATCTACCTGCTCCCGGTGAAGATGCTGCTGGTAAGTGCTGGGTCCCCGCCTTCGGGGGGCGCCAGGCTTCCTAGCACGCAGCGCCGGGGCTTCCTAGCACGCAGCGCCGGGGCTTCCTAGCACGCAGCGCCAGGCTTCCTAACACGCAGCGCCGGGGCGGGGCACGGCAGCAGCTGCGCCTGTGTCCCGAGCTCACGGGGGACGGGCTCTGTGAGTGCTGGAATGACACATCCCTGTGTCCTACCAGAAAAGTTTTGCCCATGTTGGGGCCAGCAGATGGCGTAATGGTTTCGTCGCTGGACTCCCACATAGTCGAACACAGTTCGATTCCCAGACCCGGCAGCTTCAAACTCATGCTGGGCGTGTGTGCGTTCATGCCCAAAATCCCAAGAGGAGAATGGAAGAGTAGGGATTGAAGCGTGGCCATCCCTCCTGGTGGTGATTTCTCGCTTTCTATCTGTCTCTGGTGAGCGCATAGGCCCTATAACAAAAATTTCTCTTAAAATAAAAAAAAAAAATTTGCCTGTGTTTTTTTTTATTTTTTCCTTTTTTTTTTTTCCTAGAGAGATATTTCCTATAGGGTGCATATGGTCACCAGAGAAACAGAGACAGAGAGACAGAGCAAGAAATCGCCCCCGGGCGGCCACTCCGTGGGAGCCAGCAGTGCTCTGCTTTCCTTATTTTGTTTTGTCTTTTTTGAGAGATTTTTTGCTATAGGGTATGAGCGCTCACTGGAGAGACAGAGAGACAGAAAGCGAGAAATCATCTCAGGGGGAAGGGCCACATTGGAATCCCCTTTCGTCCATTCTCCTCTCAGGATCTTGGCCACACATACACATGCGCCCAGCGTGAGTTTCAAGCACCCATGTCAGAGACTCGAACCCCAGTCGGCCATGTGGAAGTCTAGCAATGCAATCCTTACACTCATGAGTTAGCTACTTTAAAGAAAAATAAAACATTGGGATCAGCAGATGGCGTAATGGTTGTGTTGCAGGACTCCCACGTGGCCTACTGTGATTGCAGTCTTGGGCCTGGCGGCCTGAAACTCAGGCTGGCCGTGTGTGCGTGCTTGGCCAAGACCCTGAGGGGAGGGTAGAGAGGAAGGGACTGCGGCGTGGCCATCCCCGGGTGGGGGATTCCTTGTTTCTGTCTCTTCCTGGAAGTGCACCTGCCCAAAGAAACTGGGAACCCTGGCAGAGCAGACATCACTCACAGCCCCCCCAAAACGTAAGAAGCAGCGGCTTCACCCGGTCAGCGCGATGTCCTTCCAGCCTGTCTGCAGTGGTTCATTTTGTCACCAGAGCTTATTTTTGATACTTGCAAAGAAATGCAGCTGACTGGCGAGTTAATCTGCGAGCGCACCCTTCGAGCAGTAGAGCGTTGTAAACAAGCGAGCTGTCAGAGCAGCACGCCGTCAGGGCGCGCTTCCAGCGGCTGCTGGGGGGCAGCAGAAGGGGGCACCGCCTTCCCCTCCCTGAACCTTGGCTGCGTGGGAGACAGCAGCTGCCGAGTTTCTGCTGGCCCCTCCGGAACACGTGCCCCTCTTCCTGAAACTCTTGCTCGTCCTCTCTCCCAGCTGTCACCCTCTGAGCACACAGACAGATGGGAGCATCCGAGCTGGGCCACGTGTCGAGGGGCAGGACTGCTTGCCCAGGCTGTCGTCTGGGCGGCGTCGGGTACTTTCCTGGAGGGCCGTTTTTAATCCCTTGTTCAGCCCCTTAAGAAATTTCAAGAAACTTGGTTACCTTCTTTTTACCAAAATTTCTTGCTAAGAACTTTACTGCAAACGATTCTGTCAAAAAAGATGCTTTTTGGGACCAGCGGTTGGCATAATGGCTCTGTCGCTGGACTCCCATGTAGTCGACTGCAGTTTGAGTCCTGGAACTGGAGGCTTAAACTCACACCAGGCGCGTGTGCGTGTGTGCCCAAGAGCCTGAGAGGAGAATGGAGGAGAAGGGATTGTGGCGTGGCCATCCCCCCTGGGGGGTGATTTCTCGCTTTCTGTCTCTCTGTCTCTGTCTCTCTGGTGAGCGCACGCGCCCTGTAG
>NW_006160165.1:6785181-6785484 GCF_000334495.1 Tupaia belangeri chinensis | reverse complement strand
GCGGTCCCCTGGGGGTTTGCAAAGTGACAGTCGGTAACCCCCGCGCATGTGGGCTCCGGCCTCGGCCCTGACGCCCTCCCCGCGCAGCGAGGGCAACCTGCTCCTGCTCCATGAGGCGCTGGCCAAGCACGAGCCCTTCTTCATCCGCTGCGGCATCTTCCTCATCCTGGAGAAGCTCAAGGTCATCGCCTACAGGAACCTCTTCAAGAAAGTGTGAGTCCTGTGTGGGGGCGGGGGTGTGCAGAGCAGCAGGGGAGCGCGCTCTCCGCCCACAGCCTCGGTGCGGAGGCAGGGCCGCCCCGC
>NW_006160165.1:6781536-6784995 GCF_000334495.1 Tupaia belangeri chinensis | reverse complement strand
GCCCCCCCGTAGGGTCGCGCTTCCAGCGCCTGCTGGGGGGCAGCAGAAGGGGGCACCGCCTTCCCCTCCCTGAACCTTGGCTGCGTGGGAGACAGCAGCTGCCGAGTTTCTGCTGGCCCCTCCGGAACACGTGCCCCTCTTCCTGAAACTCTTGCTCGTCCTCTCTCCCAGCTGTCACCCTCTGAGCACACAGACAGATGGGAGCATCCGAGCTGGGCCACGTGTCGAGGGGCAGGACTGCTTGCCCAGGCTGTCGTCTGGGCGGCGTCGGGTACTTTCCTGGAGGGCCGTTTTTAATCCCTTGTTCAGCCCCTTAAGAAATTTCAAGAAACTTGGTTACCTTCTTTTTACCAAAATTTCTTGCTAAGAACTTTACTGCAAACGATTCTGTCAAAAAAGATGCTTTTTGGGACCAGCGGTTGGCATAATGGCTCTGTCGCTGGACTCCCATGTAGTCGACTGCAGTTTGAGTCCTGGAACTGGAGGCTTAAACTCACACCAGGCGCGTGTGCGTGTGTGCCCAAGAGCCTGAGAGGAGAATGGAGGAGAAGGGATTGTGGCGTGGCCATCCCCCCTGGGGGGTGATTTCTCGCTTTCTGTCTCTCTGTCTCTGTCTCTCTGGTGAGCGCACGCGCCCTGTAGCAAAAACCTCTCCAAATAAAAAGATGCTTTTCAGCGTGAAACTTGCCTCTTGTCCAGGGCCACATGCCGACCATCGAGCTGCTGAGAAAGTACCACCTTATGCAGTTCGCGGAGGTCACCAAAGCTGTCAGGTAGGGCGGCTGGCCTCTGTCCCCTCGGGGTTTGCAAAGTGACAGACGGTAACCCCCGCGCATGTGGGCTCCGGCCTCGGCCCTGACGCCCTCCCCGCGCAGCGAGGGCAACCTGCTCCTGCTCCATGAGGCGCTGGCCAAGCACGAGCCCTTCTTCATCCGCTGCGGCATCTTCCTCATCCTGGAGAAGCTCAAGGTCATCGCCTACAGGAACCTCTTCAAGAAAGTGTGAGTCCTGTGTGGGGGCGGGGGTGTGCAGAGCAGCAGGGGAGCGCGCTCTCCGCCCACAGCCTCGGTGCGGAGGCAGGGCAGCCCCGCCAGGTCCGAGGTCAGAGGCCCAGGGGCCGACGCTTTGCCACGCAGGGTGCTCACACCCGCCCGCTGCCCGCTGCAGCCCTGTGTTACTGCCCTGCTCACACGTGGCAGCCGGCCATGCGCTCTGAGGCCCCCCCAGCAGGGTTTCAGCGCACCCAGCTTCAGAGGCAGACCGACCTCACTGGGGAGACGGCAAATGGCAAGGACAGGGCTGGCAGGTGGCTGGACGCACATATTGGACCACAGTTCAAGTTCCGAACCCGGCAGCTTAAAACTCATGCCAGGCGCATGTGTGTCCATGCTCAAAATCCTGAGGGGAGAACGGAGGAGGGTTGCGGTGTGGCCTCCCTGGGGCGATTTCTTGCTTGCTTTTTCTCTGGCAAGTGCATGTGCCCCGTGGCAAAACGCTCTGAAACGAGGAAATGGCGTGGGCGCACCTGCTGAGCCCAGAGGGCTGCCTGTTGTGGGGTGCGCCAGGATGTCAGAGAGATGCAGATGTGGAAAACGGGCGTCTCAGACCTCGTGGAGTACTCAGTAAATATTTTAAAATTGAATTCATACTGTTTGTTAAAGTCAAAATTTTAGCGTGTAGGCCTTACCTTAGAGTTTATTTTTGCCAGAGGGCATGGGTGCTTGTCACAGAGGGGAGTTGAAAGCTCCCGGGGGGGCGTGCTCACGTCACTGTCCTTCTCCTCTGTCTCCACCCTGTAGGGTTTCGAGGTACACACACATGCACTCAGCGTGTGGCTCCCCGTAGGGTTTCAAGGTACGCACACATGCACTCAGCGTGTGGCTCCAGCCATGCTGTTGGCCACGCAGGGCCTGCTCTCTGCCCAGGGCTTGCCCACTGCACTGCGGGCTGGCCCAGTGTGGCGTGTCTGAGTGCATGGAGGCGGGCATGTCCCACCCTGTGGACAGTGGCTTACGGCAGCTGCCCCCTGCTGTCTGTTCCTTGGCTGCGCAGTGCTTCGGCCCCTTCCTGACCATGCAACCCCTTTCCAGGTACCTGTTGCTCAGGACGCACCAGCTGTCCCTGGACGCTTTCCTAGTGGCCTTGAAGTTCATGCAGGTGGACGACGTGGACATCGACGAGGTCCAGTGTATCCTGGCCAACCTGATATACATGGTGCGTGACCAGCTCTGACGGGGCTGCTCGCCACAGAGCTCAGTCCGGGTGTGAGCGGGAGCTGATGATGGTCAGTCTGTAAAGGTCTTTGGTGTGGGAAGGCATTTCTGTAGGACTCATCTTACCCTGGGAAGTGCCACTTGCGGGGCCTCCGCTAAGTTCCTGGGGCTGTCCACCCACACGGCCCCAGGGAAGTGGACCACACCGTCACCTGGGAAGGGCGCCCATGCCCAGGGTCTGTCCGTTAACCCAGCACCCGAGTGTGGCTGGGCTCAGAAATGTAAACGGCTCCTCTTGTCCCCAGGGTCACATCAAGGGCTACATTTCGCACCAACACCAGAAGCTGGTGGTCAGCAAGCAGAACCCCTTCCCGCCACTCTCCACGGTGTGCTGACAGGCACCGCGGTCCAGCTGGTTCCTGATTGTGGTCCTGCTGGTGGCTGTCCCCCTGCGACCTCATCTCAGGAGCAAGGGTCTCCAGGGGCTTGTCCAGAGCTGGCAGCTCGGCCCAGGGTCTGGGAATTCTGTGTCCATGACTGAAGTCCACTCGACAGCAAGACTTGAGCTTCCAGGAGCACCAGCCTGCCGCCGGCCCCGGGTGGTGCGTCCTGGCCCTGCGTCCTGCGGATGCTGTCCCTCCCAGTCTCTCCTGATGTCTGTAGTGCTATTAAAAGGTTGTCTCGGTCCCCACAAATGGCCTGTTCTTCGTCCCTCCAGGATGCAGCTATTCTTGTATGTTAAGTTTCAGCGTTCTGTGTGATCAACATGCATGGTTAACTTAAGGTGCCTTTTTTTTCAGAGAGGTTTTTGCTATAGGGCACATGGATTCGTCAGAGAGACAGAAAGCAAGAACTCCTCCCTGAGGAATGGCCATGCCTCTGTCCCTTCTTGTCCACTCTCCTCTCGGGATCTTAGGCACACACGCACACTCGCCCGGTGTAAGTTTGAAGCCACTGGATCCAGGACTCAAACCACAGTCGGCCCGTGGGAGTGCAGTGACATAGCCGTTATGCCACCTGCCGGTCCCTCAAGGTGGCCCCTTTAAGTCATCTGAAAACTATGTGCAGAGAGGCTGGGGCCAGCAGGTGCCACAGAGCATGGTGACTGAGCATGGCACTCCTCGGTGGCTGATGGGGGACTGGGGCCCCAGCATGGCGGTTTGCTTTCTTGTTCTCTCTTATCTCTCTCTAGTGGGCGTGCATGTCCTGTAGCAAAAAAAAAAAAAAAAAAGTAGGC
The DNA here is from genome assembly GCF_000334495.1 of Tupaia belangeri chinensis. Classification (NCBI taxonomy): domain Eukaryota; kingdom Metazoa; phylum Chordata; class Mammalia; order Scandentia; family Tupaiidae; genus Tupaia; species Tupaia belangeri. Next base: position 6,781,545 of record NW_006160165.1, on the reverse strand, counting down.
CCAGCAGTA
>NW_006160165.1:6779117-6780797 GCF_000334495.1 Tupaia belangeri chinensis | reverse complement strand
CGTGCGTGCCCAAGATCCCGAGAGGAGAATGGAGGAGAAGGGATTGCAGCGTGGCCATCCCCCCTGGGGGGTGTTTTCTCACTTTCTGTCTCTATGTCTGTCTCTGTCTGTCTGGCGAGTGCATGCGCCCCATAGCAAAAACCTTTTCAAAAAAAAAAGTGATAATAAAATTAAATCATTAAAAACAGCAACAGCAAGGCACAGAGACCGTCCTGGAGAGAGAGCCCTCCGCAGGCCCTGCACGCGTGGACAGTAGCTGATGGCAGCTGCTCCCCCGGCAGAGCGCCTGGGCAAGAAGCCTTGCCACGGCGCACGCCCTGCTCCTGAGCCTCTGTTTTCGGGGCTTGCTGAGAGGTTGGCCACTGCATGTGGTGCCACCAGGTCCTCTGCCAGCAGCTCGTGCCGGGACTGTGGGCAGGCTCCAGGGCCCTTTGCCCACAGCCTCCCCACACTGCTGGGTTCTGGAGCCCAGATCTCAAGAGAGCCAGGGAAGTGGACCCCCTTCCAGGACCCTGCCTGCCAACCACATGCAGGTGACAACCAAGGACGTGCACACCCTGCGTGACACACGTAGCCTGGTGTCGCGCCTTAGGTCGAGCAGCCACAGAGCCTCTCTCCCAGCAGGTTGGCGTGGCCAAGCCCAGCCGGCGGGCCCCAGGCCTCCAGGCTGTGCTGCTGCCAGCCTGGCATGGCTCATGCTGGTTGCGTAGGTGTGCTCGCAGCTGTGGGTGCCGGCTGTGCCCCAGTGTGAGTGAGGGGTGTTCTGATGGTTCTACGCTGCAGCAGAGAGTCCCCGCTGTCTGCCCCAGCCAGTCCAACTGTGAGCAGTGACCCCAGGTGCGAGGCTCCACCCTGCACTGTGAGAGACGGCCCTGCCACGTGTGTGCAGACCCTGCGAGTGGCCATTCTTCACGGCTCTGGAGAGGGCGGCCTGAGACCCAGGCGCTGGGGAGCCTGCCTGGCGAGGGCACCTCGGTGCTGTGTCCTGTACGGGCTGGGTGGCTCCCAGGTCTCTTGAAAGGGCTCAGACCCCAACCCCCGGGCAGAGCCCTCATGCCCTCATGCCTCCAACGGTGCCGCCTTGGTCGAAGCTCCAGCATGAGGGTTTGGGGAGCTGCAGTGTAGACCCAGCAGACCCAGGCTGTGCAGTGGCTGCCACAGTACTTGGCACTGAGGACACCGCGTGGACGGGCCATCAGGGTTCCCGGCTATCTGGCCCCGGTGCCGAAAGCCCCACAGCCCAGCCCTGCCCCGTGCCGACAGCGCCCCCTGTGCCCCCGTTTCAAGGCCCACATCTGGTCTGAGCCTCGCCCGTGCCGGTCCTCTGCCCGGCACTGCCTGTCCGTACCCACTGACTGCCTCCCCGGCCGCGGTCTCCTGGGGCAGGAGCAGCCATGCCACCGCACCAGGAAGCCACGCTGGGGCAGGAGCTGCCTCCCATGTATGACCGGCCATTCTGAGGCCGAGCGCACCTCATGAGCCAGGGCTCTGCCAGCCGCTTGTGGGCGTGGGGGCAGATGTGGCCCAGAACGTGACGCGGCCACCCGTGGGGCGATCGCTTTATTCCATGCCCGTTTCCCTTCAGTCTGCAAAGTGCTGAGGGCAGAAGGGCACGGCCTCGGGGGACCTGGCCGCGGCGGTGCCAGGCTGGTGGCTGGCACAGGCCGAGGGGTCGTCTGG
>NW_006160165.1:6773669-6778682 GCF_000334495.1 Tupaia belangeri chinensis | reverse complement strand
TCACTCCCCCTCCCCCCGCGGCTGCCACCGCCCCACTCGCTCTTGCCGGCTGGGGTCTCCGTTCCTCGATGACCTGCCTAAACCACAGTGAGCACCTGGACACCTGGGTGAGGAAGGCGTGTGCGCACCCTCCTGGGGGCCGTGCGTGCGGACCTCGGGCTCCCTGACCACCACGGGCCTGGCTGCCCGGCCGCCCCCTCACAGCCAGTCCTAGTGACGGTCGCATTCAGCATCCGGGCACACTCCTCCGCGTCCACACGCGTGACCAGCATCCATCAGGGAGTCGCTCAGGTCGGGGGCGTTGAGCGGCCAGCCACCGAGGCCCCCAGCTGCGGGGACGGGGACGTGCTTGGCGGAGTCCTTCTCGGGCGTGCAGACGGGGAGCCCTGGGGCCCGGCCAGCTCTAGCAGCGCCAGGTCATTCTGCCCCACCCCGTCATGCCACATGTGCACGTGCACCCTCCTGATCGCCACCGCAGGGCCACCTCCCGCGTGCCGGCCAGACCTGCAGGGGCCCGTGCTGCAGTCTGCCCTGAGGGGAGGGGTAGCGCGAGACCAGCTTCTCGGGGAGTCCTGGCCCCATGGGACATGCTGCGGCCACTGACCCTCCTTCCCGTTCGTCTGGGTGCAAAGGCAGGCCACAGAGTGACCCACGTCACCACCTTGGGCCATTCCTCACTGACCTCTGAAAACCAGGGCCGTCCTGTACTGGGGTGCAGTGGGGACGGGGGACAGGAGGCGCCCTGGTTCTTCAGGATATTGCGGTGGGAATACTCACATACCAAGAGTGGAAACAGAGCCCGGCCTCAGAGCCCTTATGGGGTATGACCTTACGGAAGCTTTGCAGCTTCACGATGGACAGACCCCCGGTTTCTATGGACGAGGAAACAGGCCCGGGACTGTCGGGCGGCAAGGTCTTGCCTGCCCAGGGCCCAGCACGGCCAGCGTGCTGGTCTCTGCTGCTGCTCGGCGTGGTGCCGGGGCGGGGGTGCTTCACGGGTCGTGCCCCCCTTTGCCAGAGCTTGGCCAGCAGTCACCTGCATGCCCTGTCGGAATCCTACCGGGGATTCCGGTTCTGGGAGTAACTCGGGACCATCGAAGTTAGATTCGAATCTGTCTTACGTTAGACACACAAATTCCAGCTTAAGAATTTTCGTTTCGTTTCTGCACAAGTTGTTTGTTTGTTTGTTTTTAAGTTTTTACATGGGGCACATGTACTCACTGTAAAGAGAGACAGAGGAAAAGTGAGGAATCCCTCCGGGGCGGTCCCCTTGTCCTCTCGAGTGTGGGCACACACACCCAGTGTGGTTTTCAGACCACCTATCTGCGGCTCGAACCAGGGGCCGCCACGGTGGTGCCCAGCGCCTGCCCCACCACACCACCTGCTGGCCCGCAGCCGTGCACCACCGTGAGCTCAGGAAAGCCTGTGGTAAGGCTCACGCGCTCTCACGGCGACGTTTCTGTGTAACCACGAGCACCAGGCCGTGGTCAGCACGAAGCCGGCCCGTATGGTGCCTCCGTTGGCATTCGACAGTTTGACCTTCAGCACCGAGGACATAGTGAGGGCCCAAGCGGCTGGCAGGCGTGGGCTAGAGGTGAGGACTGGGCTACAGACCGACGCCAGTGTGGGGGCCCAGCGGCACACCGGGGCCACGTGAGCCGTGACACGGCTGCTCAGGTGTGAGCTGAGGTCACATGTCCCCCTCCAGGCCCAAGTGGGGAGACAGGTAGACTCACCCTCCGCTCAGAACAGCTAAATGGGGCAACGTGGATGAGATGGTTTCCCACACTCGCCAGGGCCACCCCAGTCCCTGCCCTGAGCCCAAGCGGATGCACTGTGGGAGCCCGGGCCGAACCAGCAGACCTGGGGAGGCCCCAGAGGAAAGGGGTTTGCAGGAGGGGAAGGGGGTCGGCGCAGCCTGGCAGCAGCAGCAGGTCGCGAGGGGCTGGCGTGGCACGAAGTGCTGAAGGCAGGGAGGTGCCCCCAGAGGGACTGGAGGAGCAGGCGGAGTGAGAGGCTGGGAACGGTGCAGTGCCCCGGCACACGCAGGGCTGGCTCCACGCTGGAGCAGCTCCATGTCAAGGGGTGACTAGCCCTAGACGGGGCCAGGCTGCCTCCCCGAGGTGGCGGGCGGCAGGCGGCGTGCAGGGTGGGGCCAGGCTTTCTCCGGCTGTCCTCACGGAGCCCCGGGCAATGCTCGGGCTTAGGTATTTCTTCCGCATGACAGAGACAGGCAGCCCCAGCTCACACACGATCCACCCCAACCCCGCCCGCCCACCCTGCACACCCAGGGATGTTCCCCCAGTGCGTCCGGTCGTGCCGCCACAGGGCCACCACCTGTCTTTCAGGTGTACCTACAGAGCTCGGGGCTGCCCTGTGCCTACGGGTGACGCCGGTGTCCGGCCATCTGTGAAGGTCACCACGTCCACCTAGAAGCATGCCTGAGCCGCGGTGGGCAGGAGACTCAGGCCACTCAGCCCACAGCTGTCCGTGGGCAGGGCAGGCACTGACGCCACTCTGTCACACGGGGCAGCAGGACGCCACCTTCCGCCCTGCACTCCTGCCTGGCAAGGACAGGAGGGGACAGTAAAGTGAGGCCTATAACACCCAGGTGTGTTGACGCATGGCCGTACCTGCCACGGGACGCTGCATGGGCTCTGCTTGCTCTTCTCCGCGGCTGTGATAGGCTCGGAAGTCAGGACCCTACACACTCGTGCCTCTGCACTGTGATGGCAACGCGGGCAGGAGGTCGGGGCCTCCCTATGAGCCCGGGCTGCGTGCACGGTGCTGACCAGAGCTCAACCCTCGCACGGCCCAGGGAGAGTCTCACAGGTGTGCGGCCTCCACTGATGGCGAGGGCCCGTGCAGGCCTCGCTGGGAAGGACCGCTCCTGGCATTCTCCTTGCTCCAGCTGGGGGCCAGGGCAGTGGGGCAGGTGGCCTCCGAGGGAGGCGAGTCTGGGACGGACTGCTCACAGCTCGTGGTCCTCGCCGAGCCGATAGCCTTGTGTAGAGCTGCACGCCGTCCTGGGTGGCAGGGTGCTGACCCCACCAGTCCTCGCCGTGACGTTCGTTTTTAGCTGTAATGGAACGGCCTGCGTGGACCCGCGCCGTCTGCCCCTCCTCGCGTGGGTTCTTCCCGGCATGCCCAGTGTCCTCGCCCTCCTCAGCCAGTGAGTGCTGTGGGGACCGTGTGCCTAGAGGCGGGGCCGGGCAGGTGGCCACCTGCGCGTCACATGTGCAGCCACTTCCACACCCCCTGCGGAGCTCTCTTAAACTACTGCTTCGGGAAGGGGAATGGGGTGGAGGGCTAACAGGACCGCATGGGGGATGGGGGCTTCCCACTGAGGGAGGGATCAAGAAGGGTCGTCAGTGGGGCCAGCAGTGCATGACAGGTTGCAGTTCGAGTCCTGGACCCGGCTTGTACAAACCACGAGAGGCATGTGTGCTGCGTGCCCGAAACCCCAGGAGCAGGGCCTGCGGTGCGCCTACCCCCAGGGCCAGCTCCTCACTGTCCCTCCTCTGGAGAGTGCACTCGACTTGTGGCAAACGACAAGCAGAAGCCAAGATAAGGGATGTGGCACGCGCCCCGGCCGGGAACCGGGACATCTGGCTTCAGCAAGCTGTGGGGGCGGCAGCTGGAGTACAATTTCAGAGGGCCTGTGCGGACGGGGTGGCCGGAGGGAGCGCAGCGTCCTGGCTCTAGTCACTGCCCGGCGGCCCCGCCCACGAGGACCCTTCCCACGGAGCTTAGGGAATGGTCTTCCCTCCCCCGGACTGCCTGCCGGCCTGACACGGCGTGTGCAGCCCAGCTGTGGGCACTTCACGTGTGGTGCGGGGACGGGGAGGTGAAGGTGGCGTGGGGCAGCCCAGAGCGCCGCCTGTCAGCTGGGATTTTGGGGGGGAGGCGGAGAGGGCTCCCTCCGGCGAGAGGGTGGGGTGGGCTTCAGGCGTCCGACTTCCCAGGGGGCGCGATGCAGCCCCCTGGGGGGCGTGTGCAGGAGTGGGCGGGCCCTCGCAGCCGCGGAGCGGGAGTCCTGTCACCCATGGTGTCTGGCAGGCCCCGCTGTGGAGGCAGGGCTGTGACAGGCACTGGGCTGTCTGTGGGAGAGGTGGCGCGGCCCCGCTGCCGCCTGCCCCTCCCTCCTGCCCTTCTCCCTCTCCCCTCCCCCCTGGCTCCCTAGCCTACGTCGCTCTGTCACATCTCTGTGGCCACCCGCCCCGTGATCCTCCCACAAGGCTGTGTGTTCCGAGCCCTGAGACACAGGAGCCTCCGTAGGGGCCACGCGTGGAAGGGGCTGCTCTGGGTGGGGGTCCTTGCCTGGGCTCCCAGGGGGTGGGGACTGCCAGATGCTGGGCCAGACAGGACCATGGCGACCTCGCAGCCCAGTGTGGGCCCTGGGGTGGTACTCGGAAGGGAGGGGAAGGGCCACTTACCCCGATGCCACCACAGACCGCAGCCTACAAGTTAAAGCCGAGTCGTCGTGTCCCTCGCTGGGGGGCTGAAGACGAGAAGACCTTACTGTCTCGCTGTCCGCAACGCCCACACTGCCTGGGCTCGAGTCAGGCTGGGCCTCCCTCTCTGCCTCTGGCCCGCTTCCGAGCGGCTGAAACGGCAGGTTGCTGGTTAGCTACACGTGGGAGAAACCGCCAGAGCCCGGTCCCAGGAGGTCTCCCCCCGGGGCCCCTCGCCAGGACGTCGGTGGTTCCCATCGGGCTGAAAGCCCAGCGTGGCCTCTGCACGGCGCCCAGCCCCTCAGCCAGGCGCTGCGTGCGTGTGGGATGGGCGTGCGTGCTGGTGAGCCCGGCCCGGGGTGCAGGGGCTGCGGCTGCTTCCCGGCCCTTTCCTAGGTAAGGTCAGGAGCGGCACCGCCCCCTCCGTGTCCCTGTGTCCAAGTGGGAAGGCGGGCAGGGACCAGCGGCTCCGGTCACTGAGGCCTGGGCGTGGGCACGTTCTGGGACAGCATCGTTTTCGAGCACTTCCCTGGCCCCTCGCGGACAGGTCTCATAACGC
>NW_006160165.1:6767116-6773588 GCF_000334495.1 Tupaia belangeri chinensis | reverse complement strand
CGAGCGAGACGGGACGGGAAGCGGGTCAGGCGGCAGCCCACAGGCCATCTGCGTGGCCAGGCAGCCACTGTCCCGCCCACCCAGACTCCGGCCACGAGGGCGGGCCTGGCCCCGACTCCACTGTGTCCTCAGGGACAACCGAGTCACCAGTGTGGGCGGGAGTGTGTGCCCCCCCTTGCCGTGTGAATGGGAGACACACTGGCCCATATGGACGAACAAGCCAGGGCCCGGGGCTGTGGCTTGTCACCCGGCTGGCCCAGGGTCGCAGCGTGGGAGAGGGCCTTCTGCCTCTTCACTTCCTGACCTTGTTTCGACCAGGCCGTTCCGATGCTGGTGGTCCACAGCCAGCACGGGCAACAGTGCAAGGGCCTGCCATCACCGCGGCCGGTCTGCCCTCCCCAGGCTTGTTGGGGCCCCTCCTCGCTGGGTCCTTCAGACACGATGTCCTCACAGAGCTGTCCCAGCTGAACTTCAGACCCCTGCCGGGGTGCCTGTGTCCCCCCTAAGTCTGCATGTGGGAGTTCAGCTCTGTTGTGGGGTGGGAGGAGGCTTTCCAGCTGTGGCTTGGAGGGGCGGCCTTTGGGAAGGGACGGCCTCAGGGTGGGGCCTCACGGTTGGCCAGGGTTACCAGGGGCGGGGAGCGACCACACAGGCTCTGGACACAGGTCTGCTCCAGCTCCGGCCCCTGCCACGAGATTCTGCAGCCAGAAGACCCAGCCGTGGCTCTGGCCCTTGGGTCCCCATCCTCAGACACTGCCTGCCTGGGCAGTCTCCATTAGTAGATCAGAACACCCAGGGCTATGCACAGCACCTCTGGCCACTGCGCTGCCATCTCACTGGGTCCCCTGCCGGCCACCCCATCACAGGCTGGTGCCACGGATCGGCCACCCCTCCTGTCCACTGTGCCTTGGTGCAGCCTGCACAGACCAAGCTCTTCCCCCCGGGGCGCTGCCACCCCACCTTACTCGGACCCTTCATGTGCGTTTTGGAGCACAGGGGTATGAAAATCTGTCACCAAGCTGGGTGTGACCCTGGCTGCCTGTGGCCCTAAGTGCCCGGAGACCACTCCACTCCGGGCTGAGGATGACGTGAGGCCAGGCAGGTGTCCTCCTTTCATAGAGGCTGTCGAGCAGGTGCGTCTTAGGCTCGCTGATGGCCAATTGTCCCGAACCCGCGGGACGAATCGGGCAGGGAAACTCGAGCGAGGGGCGGAGGTCTGGAACCGGCGCAGCGTCTCAGCACGGGAGCGAAGAAGTGTCACAACTCACATAGTGTCACAGCTCTTTGATGTAAAAGTTTCGCTCATTTGAGGGCTAGAGCGCTTTCTTATATACACAAGGTAGAGGGAGGTAGGCGGGGTTTACAGCGGACCTTATTGAGGACCTGCCAGCTCTGTGTGAACCAGGGGGTCTGCATTCCTGGTGTCTGTGTCAAGGTCGCACCGGCCATTCTTAAGCAGTGAAGGTCATGACAGCCATTTTGATGTGGGCGGCTCCCCACAGCCAATGTCACCAAGACCCTTAGAAACAGGAGGAGACGCCGGCATGGCCCCAGGCCTTGTGTCTGAAAGGGACCAGCAGGCTCCCGAGCCGCCCCCGCCCCCCAAGGTTTGGGGGCTACTTGGTGGTGTCCACGTCCTCTGCTCAGGCCGACGCCCGGATTCATGGTGAGGGCTGTTTACAAGCAGTGCGTCTGTGCCATGGTGAGCTAGGCAGAAGGAGGATTGCCGGCTCCGTCTTTCCAGCGCATGAGCTCGGTGACGGCGTGCACCAGACAGGCCACCATGGCCGCTCACTTCCCACGCTGGTTCACGCTCGGTCCCTCCTAGGACGAGGCCCATGGGTGGGCCCGACCCCCGGCACGTCTTCACTCACGTCATGGCTCACGCACTCCCTCCCTGCCAAGGCTGTCGCTGGGGTGGGGGCCCACGCTGCGAGGCAGAACTGGGCATGTGTGGGGCCGCCCAGGCTGACCCCTGCTGGTCTCTCCACCCCACTGTAGCACACCGGCCCTCCAACATGCACCCTGAGCCCCGAGCCTGAGCCCTGCACCCATGGGCCTGACACAGCCAGGCTGGTGCCCCCCGGGGGTTCTGGACAGACGGAGCGCGGCAGCCAGAGGTGACGGCCGACACAGCTGAGGTCAGGCTGTCGTTGAGCCAGATGGTGAGGAGCAGGACTGAGCGGACCGAGTGGGGCTTGCCTTGGGGCCGTCTGTGGCCCCATGCGCTCCTCACAGTGGGCAGGAACCCCACAGGTGGGCCCAGGAAGCCTCGCACTGCCCAGCCATTCTGGGAAGGGAGGACTCTTGCGACCGTCTCCTGTGACGGAGCCTCTGCCCCCTTGGACGCTGGCGCTTTCATACGGGAACTTTGAACTGTGCTCAGCGACTTGCGCAAATGCGGCTGTGGGGGGACAGGCGGGGACGTGGCTGCTCGGCCCCAGGCCCTGGATGCATGTTTGCGCCGTGATGCCCTGGCCAAGGCCCGGAGCTGTACTGACCCTGGCAGGGCCAGGGCTCGGCACGCTGACGCGGAGAGGAGGCCCACAGCCCGGCAGCCATGCCACCTTTGCTCCGAACCTGGCTCTGGCCGCACAGTGCAGACTCCGAGGCTCAGCGCCTCCCGGCTGGGCTCACCAGGGGTGCCGACTGCTGCCCGAGGTGCAGCCTGGGTCAGGGCTCAGGGTCTCTGGATGACCCCAGCGTCCCCAGAGGACAGGCAGCTTGGCCAATGCTGAGCTTGCGCAGCGGCAAGCCTGATCGGGGCGGGCCTGGGTGCCGGCCCAGAGCACTCGAGTTGTTTAGGTGGATTTCAGATGCTCCAGCCATGGGCCTGGTGGTTAAGGCAGCTAGATCCCACGTAGCTGGCTACATGTTCAAACCTGGCCCCGGCAGCCTGAAAACATGCTGATGTGTGTGTGTGCACTCCAAATCCCAGTAAGTGGGGAATTCAGGGGAGAGGGCCAGCCGGAGGTGTGGTGGTAAAAGCCAGCTGAAGCTCAAGTTTCAGACCCAGGGGTTTAAAAAGCACACCAGGTACATGCGTTTGAGTGCCCAAAGTCCTCAGAGGAGAATGGAGAAGCACCTTCGGGATGAAAGGGGGAGCTGAGGCCAGGCCAGGAAGGCCCGTCGGAAACCCCAGCATCGAACGGCCTGCCCCCTCCTCCCTCTTTCCCCGGCGGCTGGGGCCGCGGACGGCTTTGGCTTCCCCAGTTTCTTGGCCCCAGACACAAAGACCTTGACGGCAAAACCAAGGACGGCTACGTGGCAGGTGACAGCAGCCAGAGAGACACCCGGGAGGACGGGGACACAGCCAAGGACCAAGGCTCCCGAGGGTCCCCTTTCCTGTCCCAGGGAACACCCGCCCCCTCGGGCCACACATCACCCCATCGGGCCCTTCCCACCCGGAGAGCGCACCGGCTCCTTCCTGTCCTTTCCTGCTTCTGAGTTCTTTCAGGCCCGCCACCAGGCCACCCTGGCGTGCTGCGGGGATCCCCTAAGGGCCCAGGGGGTGCTTTTTCACTTTCCCTCTCTCCCCCACCCCCTGCAAGCTCACACACCCTCTAGAGAATTAAAAAGAAGAGAGGAAGAGGACCTGCAGGTGGCATGGAGGGTAAGGCGCTGGGTCCCACATGGCCAGCTGCACCGTCCAGTCCTGGGTGTGTGCTCCAAATCCCAGGAATAGACTGAGGAGAAAAACTGCTGGGTGCCCCCAGGGGTGAGTCCTCAGTCCTCTGGAGAAGCACGCACCCTAAGGAAGGAGAGGAGGGAGTACAAGAGATGCCGCACATGGGCATGCTCTTCCCCGTCTGCCCTGGCCAGCACCTGCACCTCCTGGGAAAGAAAAATTTAAAAAGGCCAGTAAAGAGCGTCCGGCACTTCTGTCCCGGGACCTGGGCCCCACGGCACGCTCGAGGGAGCCTTCCCGCCTGTCTGTTCTCAGAGAGGCTGTGCCGGGGGCTGAGGGACCCCATCCCGGCTCCAGGGAGCACGTGAGTCCCTGAAGTGGCCAGCCTGGTAGGGAGAGGCGTGCCCACCAGGGGGCGTGACGGAGCCTGCAGGGAGCAGTTGGCGCTGAGGCGGGGCCTCTCCGGGACTCACCAGGGGACAGGCCCGAGGTAAACAGACACCAGCTCTGCGAGTCTCCAGGCCAGGCATTTACTGGGGAGGGGCTGGGGCTGGGGCTCTCTGGGGAGGGTGGTAGGTGGGTGGGGGCCCTGGGCTGGGCCGTGGGCTGGGGCTCCCCCGGGAGGGCGGTGGGCGAGGGGTGGGCTGCCGCCCGGGTCCTCATGGACTTGTCGATCCACTTGAGGAAAGCGGCGACCTTGGTGTAGACCCCATACTTGCCCTTCCTGGCGCAGCCCTCCCCCCAGCTGACGACGCCCGTCACAAAGTAGGTGTCCTTGAAGCGAGTGACGTGGGGGCCCCCGCTGTCGCCCTGGCAGGCGTCCTCGGGCCTGGTGTCGTAGCCGGCACAGAACATGTTCTGGGTGATGGTGAAGCTGCTGGACAGCTTGCACACGCTGCGGTCCACGTAGGGCACCTCCAGCATCTTGAGCGTGGTGGACGGCCGGCCCTTCTCGTGGGTGCGCCCGAAGCCGCTCACGATGCCCGTCTTCTGCGCCATGAGCGTGGTCTCGGCCCAGTCCTTCTCGGGCAGGCAGGCTGGGGCCACGTTCTGGTGGAAGGTGATGGGCGTCTTCAGCCGGAGCACGGCGATGTCGAAGTCGTAGGTGGCCTTCACGAACTTGTTGTGCTTGATGATCAGCTCCACCTCGTGCAGCGTCTCGCCCCCGTCCTCCTTCTTGGTGTCCCGGTCCCCTGCGGGGGCGAGGGCAGCACGGGCTTAGCCGGGCTGGCCTGGCGTCGGCTGCCGGTCACTTCTGTTTGTTTGTTTTTAAGAATCATTTACTGGGGCCAGCAGGTGGTGTAGCAGTTATGGCGCTGGACTCCCACATGGGTGACCACAGTTTGAGTCCCGGACCCGGTGGCTTGAAACGCATGCTGGGCATGAGTGAGTGCGTGCCCAAGAACCCAGCAGGAGAATGGAGAAGGGATTGTGGCATGGCTGGCCCCCCGGGGTGATTTATGATTTCTCTTTCCCGCTTGTCAACTCTGTCTCTGTCTCACTCCAATGAGCGCACATGCCCTAAGGCAAAAACCTTTAAAGACAAAAACAAAAAAAAGAATTATTTATTTACTTTTGTTCACTATTATTATTATTATTTGCTATAGGGCATGTGTGCTCATGAGAGTCAGCGAGAGGGAGGGAGTGGAGGAAGCCTCCAGGGCCGGACCTGACTGTGCTCAGCTGCGTGGGAGTCCAGAGCCTCAGTGTCTGGACTGCTGCGGGCCCCGGGTCGGCCACTTTTGAAAGTTACTTTTTCTTGTATTTGTACGAGTTAAAAATGGTATACGGTCACAGTAGAAAACCCGGGTAGGGAAGCGGGAGAAGCGAGACAGCCTGGCCGTGGTCTCCCCGCAGGGAAGTGTGGTCGGTCGCATGCCTGCCGCACCCCTGCTCCCAATGGGCTTCCAGGCACTGTGTGCCGGGCGCTGGCCTGGGGCACGGGATCCAGAGACCTCGTGGTCCAGGGACCCGTGCGACCCGAGCCTGCCTGGACCAGAGAAGCGCAGAGTGGGGCACAAGTCCCAGCCATACCCCCGATGACATCTGGGGGTGACAGCGCTGTGGTCTCCGGGGTTAGGAAAAAGAGACCACTCACACTGACTTCCTGGGTTTTGTACTTCCAAGACGGGCCGTGGGAAATTTTGCGTGAAGGCCGGGTGGTGGGGCACAACCAGCCCCACGTGGGGACACACCAGCGAGCGTGGCTGGGGGATGGGGCAGCCAAGACCCCACTGGGGTGCTGTCCCTCTCTCTCATGGAAGAAAACGTGTATTTACAATATTTGCGATTACATGGTGGCCACCCTGTGCCTGGTCTGATGGGCTCAAGGACCCCGTGCAGGCTGAGCCAGAGCTGCTGGGTGCCCAGGGCGTTGGGCAGGGGGGTCTGGGCGCACGGAGCCTCTGAGACCCTTGGGAAGGGCTGGCTGTCAGAGCAGGGCAAGCTGCCCCTCCTGTGCCAGCGGCCGCCCACCCAAGGCTCTCCTTGCTCTGGCATCATCTGTGGAGGCCCTGGGTCCCGCTGGAGGGAGTGGAAGGGGCGCTCACTTACCTACCCTCACCTTGAACCTCTTGGCCTGGAGCAGACAGTGCGCCGCGGTGAGGATGTGGAAGGGGCCCAGGATGGTGCCCCCGCAGAAGCCCTCATCCTCCTCGTTGATGAGGAGTGCCTGTGGATCAGGGACGCACAGTGTGGGGCCGCGCCACCATTCCGGCCTGCCTGCCCGGGCTCCCCGCAGGCCAGGCCACTCTGGGTTCGCAGCGTGGGGGCGGACTCCCCCTGTGCTCTTCCCTGCCAACCTCTCCCTCCTCCCCGCCCTGCAGCCCACCTCGCCGGCCCCTC
>NW_006160165.1:6763839-6765046 GCF_000334495.1 Tupaia belangeri chinensis | reverse complement strand
CCTGCCAGCACCCGGCCACGGGCTCCCTGCTGCCCTGATCTCGAACGGGCCCACCACACAGGTCAGATTGCAGCGGGGATCCGCGGCCTAGGCCCTCGGCGTGTGCTAAGTGACGTCCAGTGCCAGGCCGTGGCCCGTGGGGCCGTCTTTGTCTCCTCCCACCACAGCACTGTGCAGACTCGGGGCACTCACAGACAGCGGCCTACCCGCCGTGGGAGCCTCGCTCTGCGCGGTGGGTGCTGGTCTGCAGAGAAACACCTAACGGGGAGGCTATTGGCGTCCAGAACGGCTCAACTCTCAGCACCCTCCTCCCATGGTGCCTTCCGGCCTGGCCTTGGGTCCCACCCACTCTCTGCCAGTCTCTGTGACACGACTTGGAATGAGGAAGATTCCAAGGGAAGGGACAAGCGAGAGGCGCCATGCGGTGTCCCCAGAGGACGGGCTCAGACCACAGTCCTCTCCGGGATGCGGCCGTCCTCTGTGGTAGTTGGTTCTGGGACAGCTGACAGCAGAGCCCTGCGGGGTCCAGGACGTCCAGACCCGTTACGGGCCAGGAACACAGCACAGACCCGCAGCTCCCCAAGGCGCCCTCCGCCCGCGCCCATCCAGAAGCCCGGGGGCCCTCCCGGCCATGCCGGGGGCACTGGGATGGTCTTGCTAGTCCTGAGTGTGATGGCCTGGGTGCTGGCCCCTCTTGGGCGCCATCCCCCTGCCAGAGAAGCAGCTCGGTGCTCCCCATGCCCCGGCTCAGCCTGGCCTGCACAGGCCTTGAGGATGGCCTGGGGTGGTCTGAAAGGCCACCCACCGTGCAGCCTGTTGGCAAGGGGCGCGTGGAAATGGCCGTTCTGGTGTGCGGACCTCCGTGCTCACCTGTCACCCGTGCAGGCCCATGTGTCCCGGCCACCTCTTCTCAGTGTCTCCCGCAAAGTAGCACACACCAAGGGGATTTCCAGCGGGCTCGGGACCCTGACAAGCCCAGTGGAAGGACAGATGCCAGACAACATCTGGGACGGGAAGTGCGAGCCAGCGAGCAACCGCGGGTGTCAGTGCGACTTGGCAGGCACCGAGCGGGGCACGCTTTCAGAACTGCTGTCCACACGGAGCTAAAATTCAACAAGTCCTGTGTCTTTTTTTCCCCCATAGGACATATGTGCTCCCCAGAGAGACACAGAGAGAGGGAAAGTGAGAAATTACCCCGGGAAGATGG
>NW_006160165.1:6751182-6763818 GCF_000334495.1 Tupaia belangeri chinensis | reverse complement strand
CCTGCTCCTCCATTCTCCTCTCAGGATTTTGAGCGCGCACACACGTGCTCGTGTGATTCCAGCTGCCAGGGCCGGGAGTCGGCCATGTGGGCATCGAGCACCTTCACCACGGCGCCACCTGCTGGTCCGTGCTGTGCTTTCATTTGCTAAATCTGGCACCTTGAGCCCAGCGTGGAGGTGGGCTGCTCCCTCTGACCATGCACCCTTCTCGGCCCAGGGAAAGGAGCAGCAGGAGGGGTCTTCCTGCCCAGGCACCTCTGGGTCCTGTCCCCTCCCCACCCTCAGAATGTGCTCTGCTTCAGGACACACGAGGGCGTGCTCCGTCTTGTCCTCTTGGGACACGTCCTTCTTGGGACAGCCTCGCTCTGGGCGCAGGACCATGCTCGGGAGAGATGCTGGCTGGTAGGCCCGGAGAGCAGGAGTCCGGGCTCCTCCCAGGCCCCTCACCCTCTGAGGCCAGAGGGAGGGGACGCCGGGTGTCCCCAGACGGAGGGCCCTCCATTCTGGCTGGAACCGTGCCCTTCCCTGACAGCATGGCGGGTCCCTCTTGCTCGCAGAATGCAGCCAGGCGGGTCTTACCGGCTGCCATGCTTACCTGCCAGGGGCACTCCCCATCTTGGCACTCGCGGCCATCCGGATGATGTTGCTGTAGTCCCCCTCTGGGTACGGCTGGCCCGAGTTGAGCAGGTCGAGGGTGCCCCTCGTGGGGGTCAGGCCATCTGGGTTGTCCCAAGTCACCGTGGAGGTCTCGGGGGGATCCCCACTGCTGTTGGTGGCCTGGGCCGCTGACCTCTTCCTGCGTCCGAGAATCTGTTTCCCACAGGGGAAAGGCTCTGGGGGAGAGAGCACCCATGCTGTCAGCAGGGCGAGAGCCCTAGTGCTCCCCAGGGAGGCAGAGACAGAGATGGGAGGGCAGGGCGGCGGGGGCGACCCCATGTCGGGCAGGGCTGCGCTCCCAGGCTGTGCTGAGGTCTACATGTCAGCAGGTACGAGTGGAGCACATGGAAGCCTGCAGGTTATTTGGAGGTGAGATGGTGGCGGGGACAGAGGGTGGGCGAGGTGGAGACAGTGCAGCAGGCGACAGTGACGGCTTGGCCCAGGGCGCAGTGCCGGGCTGCCTGCAGGCAGGGGCAGGCGGGGCTCACAGGAAAGCAATGCCAGTTTTGCTCTATGTTTGAAACCACCCTCCACACAGGACAGGGGCTTTGCAGGGAGACTTCTACGCCCGAGGTGCTCTGCTCACTTCCGGACCAGCGTGAGGGCTGAGCAGCCCCGAGTTGCAGGCCCCCTCTCCCAACTCACCTCCGTGGTCATAGCTAGAAAGGTAGGAGGAAAAGCCGTTTCTTTCCCTTCTCATTCCCCCCACCCGCCTCTTGGGTTTTTTTATCCTTTCTTTTATCTGAGGTGCTTTGCTCCTTTTGTTTCTTTCTTTTTGTTTATTTGTTTGCTTTCCTTTTTTCCTTCTTATATTCTCTTATTCTTCTATCTTAACTTTCTCATTTTGCTGCTCAGCTTCCACCCTAAGTTCAGCAATTTGCTAAATTAAAAAAAGAAACAAAACAAAACAAACAAAACACACACAAACCAGAATTGAAACATAAACTTCATAAACTTTTCTCCCTTCCTGACGCCTCCAGAATGGAAAGTGTAAGTATTCTTATGCTGCGGCAGCGCGGTTATTTCTTAAGTCCAATAATACCCGTCGCCTGGCATCAGAAATGGGAAACACTGGTTATTGCAGGCCTTTGACTGGCATGTCATATCTGGAGATGTGACCAGAAAGCCAAGAAATGACGGCTGATCTCAAGAAAGCTAACAAAAGCTCTTGGAAAGATTGCCTGGTACCACAAGCAGTTCTGCCCGGCAGGTAAGTGAAGAACGTCTCTTCCTGACAGCCCCAAACTTCCAGGTACAGGTGCGTAAAGGCACGGTGGACAGTGGGAGGTGGATCCCTGACTGTGCTCAGTGCCTGGGGAGGCCTTTTCTTTCCTTTCTTTTTTTTTTTTTGAGAGTTTTTTGCCGTAGGGCACGTGCGCTCACCAGACAGACAGAGAGAGACAGAGAGACAGAAAGCGAGAAATCACCCCCCAGGGGGGATGGCTACACCGCAATCCCTTCTCCTCTATTTTGTTCTCGGGATCTTGGGCACGCGCGCACACGTGAGTTTAAGCCTCCGGGTCCGTGACACGAACCACGGTCGACTACATGGAAGTCCAGCGACATAGCCATTACACCAACTGCTGGTCCCTTTGGGAGGCTTTTTAAAGAGTCTAATCTGAAGTTCCTTATAAAAGGTTCCAGTGAAGCCAACTGAAGTAACGAGTAGCCTTATTGGGCTATGGGCAAATAACAGAACAAATTGAGACTAAACGTACTTTTTTGCAAATAAATTAGTTTGTGCTTCTCTTTGGTAAAAGGAGGAATGGAGACAAGAAAAGTGTTTCAGAAGAAACCTGCAGCGCACCTGCTGAGGTTCTAGTCCCGCCCATGCTTGTTGTATTATCTGCCTACTGTTTGGGCACAATCCTAGCCTGTTTCCTGGCTGCAAGTCTTAAGCAAATTTTTCTTAACTTTTTTAGATTTTGATTCATTAAAGCAAAACAACTTTTCTTGAAATTTAAAAAATAATAAAAATACCAAACAGTGCAGGAGAAGGGGGGCAGTGGGGGCATCAACGGGGAAAGGCAAAACATTTAATGGGTACGGAAATGGAGAACTGTCTGCTGATAATAATGTGTGTGATGATAAAGAATTAATTCATTAATTAACTGAAAAAGAAGAGAAAACCTCCCAAGGAAGCAGAAGGAAAGAGCTTGTGGGTGGAAGGAACAGCATGAGCGGGCAGCCTGGGGCCCCGGCCACAGCTCGCAGGCTGGGAGCTGTGCCCACCTGAGTTCCTCTCTGGAAGACACTGCTCCTCTGAGACCCTCCCTGTCTAACCCCGCCAGGGACCAAGGCCCAGAGAGCGGGCGCGTGGCCCTCGGCTCCGAGGCCCTCGAGCTGGCTCCAGGCAAGTGCCCTGCCGTGTCTGTGGGCTTGGGGTTCATGTTCGCAGCCCCACCTTGGAGACCGCAGCAGCTGGCTCATGGAGGGAGCAGAACTTCAGCACTAGGGAGCTCCCCGAATTGGCCAGGCCGCGCTATATTCAGCTGGGCCACTGGGAACATTGTGGTACATTTTTGCATAAAACAACAGAAAACTACATCATGGCTTTCCCAGTGGTCTAGTAAACGAGTTTGTGACCACTCCTAGAATAAAAAAATCGCACAAATGTCAAAAAATAACTTCAGTGAAAATATTTTGGGGCTGGCTCTGTGGCCTAGTGGTCCAGGGATCCCGACCCCACATGGCCGACTGCATGGTTGGGGCCTTCGCCTGGCTGTTTGGACGGCTTGTTGGGCCTGTGTGCCCCGGACCCCAACAGGAGGGAAGGGGAGAAGGGATTGCAGCGTCAACATGCCCCACTGGGGCTGCTTCCTCCCCCCGTCTCTGCCTCCCTTGCTCTCTCTGGAGAGCCACACGCCCCCTGGCTAATAAAGAAAGCCCACGTCTGGAGCAGCGTAAGCTCTGGATCCGGGGGACAGTGAGTGGCACTCTCCTCAGGTTGAGCCTCTGCTGTGTAGCTGAGGTAGACATGCAGGTGGGTTTGGAACTGGCTTTTCCCTCAACTCCCCGTCCTCCAAGGCCTGTCTTCAGTGAGAAGCCAAGTGACAAGTGCGTGTCTGTGCCCCGTGTGCGCTGCGAGGCTCAGACCCACTCCCGTGCTGCTGGGGCAGCCCGGGACAGCAGCCGGGACGTGGGCTGGGGTCACCACAGGCGGTGGAGCGAGGGCGGAACCCTGGCCTGAGCCGGCCCTTGGGCAGATGCAGCCCCAGTAGCTGAGGCCCAGGCGCCCAGCTGGCCCGCTGTCGGGTGACTTCCTGCCAGGCTGTGGGCACCAGCCTCCACCAGGTAAAAGAAGAGCGAGCTCGAAGCTCCACGCGGCCCGGTCTACCCGGCCCCTGCTGCTCTCCCAGCTCTGCTCTCGCCCTGCCGGCCGTCACTTGGGCCTGCCACCTCCCTAGAGACCAGGGCCACTGCTGCAGTCCGCCGGAGCTGCGGGGTCCCCCTCCAGGCCTCACACCGGCAGCGGGGCGTGCACCCAGCCCTCTGCCCCAGGAGGAAAGCGAGCGGACGTGGACGGCGCCTACCTGTGGAGACGCAGGACTTGCCGTCGTCACCCAGGGTGTAGCCGCGGGCGCAGGAGCACACCACCGAGTTCTGCTCCTCACGGCAGAACTGGTCACAGTCCCCGTTGTCCAGGCTGCAGAGCTTCCGGGAGACTGGGGAGAGACGTGGCCAGGCCTCAGGGCAGGGGAGCGAGGCTGCGGCTGGCCAGGGGCTGCGTCCACTGTCTCAGTGCACAGGGGATCAGGAGGGGCCTGTGAGGCAGCCAGGGCAGTGGGCAGGCTGGGGACATGGCCCCCATGATGTCCTGACAGGGACAGCGAGGGAGGGTGGTGGGGTGGGGCCCTCCCCTGTGCAGAGCTGCCACCAGCAGAGCCAGGCAGGCCTGGTGGCTGCTCCATGGAGCTGCACCCTGGCAAGCGAGCGTCCTGTGCCGGTGGTGCTGACAGTCCTGCTGTGTCCCAGCTGCACCCTCTCGCCCGCCTTGCGGGCAACTTCACCAGCTCCTTGCAGCCCACTCACCCTGACACTAGAGGGCACCCCCGGCAGTGGCTGACCAGGGCCCTGCGGGAACTCGCTGTTCTCTGAACTCAGTAGGCACAGTGCTAGGCTGTCGCAGGAGGCTGCGGGGCGGGCAAGAGGGGCAGCAGCGGCTGGGCACGGGCCCCAGGCCCCAGGCTGCCCGATCCCTGGCCATGAGGCTTTGGCGGGTCATCTGAATACACAGTCTTAGCTTTCTAGTCCCCAGGGCCCCTCCCAGGTCCTGGGACACTCAGCGTGACCTGCAAGTGGGTCCCTGCATGGACCTGGGTACCTTCCAGCAGAGCCACCGCCTGCCTCCAGCTTCCCAGGGGGCGGCAGCTGCCTGCACCAGGGTCTGCATGGAGCCAGCCAGGCACCAGCATGGGGCTCTTTCAGAAACATGCTGGTGGCCCTGGAACCTCCACGCCGCGCCTGCACACAGCCTGCTTCTGTGGCGTGCTGCGTGTGGCGCACGGGCTCCAGGCCCTCTGCTCCGGGGCTACGCACTCACTGCAGGCCTTGCGACTCTTCTCCCAGGGAGCCTGTCTGTGGGAACCTGGCTTTCTCTACAAGGCAGCCGCCATGTTCGAGAGCGTGCGCAGCCATTCTGGCATGGAGAGTCAGTGCGAATTTCCTGAGGGCAGCCTTGAACTGTCCTCGTGGACAAACGCCAACCACAGCAGGGACAGCAGTTGTTGCCCGAGGTCACAGGCACGGGGTCAGAGTGAAGAAGCCACGTCCAGGAAGCAGGGCATTCTCTGACACATTAGTGTCCACGGAGGCGCCGTGGTCTTTCCCGGGGGCTACAGACTGTCTCTTGTCGCATCCCAACACCGGGTGTCTCGTCTGTGGTGGGTGGTGGGCCCACAGGGAGTCGGGGCACAGACCTTGTGGGCTAGAGGCGAGACCACCTCACTGGCCGCTCAGCCCCTCCCGCCTTCTCTCCGGGGAACGGGCTGGGCCGGCAGGCGCGGGCACCTACACAGCTCGCAGTTCCTGCCTTCGAAGCCGTCTGGACAGGTGCACGTGTACTCCCCAAGGCCGTCCCGGCAGCTGCCCTGGTTCAGGCAGGGGCTGTCCTCGCACTGGTCGCCGTCTGCAAAGGGTGTTAGGGAATCAAACTGGGGGCCCCGTCACACGGACACGGCTGGGGTGACCTCGGCACGCATCCTGTGGGCAGCCCCTCCCACCAGGGCTCACCGCACCCCACCTTCAGTGGTCGTGGCCCACAATGCCCTGACCTGCCAGGTCGGCCACAGGCTCCCTGCTCTTGTGCTTACGCCCAGAGCGAGGACCTTGGGAGGGACCCCAGGAGGCTGCAGGGGAGGGAGCTGGGCACTGACAGAGGGTGTCGGCCTCCTTCCACATGGTCTGGGCCGTGGGCAGGCAGGCTGCTGTCCTGCGTCCACACGGGCTCCGCGGCCCTCACGGGGCGTGTGCAGAGAGGCCGTCGCCATTCCGAGCCGGCAGTGGCGACATCGCCCGTCGTACACACGGCACACACGCCTCGCCAGGCACCTGGGCTGCAGACCCTGCGTCCTGCTTCTGCCTGACACCTGCGTTTTTCAGAGTCTCCGAGGAAGTCGGTATTCTCGAATGAGAGGAACCCACTCACATCTGTATTTAGTGAGTAACAAAACTGTAAACGATCCAAACCACCTCGCAGTAACTACTGTGGAAACACCCGGTGAGAGTCTTACCCGAGTCAGACTGAAGCAGAAAGGAGGCTCAGCAAGCGGAAGTGCTCCCAAAGCCAAGGACATCAACCACCTGAGAAGCCCTGTAAGCTCAGGGTAAAGTCGAAAGCACCCTACCTTTGTATTTATTCCAGAATTCATTCTAAAAGGAAAGAGAGGTTTGAAACACGTTAGGACAGAGAGCCGTTTTGTCTCAGTCCCAGCCACGCCTCGCCCGGGCGGGCCTCACCGCAGAGGCGCGGTGAGACACGGGTGGTCCTACCGGGCCGCCGGGGAGCCATGCACATTTCTGTGTAGGAAAGCGGGAAGAGCACTCGTGATCCCCCCGAGCCAGCAGGCCACGCAGTCGGAGAGGCACACTGTGTCTGCGGGTGTGGCTCCGGCGGCCGTAACCTCCTCCAGCACTGGCTTTGATTTTGCGGGTTAACCACCACAAGTGGACCGTGCCGATGACAGCATGTGCTCCTCCCTAGCAGGCCAGTAAGTGGCTTTCTTGTTCTGCTCCAGGGCATATGTGCTCACCACAGAGAGAGTGGGGGTGAGAAAGCACCCCAGGGGGAATGGCCAAGCTGCAATCCCGTCTCCACTCTCCTCTCAGGATTGGGCACGCACGCACTCATACACAGTTTTCAAGCTGCCCAGGCCAGGACTCGAACCGTGCCATTGACCATCTGGGATCCAGTGCGTTAGCCACTTGCTGGCCCATACATAGTCTCTAGTTAATGCATCTGGGCTACGAATTTAGGGTCAGCTTGTCAGCAGTTAGTTGGAGGAGGTAACAATTGCTAGTTAATCCAAACAACCCTTAACCGCCTGCACCACACCAGGAAGCGTCTGCGGCTCAGACCCGCTCGTTGTCCGTGGGTGGGATAGTGCACTGCTCGACCGTCCCCACTCAGGCCCAGGGACCCCGGTGCCATCGCAGCTGGACGCAGAGTCTCTGCGGTGTCCCCATCGGGGACACTGGATTGTCACGAGTCCCGCTTCCCTGTAGTAGACGGGGCAGACAGCCCTGTGGACAGCTGGCTGCATGCACTCGTGAGCTGGGGACACAGCGAGTGCCTGTGCCCCACGCTAGCTCGTCCGACCAGCTGGGTGAGGCCTGGGCCCTCCAGGACGGACTGCCCTGCGTCACCTTGTTCAGTCTTTCTTGTCTCCCAGACGGAGGGAGGATGAGTGTCTGGCGTTCTAAGGCACCTAACCTGTGGCGCTCTGTCCTGGCAGCTGCAGACACAGCCACTGCCCTTGGGAGCTTCCGCTTAGAGAGTGTCCACACAGAGCCCAGCAGGTGGTAGAACACATCGCTGGACTCCCACGTGGCCGACCGCGGCTAAGTCCTGGACTCGGCGGCTGAAAAATCACACTGGCCGCGTGTGTGCCTAAGATCCTGGGAGAGGAATGAAGGGGAAGAGACTGCAGAGCGGCCATCCCCCGGGGGGTGATTTCTCACGGTCTCTGACTTGCCTGGGCAAGCGTGCCTGCCCTAAGGCAAAAACCTCTGTGAAAAGAAGAAAAAGGTGTCCACAGAGTGAACCGACTCTCCTGGGTACATTCTGTGCGTCCTGAGCCCGGCGTAGTTGTGCGTAACCATCACCGCCACTACTGGAGTACGGGACTGAACTTCGGAGGCCGCAGACCAGTGGGGCCAGCGAGGCGAGCCCTGCCTCCAGACGCTGGCCAGCCCGCCGCGGCCTCGCCGTGCAGCCATGCCGCGCCGCTCACCAGCCACCCGCATGCATGTCGGTGTCATTCCTGGTGTGAGCAGGTTACAGACGGCTTCAGCGCACACTTATGCTCAGGCCTTGGTGTGGAAGCACGTTTTCACTCCGGGTGGCTCTCGGGGAGGGGGTGCTGGGTCCTGGTACAACTTCAGGTAACCTCATGGGGACGTCACACTGTCCTTCCAAGCGGTTGTGTCCTCTGCATTCCCACAGACACTGGGAAGCCTGGCTGCTCTGAGACCCTGCCAGCGCTCCCTGTCTATGGCCCTGTCCTGCAGGTCTGTGGGACCCACGAGTAGTTCTGACCCACATTTCTGAGGGACAAGGCGTTGGGCATCTGCTCACCTCTGACTCGCCAAGTGGCAAAGCAGTTTAATTGGGGCGTATTTTATTTTTTCAAGCTGTAAATGTTGTGTATAAGTTCTGATACAGCTCCTTCGTGGGATATGTGATTCGCGAATATTCTCTTAGCCAGGGGGCTCCATTTTGTTTAAGGTGTTTCCCGCCGTAGGGCGCATGTGCTTGTCAGAGAGAGAGGGAAGATGAGAAGTCACCCCATGGAGACGGCCATGCCACAACCCCTCTTCTCCATTCTCTTCCTGGGATTTTGAGCTTGCACATACAAGTTCTCGGCGTGTTTTCCAAGACACCAGGTCTGGAACTCAAACTGGGGTCAGCCCTGGGGGGTCCAGAGCCTTAACCACGGTCACCTGCTGGCCCTCTTTGCCATGGCACCTGTGTTCTCCAGAGAAAAGGCGAGAGAGCACGAAAGCACCCCAGGGGATGGCTGTGCGGCTTCTTCCCCTCCTGGGATTCTGGGCGCTCAGGAGCCGCACCCTGAGTGTTTAAGTCAGCAGGTCTGGGGCTCGAGCTACACCTCCGGCACGGGCCCCAGCTGCCTGAACCGCGTGCCACTGGCCGGCGCAGTGACTTTGTTCATCTCTAACAGTGTTCTTTGTAGAGCAAACGTTTTCAGTTTTGAAGTCCAGCTGGTCAATTCTCTCCTCTTACGCACCATTGTTTGGGTAACAATTCAACGATGTTTTGGCTTGACTCCCATGTATCTTCTGCGTTGCGGTCTATAGTTTATATTTCACCTTTAGACCCACGACCCGCCTTGTGTTTTGTACGGCTGTGAGGTTGGCACGTGAATATGCACGTCCCCACGCACCCGTGACCCTGTGCCGTAGCACGCAGCGGGCCCTCGGTGGTGCTGCGGCCAGCAGGGCTTGGCCCTCACGAGCGGGACTCCTGCCCTCGTGAAGGAGCCTCAGCCAGCGTTCGCAGCTCTCGTCTTCCTCCTCCACCATGCAAGGGCGCAGTAAGGTCCCATCTGGGAAGCAGGGACCTGCTGGCCTGTCTGTGGACTTGCGTCCTCCGTCCTGTGAGCGATAGCAAGTCCCCGTCTGAGCTCCTGGAGCGGCAAGAATGTCTGGACGAACACCACTGCCGAAAGATCATTCTTGCTGCGTGGAATCGTCTCCGCGCCCGCTCATCGATCGGCTGGCCGTGCTGTCAGTCCTTCCGGCTTGCCGAGGTGTGCGTCCCGCCAGGGTCTCTGCCGCGTCTTTGCGGTGGCCTCACGATGAGGTGGCTGATTCTCCCGCTGTTCCTCCCCTTCTCACATTGCTTTGACCCTCTAGTCCCTTTCTCTTTCCAGGCACATTTTAGATCAGATTGTCCCTGGCTGCCGCCGTCTTGTCTGAGTGAAATTAAGCCTGCAGGTCAGGTTTGGGGCGAGCGCGGGGACCCCTGCAGTGGCGTTCATGGGCTGCTCGGCGCAGGATGTGGTGTTGGGACGGTGGAGAAGTCACGACACATTTTTGCACGCATTATGTCACGACTTTCTGGTGGACCCCACAGAACCGTGCTGCTGGGCGAGGTAGCACACTCCATAGGGCACCCCTTCCTGCAACCTCGGAGGCTCGGAGGCTGTTCTGACGGACGGTTCCAGGCGACTGGGGTCTGTTCCCGCCGGGCCGCCCACACTAGCTCGGGGCTTCTGCTATGCTCTCTGCCTCCACTTCGCCTAGTCTGATGGACAAGAATGGCCGCCCTGGCCTGGACAGCCCCGTGTGTGCCGCGTCCCAGGCAACCTGGCCTCCCCTCTCAGGCAGACGGAGGGAGGGCCACGTTGGTGGGCCGCCGTGGCCTATGGAGTCAGCCTGCGATGGCCGGCCTGTGCAGGGTGCCGTGTGGACCTGTGTCCCGTGTCCCCAACACCTACCGTCTGGACGACGTCCTCGAAGACTTCCCGGGCCTCTTCGTATGAGCAAGTCTCCTCCCTGCACTCCCGCTCAAGGTTTCCTTGCTTCACCTCTTCCAGAAAGGAGTTGGCTCTCCTGGCCCTCTGCAGGACGGTGTTGGCGTGCTCCCGGCTGACGAACACTGGGAGGCAGGGAGGGAACGGGCAGAGGGGCTGTCATCGGGGCCCCGTGTCCCCCGCTGCAGCGTGCTCTCACGTCGGAATGTGAGGGGCCCGGGCACCGGGGAGCAGTGGGAAAGCTGTCCTCGCGCTCCTGGGAGAGCTCGGGGGAGGCTCCTGCTCAAGGTGCACATTGTCTCCGGGAGGCAGACGCACCCCTCCACCCCACTGGTGGCCCTGCACGTCCCCTCCAGCAATGGGGCCACCCCGACTCCCAGCTCAATGCCCACTGCATGAGAGCTGCCAGCCTCTGCTGGCCCCCGGGCTCTGCACTGCCTCCCGCTCCGGCGGAGCCCTCCACTCCAGGCCCACACCTTCGAGGGCCCCCTCCGTGGCAGAGCAGGGTCCTGGTACCATTTCGATCAGGAAAAGTCAGTTTTTGTCGAGCCTCAGGACACACACACTCACACACAACTGAAGCAAGCTGTAAGGGCTCGAATTTAGGATTACTTCCTGTTCAGCTCCATGCTGCTCCGCTAATAAGGCCCTGGCCATGCCCTGGACACAGGCTGAGGCCACATGGGGCCCAGGTCAGCCCCCAGCCCACCCCAGAAGCCACTTAACCTTTGTCCCTGTGCATCTTAGAAAAGAAAGGTAACAAAAAAAGAAAGAACAGAAAGACGGCCGAGGGCCAGGCTGGCCGGGTGGTGAGGGGCTGGGCAGGCCGACTGCTCAGTCCGAGTCCCAAGCGGTGGCTTGAAAGGCATGTCAGGTGCAGGTGTGTCCGCCACATGCCCTGACGAAGGGCCAGGGAGGGGTCGTAGTGTGCCCGTGCCCCACTGGAGGCCGTGTCCTCCTGTCCCCACCGTGAGCGTGCTCGCCCTCCGACAGAAAAATGGAACAGTGCTGAAACCAGCCCTTGTCCTCTCCTCTGTGAAATGGGGAGCAGGGAGCGAGGGGACACCATGGGCCCAGGTGCTCCGGAGGCCGAGGCGGGGGTTCGGGGCACAGCGAGACCTCAGGGAAGAGACCCTTACACCCCCCACCCCCAATGAACTCTGCATGGGCCCAGGACTCCAAGGGCAGTCAAGCTCTGCAGACGAGGCACCCCGGACCAGAGCCTCTGCATCCCTCCCGTGGGGCCCACAGGGTCCACGTGGACCCCCCCACTGCTGCCTCTGACCTTCATTCTGACAGGGGGTCTCTGGGTCCTCTCCTGCCTCTGATCTTCCCTGCACTCTCCCTCACAGGAAGCCGGCTCTCCAGGTGGGCTCCTCCCGCACCCTGGCAACCCAAGCCCCACACTCAGAGCCCTGCTCCCCGCCCCGCACACGGAGCTCGGTGCTTCTGTGCTCCCCAGCCCTCAGTGCCATGCACCCCCTCATCCCCATGTGCAAAGTGGCCTGCCAGCAACACAGGATACCAGACCTGCTCCCTAGAGCTGCTCTTGGGGGCACACCCTGGGGCTGTGTCCGGAATGCAGCAGGTGGCCGCCGCAGCGGCTCCCCAAGGCCAGGTCAGAAGAGCTTGCTGGTGCCCACCTGTGCAGCCCGGCTGACTAAGCCCTTGCCTGGAATGCAGCCAGTTGGGTCCTGGTCCTGCCCAGTCTGCTGGCAAAAGGCTGAGCCTCTTCCTCAGTCACCAAGGGGCTGGGCAGGGCGTGCCCGTCCCTCACGGCTCTTCTTGGCTTGCTGCTGGGGCGCTGCAGCCTCGTACCTGGTCCAGGTGTCTGTGACCACAGACCCGTGTGTCCCCTCTGGCCGAGTCCCGACTCAGCTCAGTCCCTTCCCCATTCCATAGAGTGTAGCCTAGGCCGCTTGGCCAGATATGTGCCTGCCTAGCCTCCCCTGTGCTCCCCCATGCTCCCCTGTGTTTGCCTGGCCTCCCCCGTGCTCCCCCGTATTCCCCCATGCTTGGCCAGATATGTGCCTGCCCAGCCTCCCCCGTGCTCCCCATGCTCCCCAGTGCTTGCTAGGCCTCCCCCGTGCTCCCCCGGCCTCCCCGTGCTTCCCTGTGCTCCACCTCCCTGTGCTCCCCTGGCCTCCTCTTGCTCCCCTGGCCTCCCCCGTGCTCCCCTGTGCTCCACCTCTCTGTGCTCCCCCAGCCTCCTCCATGCTCCCCCGTATTCCCCCATGCTCCCCTGGACTCCCATAGCCTCTCCCAC
>NW_006160165.1:6749389-6750042 GCF_000334495.1 Tupaia belangeri chinensis | reverse complement strand
GTGCCTGCCTAGCCTCCCCTGTGCTCCCCCATGCTCCCCTGTGTTTGCCTGGCCTCCCCCGTGCTCCCCCGTATTCCCCCATGCTTGGCCAGATATGTGCCTGCCCAGCCTCCCCCGTGCTCCCCATGCTCCCCAGTGCTTGCTAGGCCTCCCCCGTGCTCCCCCGGCCTCCCCGTGCTTCCCTGTGCTCCACCTCCCTGTGCTCCCCTGGCCTCCTCTTGCTCCCCTGGCCTCCCCCGTGCTCCCCTGTGCTCCACCTCTCTGTGCTCCCCCAGCCTCCTCCATGCTCCCCCGTATTCCCCCATGCTCCCCTGGCCTCCCATAGCCTCTCCCACGCTCCCCATGCTCTCCAGTGCTTGCCAGGCCTCCCCCGTGCTCCCCTGGCCTCCTCCGTGCTCCCCTGTGCTCCACCTCCCTGCCCTCCCCTGGCCTCCCCTTGCTCCCCCGGCCTCCCCCATGCTCCCTTGTGCTCCACCTCCCTGTGCTCCCCTGGCCTCTCTCGCTCTCTCCCACCCTTCCCTAGCAACCCCATGCTCCTCCAGCCACCCCACGTGCTAGCCTGGCCTCCCCCTGCTTCCCCCCTGCTCCCCGGTTCAGGCCTCCTCTGCACTCTCCCAGCCTCCCCCACGCCCTCCCCTCCCCACCCCCCACCC
>NW_006160165.1:6746385-6749296 GCF_000334495.1 Tupaia belangeri chinensis | reverse complement strand
CGTGGTGCCATAGTGCTGGCCGGCCGCGGCCTCTCGCCTCTCCACTCCTCTGACCGTCCTGGTCTCTGGCTTGCACCTCACAACCCGGGCCACATGCCCAGGCCTTGACAGCTGCTCCCGACGGCCCCTCCCCGTCACCCCTCTGGCCTTCCCTGATCTGGCCCTGGTGGTCTCCCTCTAGAGCAAGGAGCCCTGTCCGCTCTGCCCACCCCCCGCGGGTGCACTGAGGCCTGGGGTACCTGTCCGCTCTGCCCACCCCCCGCGGGTGCACCGAGGCCTGGGGTGGAGTACCCCCGCGACCAGGGGGCCTCCTCTCCTGCGGCCCTGCCCCTACCCCCGGGGCGTTCCTTCTGCGCAGGTCCAGGGTCCCCAGTGGCCGGCCCCTGTAGTCCTGCCCTGGCCCTCCGCTCTCCCTCTCCCAGACCACCATTCTGGGCAGCTGGGCTTCCTCCTTCTCTCCGTCTCCCTCTCGCCTTCTCGGTCTCCTTGGTGTGCACTCTCTCACCCCCCCCTTGTCTCTGTCTCTGTCCTGTGCATGTTCTCTGTCACCTCTGATTCCCACCTGATACTGACCCCAGGGAGGTGGCTATAAGGTCCCCTGGCCAAGGAGACACCCCAGCCCCCTGGGCCAGCCTGGCAGGGCCAGGGCACTGTCTGTTCCCAGTCGGCCCTGCCCACCCTGCTCCTGGGCTCTCTGAGTGGGCAGGGGCACTCACCGCTCCCCCCAGGCAGCAGGAGGCCGGCCAGGGAGACGCTGAGCAGGACCAGGCGACACGGGCTCGCCATGATGTGGCCGATGGCAGTGCCTGCCGTCCCTCTGTGACGGGCCTCCAGGCCACGGGGACAAGGTTCACTCCCTGGCCCCCAGGGTCACTGTCCCTACACTTATCACCTTATCACCCTCTCCATCGGGGGCAGGCCTGCGGGCGGTCAGGGCGGTGACCCTCTGGGGAGTGCACTGGGCTCCCGCCCTCCCGCCAGCCTCGTCCTCCCTGGGCTGCGTCCCCTTTGCCCTGTTCCTGTGGCCTGAGCTGTGCAGTTGATGCCAGTGTCCCTAACCCTTACGCTGCACTGGAGAGCCGTCTTCTCACTGTTCTTCCAGAACAGAAAGCTGAGGCTTGGAGAGGAGGCCAGCCCAGCACTCTGGTCCCTGTCCTGGCTGTGCCCGGGTGGCACCGACTGTGCCGACGTGAGGGACCCCACCTCACGCAGCAGTGCGCACCCATGGGTCTCTGGCTCCAGGCTGCATCTGCCCCTCCCGACTCGGGCCTCGGGGCACAGGTGCTGGGAACTAGGAGTGCCCCGGTGGGGCCTGCGTGGAGGGCGTGCGTGTGTGGGCTGATGGCCCGAGGCCCTGGGCTCTGTGGGCAG
The DNA here is from genome assembly GCF_000334495.1 of Tupaia belangeri chinensis. Taxonomy (NCBI): domain Eukaryota; kingdom Metazoa; phylum Chordata; class Mammalia; order Scandentia; family Tupaiidae; genus Tupaia; species Tupaia belangeri. The sequence continues at coordinate 6,747,925 of NW_006160165.1, read as the reverse complement.
GAGCATGGAGATGCCTCTCAGCCGTCCCGTGGACAGGGTGCAGACGCGGGGGCCAGGCGGTCCTGGGGTGGGCAGGCAGGGTGGCAGGCGGGGAGCCAGAGATGCAGCCCTGGTCACAGCTCAGGGCCACATCCACACACAGAGGCTGGACAGGCCTGTGAGGAGGCGGTGGGGCAGAGGGGACCCTTGGGAGGCGGGGTCAGGCCTGGCCCAGCTTCTTTGCAGGAGTGGAGGGACTGGAAGGGGCGCCTGGGCCGCTGGCCTGGTACTGCCCACCTCTGCTCCGTCTGGTCCTCATGCAAGGGAGTCCCAGATCTGGGTGCTGTAAGGGGCCCTGGAGCTGAGGCTTGGTGAGGGCAGACCGGCAGATCTGGGGAAGGAGAGGCCCTGGCTTCCCCGTGGCCCTGCTTCCCCGAGGCCCTGCCTCCCCGTGGCCCTGCCTCCCCGAGGCCCTGCCTCCCCGAGGCCCTGCCTCCCCGTGGCCCTGCCTCCCCGAGGCCCTGCCTCCCCGAGGCCCTGCCTCCCCGTGGCCGTGCCTCCCTGTGGCCCTATCTCCCTGGTCTCTCCACGGCCCTGGTGGCCTCGTAAAGCGGTAGGGAGGCAGGGCGGGTGGCAGCAGCCTCTCTGCTCACTGGCCATCTGCCCCTGAGGGTCCCCACTGCAGGGCCTCTGGGAGAAAAGACCAAAGAAGTGCCAGCATGGTGGCGTGTGCCAACCTTGTGCTGGTGGTAGAGGGGATGGCGAGGCCCAAGGCCCCAACTCCGAGGCCCCTCCTGAAGCTCGCAAGCCCTGGGTGAACCGGGCCAGCTGGCTTGCTGGTCCTTGCTGCTGACAAAGGCAGCCCAGGCCCTTTGTCCCCACAGGCCGCCTGGTGGGCAGGGAGCCCGGTCCAGTCCTGCTGATCGGACCCACACTGTCGTCTGAGACTGCAGCTGGGCCTTGCCAGGGCCGTGCCACGAAGTCTGGGCCTTGGCACGGGCTCCTGCCGTCAGGGTCTGGGAGCGTGCCGCCTACTGCGTGTCCCGGCCTCAGCAGGGCTGGCGGGGGCACAGAGAGGGGGTGCTGATTGTCCCTCTGCTCTTTCCACCGGCCCCTGGGGGGGCCTGCCCACCCCTGACCCGCCCCTGGACCCCAGGAAGGGTACTTGCACCACCTCCGGGGCCTGGGCCTCGAGGCCGACACGTGTGGCTGCAAAGTCTCTTGTGTCCGAGTGCCCATGTGTGCAGACCTCGGCTCTGTGAGGCCGGCCTTCCAGGCATCCCGCTGCAGAGGTGTGGAGACCAGCACCTGCACCACCACACCGGACCCCAGGGCGTCCCACGGCCATACCCCTTGGCGCCCGTGCCCTGCCTGGGGAGGTTGAGACAGAAGGTTCTGAGGGGGTGCCCACAGAGACAGATGCTGTGAGAGGCTGCTCTACACTGGGGGGCTCGGGCCAGCGTCTGGGGACTCCCCTGAGGCTGGGAGGGGACCCTGAGCTGGCAGCCATGCTGGGTGCTCTCTTCCTCTGTCTCTTTTGCTCATGGGAGAAATAAACTTT
>NW_006160165.1:6744344-6746144 GCF_000334495.1 Tupaia belangeri chinensis | reverse complement strand
GGCCCCTGGGCGGGCAGCCATGCTGGGTGCTCTCTTCCTCTGTCTCTTTTGCTCATGGAAGAAATAAACTTTATAAAAGAGGATCGAGGCCAGCCGGTGGCTTGGTGGTTAAGGTGCTGGCCTCCCATGTGGCTGACCGTTATTTGATCCCAGACCTGGCGCTTGACCTTCACACCAGGTGCACGTACCCGGGTGTCTAAAACCTCGAGAGGAGCACGGAGGAGACAGTGTGGCCGTCCTCCCCAGGCGGCGGTTTCTCTTCCCTTCTGTCTCTCCAGCAAGGGCATGCACTGCTCTCCAGCAAAAACCTTCACAGTTTGTTTTTTTTTAAAGGACCGCAGTCTTTGCAGGGGCGGCAGGCTGTCTGTGCTGTCCCCTGCCAAGTCTGCTAGGCCTGGACCGGCGTCACCTCGACACGCAGTCTGTGTCCCCGCCCTGGACGCCGGCCAGACGAGAAGCATCTCCCAGAAAAACGCCACAGAAACCAGATGCTTCTGGTCAGGAGGCAGACGGACCGCGAGTTTGCACCCCGTGGCTGCACACACCCAGGCGCACCCGTGTGCACAGGTGTGCGCATCCCGGCTTGGGAGCTGCAGCCCTGGTCCGCGGACCTTTAGGTGGACATTCCTTGGCTGTCAGCCAGCTTGGCCCAGGCCCGCTCCCAGGGTTGCAGTCGTGGGCGTCTGGCCCGCCCGGCGTCCAGCAGCTCACGCGGGCGGCACACGGCCACTCTGCGCACGCCTCTGTCATGGCCGTCGGCCCCTGACACCTTGCTCAGCTGCTCTGCGCACGCCTCTGTCTCGGGCCCCATCGGCCCCCGACGCCTTGCTCTTCTGCTACTCGCTGTCCCCACCAGGGCCAGCAGGACTTTGGGAGCAGACGCCAGGATCGTGGCCAGCAGAGCTCCTGGGCCTCCCCACTAGGTCCAGCCAGCCTGGCAGGGCCTGTGAACCTGCCTTCGTGGCATTCTGCGGTTCTCGGCGGAGCCTGGGGCCGTGGGGAGACATGGGCAGGGAGAGAATCCCCACTTCCGTGGGTGGGGATGTGTCTCAAACGCCCACCCTGGAGCGTTTGCGTTTGAGACCGTGCTCTGCCCAGGAGGCTCCTTTCAGCGATAGCGAACGCGTGGGCAGCCCAGGTGCAGCATGAGACGTGGGGTGGATGCGGCTGTTTATTGTCAGGGCGTGGAGCAGGGCATGTAGTCCGTGTCACAGTTCACACACATGGGACATGCGTGGGCCTGCAGGGACAGTGGCCAAAGGCACGAGGGCACTTCTGGTTCATCTGAAATGACGACGGGACACTCAGAAAGAGGACAGACGGGGTCGCACACGCAAGTGCAGGCACGCCCACGCCCACTGCGTGCCGCCCGTCTCCCTGGTGTAGGTGGCGCTGCCCACGCGACGCAGGGCACAGAGAGGGATCTCCAGGCTCTCTCCCTCAGTTCTCTCCATCTCCGTGGTCTCTGCCGCTCTGTCTCTGTCTCCCCATCTCATCTCTGCCTGTCTCTGTCTCTCCTTCTCCATCTCTCTATCTTCCTCGGCATCCTCTTGCCCTCCCACCCCAGCACCGCAGGGCTCCCTCAGAGTGGGGGCTGGGCTCACCTGTCTGCCACAGCTGTGGCTAGGGGAATGGGGCTCGTAGGAGGAGGCCGGGCCGCGGCTCGGCGTGCATGAGGCTGCTCAGCCATGCGGTGTACCGGGAGACCCTGGTGTACACCCCAAGGTGACCGACCGCCGCGCAGCCCTGGCCCCAGCTGACCACGCCTGTCAGGTACCAGGTGCCCCGGAAGTGGGTGGA
>NW_006160165.1:6735602-6743163 GCF_000334495.1 Tupaia belangeri chinensis | reverse complement strand
GCAGGACGACTGCGGGCAGCCCTGGGTCCGCAGCCGCGGCACGTCCACGGCCATGAGCTCCAGGGCCGTGGCGCCGCGGCCCAGCAGCTGGCCCCAGCCACTGACCACCGAGAAGCGGACGCGGGCCAGTGTGCGCTCGGAGAAGGCCGCCTCGGGCAGGCACAGGGCCACCACGTGGTCGGAGAGCACCGCGGGCCGGCGCAGGCGCAGCAGCGCGATGTCGTGGTCGGTCCTGCCCGGCACGTACTTGTCAGGCACAATGACCTGCGCCACCTGCCGGGGCTGCTCGTGACCCTCGTCCTCGCTGAGGTCGTGCTCCCCTGGGAGGACCATGGCCGCTGAGGGACGGCTGGCACTGGCTGCGGCTCCTGGGGCGGTCGCCTCACCCAGCCCCTCTCATGGGGAACTGTGAGCGGGCGAGCTGGAACTGGGGTGTGGCATGGAGGGGTGGCAGTCCTCCGCAGGCTGCCAGGCGGAGGCCCTGCCAGGCGAGCCTCCTCAGGGCTAGCAGCCTGTGGGGACCCCAGCCCCCTTGGGCCTTAGTCGGAGGGGCTGAGAGGGCCGTGCGCCCGCGCCCCCGCACTCCGGGCACTGTCCCTGCAGGGCCACACCTACCCAGCACCACCGTCAGGTTCCTCCAGCTGCGCAGTCTGTCCAAGCAGTGTGCGGCGGAGACCACCCAGTGAGGGGCCAGCAGGGTCCCCCCACACAGCAGCGCCCCGTTCAGCCTCAGCAGGGCCTGGGCAGCACAACAGATGGAGCAGCGGCCAGCAGTCAGGGTCCTCTCCTGGCAGCGCGCCCTCCTGCCCGTGCTGAGGCTGTGAGGTCCTGCTGGGAGCCCCGGTCGCCGAGCCTGCCCCCCACACCCACCCCTGCCCAGCCACACCCCTGTGCCCTGCTGGGTCGTCCTCAGCACCAGACGACAGCAGAAACCTCGTTGCTGGGATCCACATGCTCCAGGGCCTCACGCAGTGGCTCCAGGGCCTCCCATAGTGACCCTGGGCCGAGACCCTGTGAGGAGCTCCGTGGGGGAGCAGGAAATGCACAGACAGGACCCTCGGCAGATGCTACTTCCGGATCTTCTTCCTCCCCGAGTGACAGGGGCTGTCCGGTCGGGGCCGGGGCCTACGTCGTCCTCCAGGGCCTTACTTTGAGCCCACAGGGCCCCAGGCAGGTGCAACTGCCCCTGGAGACTTACCTGCCATGGACACTCGCCTTTGGGGCACACCTTGCCCCCCACGATGCGGCCTTGGGGGCTGCTGGCATTCTTTTTCTCCAGAACAGGTATTTTTCCACATGGATATTCAACTGCGAGACAGAAGCCAGCCAGGCCCCAAGGTTCGTGAGGATGCTTATGCATGGGGGGTCAGCAGCCCGTGTCCATGGGGCATCAGCAGCCCACGTACATGTGAGCTTGAGCTCTGGCTACTGCCTCAGCTCTTCCAGGGCTGAGGGACCCTGGGCTGAGGGGCAAGGGCAGGGCCTCCCCAGAGGCTGCTGTGTCCCCGAGGCAGCAGGGCAGGCTGTGCAGGGGTGCCCTGTTCCTGGAGGGTAGGAAGGCGCGTGTCAGAGGTGCTGGGAGGGATGAGCTACGTCCAGCCTCCATGTTGTCTGGACTTGCCCCTATTTCTCGGTCTGCTCCAGTAAATTCTGGGTAAGGAAGCAACTGCTTTGTCGGCAGGCCTGTACAGCCTCGTGAGCTTGAGGCCCAGCCTCAGGACTGCAGCCCACGGATGTGAGGGGATGGAGAACAGCCCACGGACGTGAGGGGATGAACAGCCCACGGACGTGAGGGATGAACAGCCCACGGACGTGAGGGATGGAGAACAGCCCCTCTGCTACAAGTCATCCTCTAGCAGTTGGGGCTCCAAGGTTGTGCGGATACTGGGTGTGTCAGTGTAGACTAGGGGCCACAGGAGAGGTCCCGGGGGAAGCCGGAGGGGGTGGAGACTAGGACAGGCAGGGGCTGGGACCACCAGGGAGCCGTCCCAGAGGCCCTGCCTCCCAGGACGCTCAGTGGACAGTCAGCACCCACCCCAGCTTTAGCCAGCGGGAGTTTGCAGCAGACAGGGCTCAGCACCGGCCCCTGGCATGGACCGGGGCAGCCTGAGCCTGGCTACCTGCAGGTGTGCAGGACACGCCGTCGCCGAGCAGTGTGTAGCCCTCGTGACAGTGACAGGTGCGCCCGGCATCCCCGCGGTCGTGGCAGTACTGCTGACAGCCGCCATTGTCGTTCACACACATCAGCTGCTGGCTCTTGTCTGGGGGCAGGAAGGGCCGCCTGAGGGGCTCCCCAAGCCAGCCAGGCAGCCTGGTCGGCTGTCCTGGGCCCTGCAGCTGTGCGGGCTTGCCTCATACCCCTTGATCTGGACGGGTGAGAGCTGGACGGAGGGGCCCAGACAGCCCACTGCGGGGAGCCGTCCGGGTGCCCAGCAGGCCTGAGATGGCCTCCAGGACCCAGCCTCCCAGGAGGTTGAGGGGAGCCAGGAGAGTTGGGAGGAGCAACCCTGGGGCAACGCAAGGGCCTGGGGAGGGGTCTGTGTGCAGGCCCAGGGCTGGGCCCAGCCAGAGGGCAGCCGGCCTTGGCCACTGCTCAGGGAAAGATGAGGGGTGGTCCCATGGCTCTGCTGCAGGTGGGACTTGGGGATTGGCTTGGACATGCTGTCGGGGCTGCCAAATGGGCCGTGCCAGGCACAGAGGGAACCGACCACATGCTGTGGCCTCTCCAGTGGCCCTCCCTGCTTGTGGGCTCCGTTCCACTCAGAGGAGGGGGCTGTGGCCAGAGAACAACACCGGCCTGGCCCAGGAGGGCGTGGTCTGGACCCCTGGCTCCCAGGAGGTAGCCTTTGGGGGTTTCACCATGCTCTGCACTGCGATCAGCGAGCTCTGAGCCCCGCCGGCGAGTCATCGTACCGGGCCACCTGTGGACCCCACGCTCTGCAGTGGCTCAGCATGCAGAGTGAGCGCACAGCTTGTGCCCGCATAATGGGGTGAGATGCCAGGCGGGACACAGGGACCCTCTCCTGGGCTCAACAGGCCACCGTGTCTGAGGACCGGGTCTCAGCCTAGAGTGGAGACCGTCAGGTTGGAAGGGGCTTTGCAGTCACCCAGGGCAACTGCCCTGGGTGGAGCTGCTGTGTTTGGCAGCCGGGCCCTCTGCTGCTGCAGACAGGAAGCCACCCACTTGTCTCACAGTTGCGGCCCTCGAAGCCGGCGCGGCAGAAGCAGATGTAGGACTGCAGCTGGTCCTGGCAGGAGCCCCCATTCTGGCACGGATTCGAGGAGCACTGGTCTCCATCTGCAGAGCGGGGGCCTTAGCGAGCCGAGCAGGATGGCCAGCCTGGCGGGTCAGGACAGCCTCCCGGCTCACCGGTGTAGGAAATCCAGAACTGCATCTGTGGGCACAGAGTGCGCCTGTGACACACATGGCAGAGATTTGGGCGGGGTGGGCGGGCCCCAACCCTGGCTTATCCCACGTGGTCACAGGGCCTGACGCCTGCTGGGGCAAGCTGTCTCACCCACAGGGACGAACCCTTGTCTGCCCCCAGCACAGAGGCCCAGCAGAGGCCATGTTCCCTCTGAGTCTGAGGACTGTTTTCGGGCTCACCCTGCCACTGACAAGCTCTGAGCCGAGCAGGACCCATGGGCACAGCCTCCAGCCCACTCCGCCGGCATCCATGCACATGGGCCTCCCTGAGGAAGGTGGCTCTGGAACAAACACTGAGCCACGACTGAGGCTCACAGGGCTGCCGTGAGGACAAGTGGATGGGAGACAGTGAGCGCCGGGCACCAATGCAGGGGAGACCTGCTCCACACGTCCGCGAGGCTCCCTGAGCACAACTACCTGGGGCGTGTGGGTGTCCTGGGCGGAGTTCTGTGGGTGTGAGGTGAGTGTACAGTGAGTGGGAGGTGAGCGTATATCAGTGTGAGTGTGAGGTGGGCATACATCAGTGTAGGTGAGTGTCATCAGTGTGAGGTGAGTGTATGTAAGTGTGAGGTGAGCGTATGTGAGGTGAGCGTATGTGAGTTGAGAGTATGTGTGGTGAGGTGAGTGTACAGTGAGTGTGAGGTGAGTATATACCAGTGTGAGTGTGAGGTGGGCATACATCAGTGTAGGTGAGTGTCATCAGTGTGAGGTGAGTGTATGTAAGCGTGAGGTGAGTGTACATGAGTATGAGGTGAGCATATGTGTGGTGAGATGAATGTATAGTGAGTGTGAGTGTGAGGTAAGCACACATGAGTTGAAGTGAGCATATGTGTGAGGTGAGCTTATGTTAGTTGAGTGTACAAGAGTTGAGGTGAGTGTACATGAGTTGAGGTGAGCAGATGCTCATATGTGTGAGGTGAGCTTATGTTAGTTGAGTGTACATGAGTTGAGGTGAGCATCTGTGAGTGTGAGGTGTGTCTGAGTTGAGTGTATGTGAGTTGAGCGTACATGAATATGAGGTGAATGTACGTAAAGATGAGGTGAGTATATGAGAGTTGAGAGTAGGTGCAGTGAGGTGAGTGTACAGTGAGTATGAGGTGAGCATATGTGAGTGTGAGTAAGCATATGTGAGTTGAGGTGAGCATACGTGAGTTGAGGTGAGTGTACATGAGTGTGAGGATGTGTACGTGAGTGTGAGGTGTGTGTATGTGAGTTGAGGTGAGTGTACATGAGTTGAGTTGAGCATACATTAGTGTGAGGTGAGCATAATGAGTTGAGGTGAGCGTACGTGAGGTGAAGTGATCATACATGAATGTGAGGTGAGCATATTTGAGGTGAGCATACGTGCACTGAATTGAGCATACACGAGTTGAGATGAGTGTATGTGAGTGTGAGGTGTGCATAAATGACTTGAAGTGAATATTCTTGAGTGTGAGGTGAGCGTACGTGAGTTGAGTTGAGTTGTATGTGAGTGTGAGGTGTGCATACATGAGTGTGAGGTGTGTGTATGTGAGTTGAGGTGAGAGTATGTGAGTTGAGTTCAGTGTACATGGGTGTGAGATGAGTTTACATGAGTTGAGGTGAGTGTACGTGAATGTAAGGTGAATGTATGTGTGTGGTGATTGTATGTGAGTTGAGATGAGTGTACGTGAGTTGAGGTTAGTGTACGTGAGTGTGAGGTGAGTGTATGTGAATTGAGGTGAGCATATGTGACTCGAGGTGAGCATACGTGAGTTGGGGTGATCGTACATGGATGTGAGGTGAATGTATTTGAGGTGAGCATATGTGAGTTGAATTGAGTGTACCTGAGTTGAGGTGAGTGTACGTGAGTTGAAGTGAGCGTGTGTGAGTGTAAGGTGAGCATATGTGAGTGTGAGGTGTGTGTACATGAGTTGAGATGAGTGTACGTGAGTTGAGTGTACATGAGTATGAGGTGAGAGTACATGAGTTGAGGTGAATGTATATGAGTGTGAGGTGTGTGTACAAGGGTTGAGGTGAGTGTACTTGAGTGTGAGGTGAATGTACGTGTATGGTGAGCTTACATGAGTTGGTGAGCGTATGTGAATTGAGGTGAGCAAATGTGTGCAGTGAGCATATGTGAGTGTGAGGTGAGCATACGTGAGTTGAGGTGAGTATATGTGAGTTGAGGTGAGTGTACATGTGATGTGAGTGTATGTGAGTTGAGGTGAGCATACGTGAGTTGAGGTGAGCATACGTGAGTTGAGGTGAGCATATGTGTGTGGTGAGCATACAGGATTTGAGGTAAGCGTATATGAGTTGAGGTGAACATACGTGAGTTGAGGTGAGTGTATGTGAGTATGAGGTGGGTGTATATGAGTTGAGGTGAGCATATGTGTGTGGTGAGTATACATGAGTTGAGGTGAGCATACGTGAATTGAAGTGAGCATACCTGAGTTGAGTTGAGCGTACGTGAGCTGAAGTGAGCATACGTGAGTTGAGGTGAGCGTACGTGAGTTGAGGTGAGCGTACGTGAGTTGAGGTGAGCATATGTGTGTGGTGAGCATACATGAGTTGAGGTGAGCATATGTGAGTTGAGGTGAGCATATGTGAATTGAAGTGAGCGTACGTGAGTGTGAGGTAGAAGTGTACATGAGTTGAGGTGAGCATACATGTGTGGTGAGCGTACATGAGTTGAGGTGAGCATACTTGAGTGTGAGATGAGCATATGTCAGTGTGTACCATGAGTTGTGGTGTGTGTGTCAGGGCTACCAGGTGAAGCTCAGAACCATGGCGACGTGTCCGTGGTGGCTCAGGGCTGTGGTCTCTCTGGGACAGACGTGACCCACACCAAGTGCCTGACCCAGGCTGTAGCTGGGCTGACTGAAAACGCGCAGAGGACGCATCCCCAGAGCCTGGACGTGCGTCTTCAGAGAGGAAGACTAGAGACCAGAGACCGACAGCTCTCCCGCCTGCGAGGGGGAGGCTATGGCTCTGACGGGCTCTTCCTCATGGGGCTTCCCACAGTGGGCACAGCAGTCGGATGGCTGCCAGAGACCTGCCAGCCAGATGCCTCAGGGCATTTGCTCCATGGCCAGTGCTGGGTGGTCGGCGCAGCCCTGGGTCCTGAGAGATTCGGGCACCTTCCTGGGGTCCAGGACACCCATGGGCTCTGTGCATTTTCTTAGATGAGCTTAGCATGCAGGTGTGGAGAGAGTTGAGGAGACACCAGGGGGCGCCCTGGAGCATTGCTGAGTAGGCAGCCCCACAGGGAGGCTGGAGCCTGTGCCCACCTGAAGGGTCTGAGCTTATCTGGGCATCCTGAGCTCACCTGTGCAGCCTGAGCTCACCTGTGTGGCCTGAGCACACCTGTGTGGCCTGAGCTCACCTAAACTGGCCTGAGCTCACCTGAACTGACCTGAGCACACCTGTGTGGCCTGAGCTCACCTGTGCAGCCTGAGCTCACCTGAACTGGTCTGAGTTCACCTGTGTGGCCTGAGCTCACCTGTGCGGCCTGAGCTCACCTGAACTGGCCTGAGCTCACCTGTGTGGCCAGAGCACAACTGTGTGGCCTGAGCTCACCTGTGTGGCCAGAGCTCACCTGAACTGGCCTGAGCTCACCTGTGTGGCCTGAGCTCACCTGTGTGACTAGAACTCACCTGATCTGGCCTGAGCTCACCTGTGTGGCTTGAGCTCACCTGTGTGGCCAGAGCACACCTGAACTGGCCTGAGCTCACCTGATCTGGCCTGAGTTCACCTGTGTGGCCTGAGCTCACCTGTGTGGCCAGAGCACACCTGAACTGGCCTGAGCTCACCTATGTGGCCTGAGCTCACCTGAACTAGTCTGAGCTCACCTGTGTGGCCTAAGCTCACCTGTGCGGCCTGAGCTCACCTGTGCGGCCTGAGCTCACCTGTGTGGCCTGAGCTCACCTGAATTGGCCTGTGCTGGTGGCCACAGGCCAGCCCTCCCAGCCGCTCCCTGCCCTGGCCTGCCCCCCTCCCGCAGTGCTGTGTGCTCACCGCCTTCTCCGTGCTCTGGAAGATCTCCCGGGCCTCCTCTAATGAGCATTGCTCCTCCTTGCACTCCCTCTCCAGGGAGCCAGGCCGCAGCTCCTCCAAGAATGAGTTGGCCCGCCGTGGCCGTGGCCGGGGCCGGGACCCGTGGGCCGGCGCCGG
>NW_006160165.1:6733739-6734679 GCF_000334495.1 Tupaia belangeri chinensis | reverse complement strand
GGGCCAGGCCGGCAGCCCCCAGAAGATTGAGTGGCCCCGCCGTGGCCGTGGCCGGTGCAGGACACCGTGGGCCTGCTCCGGGGTGAGAAAGACTGCAGAATGGACAGGTGCGCTCACTACATGTGCCTAGCCGTGGCGCAGGACGAGGTGCCTGCTGGCCCAGCTACAGGAGCCGACGGCAACAGCGAAGCTGCCAGGAAACGTGCCCAGGCCGCGCCGCGCAGCGCTCAGGAAGACGTGATGCAGAGCTGCGCCCCTGCTTTCTGAGCACAGACAGGTAGATGTGTGTGGCCACATTTGGCTCTTCACCGCCACCATGTGAGGCTCTGAGGGGCAGAGTGGCGGCTTCCCGAGTCCCACTGAGACCACGCAGCTGCTGGACAGCCAACCTCGCTGCTGGCGTCGTTCAGTCCCGGCACCCATAGCCCTCCACCCGGGTCTCTCCTAGCGCCGCCCCTGTTCGCCATTCCACAAATCCTCCTGCCTCTCAGGCTCATTGCCTCGTGGGTGACTTGCACCCCCATGTCACTTAGAGGACAGGCATGGTGCGGCCCCGGCTGGTGGCACTCCCTGCACTTTGAGCAGTGGAAGCCGAGGGTCATTTAGGACATCCCAGAGACCCGGGGGCCAGGTCAGGGGAGGGTGTGGACGTGGAGATGGATCTGGAGTGTGAGCGAGGCCAGGCGTGTGCTGGGCCCTCCTGGCTGGCCACTACCAGGGGCAGGGCACTCGGGGACCGTGCACGGGGCTGCCAGGGGGAGCAGTGAGAGGTGGGGGTAGGAGCCCAGTGCGCATCGCTTCGTGGCCGACCAAGTGTGGGAAGGAAGGAGAGGGAGCGAACGGGACAGCATGGGCAGGGCTCTCCCCTGGGGCGGGTGGAGGACGGCCACAGACAGCAGAGGCCCAGTCCTCCGTTAAACTCCGTATCCCAGGGAGGCAG
>NW_006160165.1:6727715-6730928 GCF_000334495.1 Tupaia belangeri chinensis | reverse complement strand
TTAAGCAGAGGAAGCCGAGGGTCATTTAGGACATCCCAGAGACCCGGGGGCCAGGTCAGGGGAGGGTGTGGACGTGGAGATGGATCTGGAGTGTGAGCGAGGCCAGGCGTGTGCTGGGCCCTCCTGGCTGGCCACTACCAGGGGCAGGGCACTCGGGGACCGTGCACGGGGCTGCCAGGGGGAGCAGTGAGAGGTGGGGGTAGGAGCCCAGTGCGCATCGCTTCGTGGCCGACCAAGTGTGGGAAGGAAGGAGAGGGAGCGAACGGGACAGCATGGGCAGGGCTCTCCCCTGGGGCGGGTGGAGGACGGCCACAGACAGCAGAGGCCCAGTCCTCCGTTAAACTCCGTATCCCAGGGAGTCAGCCTGGTTGGGAAGGGAGGTTGAAGGCGCAGGGGGGATAGAAGAGCTCAGGTCTAGGAGGCCCAGTCCTCCGTGGGGCAGTGCCCTGGGGGGCCGGTCACAGCAGCCGGGCGCGCTCAGGGCTGATAGCCGTGGAGCTGCGTCCATAAAGCCCCCAGAGCACACTCGCGGCATCCTGTGGAGAACGTGGACAGCTTAGGAGGAGGCCCGAGCCCCGGGTCGAGCTCAACGGGACGCTTGAGCTAGAGCACTTCCTGCTGGGCACACGCTTGCACCCGGGGCCCACGCCGCCCCTCCCACAGGGCTGAGGGTGACAGCAGGGAGCCCCCAAGAGCCCTGTGCATCTCTGTGGGGGCTCCGCGGACGAGCACTACTGTGTGGCCAGGGTGACGGCCGCGGTCCCCCACACGTCCCACCTGGAGGCTGGGAGCAGGGGAGCCCCCACTCACTTTGCATGGCCTGGATTCTCAGCACACACTCTGGTATGTGCCCCACAAGGAGAACAAGCAGTAGGGCCTGGCCCCCCACGCTCTCCTCTGGGCAGGGCTGTGACTGCCCCCGGCCTGGGAGGGGGTGTCAGGCTGGAGCCTGTGGCAGGGCCCGTGAACGAAGCGTCCCAGAGTCGGGCACCCACCCCCCGAGCCGCTGCGCGCGTACCTGCAGTCAGAGAGCCCTGAAGCCAGAGCAGGACGCCCAGCAGCGAGAGCAGGCGGGCGCCCATGGTGAGGCCTGCTGGCCCTCAGGTGCCGGGCAAAGTCCTCGTCTCAGGCCGGGGGCGGGGTGGGGGAAGGTGCAGGCACTTCTGCCGGAAGCTGCGGGCCGCCCACTGGCCACAGGGGAGGAGCGGGGGGGGTGGCCCGGCCTGGCTGGCCTGGGGGGGGTGGGGTGAGTGAGCGGTGGCCTGGCCCCATGCGAGCTGCACCCCGATGGCACAGGTGCTGCGCCCCACTGCCCTGCCTGGTGGACTGGCCCGGGCAAGCTGAGTGTGCCATGTGGGGGAGCTGCCACATGCAGCTGGCAGTGTCAGGACCACATGCACTCACCACGCACACTCCATATATGTTCGTGTGTGTGCACATGACACATGCACACTACATGCCATGGCCACCCACACGTCACTCCCACTTACGTCAAACGCATGCACATCACACTCACACTACGCACACGCCACCCACCCACACCAGCCACCTCTACACACTCACACACACGTCCATCACAGACCCATGCACTCACGTGTGTCCAAGCATGAACACTCGTCACTCCCACACTCACACCTGTACGCACACGCATGCATGCCCATCCAGACCCACACACCATGGTCACATGCTTCCACACACAGGTACACAGGTACAGGCTCCCTCCACCCTGCACGCCATCAGACTCTCAGGGAGGTGCCTGGAATGTCTCCACCAACATGCGGGCGTTCTGACACGTGTGAGTGTGTGGAGGCTGTGTGAGGCTGGAGGCCGTGGCCTGGTGACCCTCTTGGGGCTTTGTGAGGCCCACGGTGTGCGCGCTCCTTTCGTCCAGTCTGTCTTGTCTCTTGTAAGAAGTGTGCCCTTCCCTGAGGCAGTGGGGTTGCTGACTCCGTCCCTCCTCTGCTGTTCCAGGGTGTGTGCTTGCTGAGAGTGGAGAGCGCACGTGAGAGGGCGGGCGGGAGGCTCCCTGGGGGTGGTCGCGCCAAAACCTCTTCTCCATCGTCTCAGGGTTTGGGGCACATGCGAGCGCACCTGGAGTGTTTTTAAGCCGCTGAGTCCAGGACTCAGACGAGCAGTCAGCCACGTGGGCTGCAGCGCCTGCTCCACTGCCACAGGCCGGCCCTGTCTCTCACTTGTTTCCGTTTCGGGAGGGATCGGGTGTACCTCCGCTGCACGTGGAAAGCCAGCCCTCCCAGCCACGTGCCGCTGCCCGGCTGGTGGACCTCCAGCCCCTCACATGTGCACCCCCATGTGTGCACAGCCCCTTGCACTGAACACACCCCACGTGTGCACGCCCCCTCGCACTGAACCCCCCCGTGTGCACAGCCCCTCGCACTGAACCCCCCCGTGTGCACAGCCCCTCGCACTGAACCCCCCCGTGTGCACAGCCCCTCGCACTGAACCCCCCCGTGTGCACAGCCCCTCGCACTGAACCCCCCCGTGTGCACAGCCCCTCGCACTGAACCCCCCCGTGTGCACAGCCCCTCGCACTGAACCCCCCCGTGTGCACAGCCCCTCGCACTGAACCCCCCCGTGTGCACAGCCCCTCGCACTGAACCCCCCCGTGTGCACAGCCCCTCGCACTGAACCCCCCCGTGTGCACAGCCCCTCGCACTGAACCCCCCCGTGTGCACAGCCCCTCGCACTGAACCCCCCCGTGTGCACAGCCCCTCGCACTGAACCCCCCCGTGTGCACAGCCCCTCGCACTGAACCCCCCCGTGTGCACAGCCCCTCGCACTGAACCCCCCCGTGTGCACAGCCCCTCGCACTGAACCCCCCCGTGTGCACAGCCCCTCGCACTGAACCCCCCCGTGTGCACAGCCCCTCGCACTGAACCCCCCCGTGTGCACAGCCCCTCGCACTGAACCCCCCCGTGTGCACAGCCCCTCGCACTGAACCCCCCCGTGTGCACAGCCCCTCGCACTGAACCCCCCCGTGTGCACAGCCCCTCGCACTGAACCCCCCCGTGTGCACAGCCCCTCGCACTGAACCCCCCCGTGTGCACAGCCCCTCGCACTGAACACCCCCGTGCGCACACCCCCTCACACTGAACACCTCCGTGTGCACACCCCCTCGCACTGAACACCCCCCACGTGCGCACACACCCTCGCACTGAACACACCCCACGTGAGCACCCCCCCTCGCACACAACA
>NW_006160165.1:6724421-6727486 GCF_000334495.1 Tupaia belangeri chinensis | reverse complement strand
CTGGTTGCACCCCCCTCCCACTGAACCCCCCCGTGTGCACCCCCCTCGCACCGAACACCCCTGTGTGCACACCCCTCGCACTGAACACCCCCGTGTGCACACCCCCTCGCACTGAACACCCCCGTGTGCACACCCCTCGCACGCGCACACCCTAGTTGAGCCCTAGTCTTGAGTGGAAGAACAGCTGGTGCCTCCACTTCTCTTGCCGACGGTGGCGTGCACACCAGCCTGGGAGTCTGGTAGGACAAGTCACCTCTCCACCCTGGAGTCCTCGAGGCTCTTCACAGACCTTCACCCTTTTCAACATTCCAATCACTTTCCTAATTCCACAGCGAACTCTGTCGGGCTTTTATAGAAATGCATTAAGCTTACAGGTTAATTTGGGAGAATTAACATTGTGATAATAGAATTATTTCATCTACAAAAACCTCCCCATCTGTCTAGTACTTATTTTATGATCTTCTGAAGTGTAGTTATGTCAAATACAGTTATATTTTAGTATTTTAACATTTGGTGCTTTTTTCTTTTGGTTAGTTTTTTGCCATAAGGCACATGTGCTTGCCAGAGAAGAGAGAAACAGAGATGTGGAGTGAGAACCACCCCCAGGTGGGATGGCCATGCTGCAATCCCTTCTCCATTCTCCTGAGATTTTGAGCACGCACGCGCATCTGGCATGATTTTCGAGTGACTGGGTGTGGGACTTGAACCACAGTCAGCCATGTGGGCGTCTAGCACCTTAATCTTGCTACCTGCTGGCCTTTAGTTAATTTTTTAAAATCTGCTGGGGGGCAAGTGCTTTTGTCAGAGAGAGAAAGCAAACACCCCAAAGGGGTGCACCTAGAATTTTTCAAACCTCTGGGGCCAAAACTGGAACCGTGGTCAGACACATGGGATCTGTTAACCACTGGACAGGAACCGTGGTCAGACACGTGGGAACTGTTAACTCCTGGACTTGAACTGTGGTTGGACACATGGGACACATTAACCACTGGACTTGAACCGTGGTCAGACACGTGGGATCCTCTAACCACTGCACTCGAGCCGCTGTTGGGCATGTGGGATCCTTTAACTACTGGACTCGAACCGTGGTTGGACATGTGGGATCCTTTAACCACTGGAAGCGAACTGAACCATGGTCGGGCATGTGGGACCCGTTAACCACTGCACTCTAGCTGCAGCTCGACATGTGGGATCCCTTGACCACTAGGCCATGGGGCCCGCACTGGCTGCTGGTAACACTCAGCTTGCTCTCACTAGGCACTTTAGTGGACTCCTTAGTTCCAGGGATTCGTGAATTCTGGGTGTTCTAGGTATCGAGTTACTTCTGGATCCATGAACCCACTCCCTCTCTCCCCGCCGTAACCACTAGTACTTCTGGTAAGTAAATTTTATAATGGCGGGCATCCCTGTTTTGTTTTGCCTTCAAAATATTTCTATACAAGAAGTGTTTCCTGTTAAGTTCTGTTAGACAATTTTATTAGATTAAAGAAGTTTTCTTCTAGTTAGGCAAACCTTATGTATGAATGTTGAATAAAAACCGAAGGAGCTAATAAATGACGTGTTAAGGAGCTGGACTCCTACGTGGCCGACCACGGCTTGAGTCCCAGGACCGGCGACTTGAGAATCACGTCTGGCTCACGTACGTGCATGACCAGAACCCCGAGGGGAGCTTGGAGGAGAAGGGCGGTGGCGTGGCCGTCCCCTGAGAGGTAGTCCCCCCTGCCCACCGCGGCGATGTAAGCAGGGCCTTCAGGAAGTCAGGGCTGCAGCCAGACCTTTCCTCGCCTGCTGGCGGGTCTTGTCGCTGGCAGCAGAGCAGACCAGAACGCTGGGCCTGGCCTCATCTGGGTCACCCACGAGACGATGCGGCTGTGGGGCTTTGCTCCGACCCCATGCTGCTGCTGTCTAGACACGAGAGCCAGGGGATCCCCTGGCCCAGCAGAGACAGGCCCTAGGTACTGGGGCCAGCAAATGACACGATGGTTACATCACCGGACTTCCACACAGCTGACCGCAGTTCAAGTCCCTGAGCCGATGGCTGAAACTTCACGTGAGGCACATGTATGCACGCCCAACACCCCGAGGAGAATGGAAGGGGGACTGCGGTGTGGCCATCCCCCCAGGGGATGATTTCTCGCTGTCTCTGGCTAGTGCATGCACCCTATAGCAAAACTCTTCCAAACAAAACAAAACAACAGAACCAAGCCCAGGTACCCTCGGAGCCGCCTTTTTGTTGTGTCCTAAATACCCATGGCTGTCCCACGCTGTGGGAAGTAACGTGTGTTTTCCCGACCCTCAGGGGTTCCTGGGCTGCGGGCCGCCAGCACGCCGCTGCTTCTCGTCTGACCTCTGCCATCGGGCACGTCCGTCGGTGACTGGCAGTACACCCCCCCTCACGTGGGCACCGTGGCCACGCCGGGTGGTGCCGTCACGCCTGTCTTGCATTTTCGACCTCGGCGTCACTCTGCTCCATGGTATCCAGCAGCTGCCCGTGACGCGCAGTAGGTCAGCACAGCACAGTCACCCCTTCAGCAAGTCCGACCCCTGGGCCGCCTCTGGCCCACGCTGTCTTCCACCCGTCGCTGTCCCTTCCCCACCCTTCCCTGCTGCTGGACCGCAACCCCCCTCTCGGAGAGGAGTCAGCAGTCCTCTTCTGCCACGGCCACCCCGCGTCTGTCGTCACCCTCACCGGTGCCCTCCTGACATGCCTGACCCTCCTCGCCATCCGACCGAGAAAGCCCGTGGGGCTCCTGAGCCGTGGCACCTGCCCCACCCCGTCCCTGGTGCTGCTGATTAAGTGCCTGGGATGGCCAGAGTGCCGCAGGGCAGGCCTCCATGCCAGAGAGCAGGGTCCGAGCCCTCTCCTCAGGGCGCCTCATCAGACTCCGGGTCGGCAGCTCCAACATGGATGTGCAGGTGCACCCGCTGCTGAGAGGTGCGGAGAGGAGGCCAGGGCGACAGCGCTTCTATGCGGACCGGCTGTGGAGGGAGGGCGGGCAGGCCTGGGGAGGGGGCGGTCACAGGTGCCTTCAGACGCCCCCCAGCAGAAGGAAGGCCGGAGTCTG
>NW_006160165.1:6722654-6723945 GCF_000334495.1 Tupaia belangeri chinensis | reverse complement strand
TCAGACGCGCCCCAGCAGAAGGAAGGCCGGAGTCTGCCCTTCCCTATTCAGGACCATGTGGCGGTTGTGCGGGGCAGCCCTCCCTCGGGGGGCCACGGGGAGGAGTGGGCCGGACCAAGGGAGGCCTGTAAAGTGACGCATGCACAGCAGCTGCACACGGGCCCTCGCTGCCGCTGGGAGGCACATGTACACGCACGTGGGCTATGTACATGGACACGCGTGTCTGCCAGCTAGACAGCGTTTCCCCACGGCACATGCCGGCCCTGACCCGGACGGGGGAGAAGGGCGCCCTCTCGCCGGCCAGCCAGGGTCTGGTAAGATAAACTCCGTTTCCACTTCTGTGCTCAGAGGGTGGAGACAGTCCACGGAGAGGACTCCCTCCACGAGGCGGCCTGGCTGGGAGTGGCGGCGGGCTGCCTGGAGGAGGGGACGGCCTGGTGGCGCACAGCGTTGGCTCAGATGCCTGCAGAGGGCATGTCTGCTTCTTTAAAAACAATTTAAAAAAATCCCAATTCACCGAAGCCCTTTAAAATAACAGAGTCCCTCCCCCATTTTTCAGTAGAAAAGGTTATTTTAAATAACAGTTCAGTCTTTTTTTCTTTTTTAAATGAAGCCAACTCAGGAAAAGGAGCCTCCTTGGTTTCTAACTGCTGTTGGCTGGACAGGCACCGTCAGGGCCACGTCTGTCACCATGCCAGGTGTGTGTTAGGGCGTGCCACTGGTTTCCACGGCAGTCCCCGAGATCACTCAGTGGTGTAAACAACATGCTTCGATGTAAGTCCAGTGACAAAAATGCAGCAGCAAACTCACCCTTGTACACAGTGGTCTGGTAAACACCGAGCCACAGAGCCCCAAGAATGGCCATGAGGTTAATCCCTGTAAGATGGCCCCGCTGGTAAGAGCAACGCCCCTGCCCGGCACCCCTGGGTCAGAGAAAGGCCCACCGTGCCGGGAAGCAGCCGTGGCCCCACACCGTCGCGTCTGTGGGCAGTAGAGGCCGGCGCTGTGACCCTGAGGAGCCTGCAAGGGCGGGAGTCAGTGGGCAGCCGTGCGCACCGCGTCCGAGGGCTCGTACGGGAGTCTTACCAGAGGCCCTCCTCGCCCTCCTGCACCACCTCCACCACGTCCCCGCTCCGCACGAGCAGGGCATCGGGGCCGCCCTTCTCCTCGTCTAGCAGCACCGTGTATTTGCCTGGAACCTGGTGGGCGGGGACACAGGGCGAGGGCAGAGGCCCCGGCTGGTCAGCACCGGCGACCAGGGCAGTGGCACCCGCAGGGGCCCGCGGCCCCC
>NW_006160165.1:6719940-6720923 GCF_000334495.1 Tupaia belangeri chinensis | reverse complement strand
CCGCGAGGCGGCCTGGCTGGGAGTGGCGGCGGGCTGCCTGGAGGAGGGGACGGCCTGGTGGCGCACAGCGTTGGCTCAGATGCCTGCAGAGGGCATGTCTGCTTCTTTAAAAACAATTTAAAAAAATCCCAATTCACCGAAGCCCTTTAAAATAACAGAGTCCCTCCCCCATTTTTCAGTAGAAAAGGTTATTTTAAATAACAGTTCAGTCTTTTTTTCTTTTTTAAATGAAGCCAACTCAGGAAAAGGAGCCTCCTTGGTTTCTAACTGCTGTTGGCTGGACAGGCACCGTCAGGGCCACGTCTGTCACCATGCCAGGTGTGTGTTAGGGCGTGCCACTGGTTTCCACGGCAGTCCCCGAGATCACTCAGTGGTGTAAACAACATGCTTCGATGTAAGTCCAGTGACAAAAATGCAGCAGCAAACTCACCCTTGTACACAGTGGTCTGGTAAACACCGAGCCACAGAGCCCCAAGAATGGCCATGAGGTTAATCCCTGTAAGATGGCCCCGCTGGGAAGAGCAACGCCGCTGCCGTCTTCCGGGAGTGGCTCGGGGCCCGTGCGAGCAGCCTTCACAGCACCAGGTGGCTCGCGCCCGTGGTAATATTTCGGGATGTCCCCGCTGCGTTGTCCCCCTCCAATTAAGCAGGGCCACAGGACACTCCGACACTTGCGTGCCGGTCCCAGCACACACCTCTGTCCCGGGAGGCAGCTGGTGCTAGCCCTGCAGGTCGGAGAGGGGCGCGTGGCTGCCCTCGCTGCAGCTGGAGGAGTTGCTCAGCACTGACCCCGGGCTCGACTCTGCGGGGACCAGGTGGGGACACAGCTCGCTCCACTCTTCCCCCACCACCCCTCTGCTGCATGGGCTCGGGTGTGGCGGCGGGCTGGGCCTCATCTCACCTGAGCTGCTCAGGCCCTGAGCCGAGCTGGACTTGCTGAGCAGGGTGCACAGGCTGCTGGCCGGGAACCAAGGCTCCGCGCT
>NW_006160165.1:6718366-6719220 GCF_000334495.1 Tupaia belangeri chinensis | reverse complement strand
CAGGCCTCCGTGCTGCTGGTCAGGTCCCTGACGAGCCTGCAAGGGCGGGAGTCAGTGGGCAGCCGTGCGCACCGCGTCCGAGGGCTCGTACGGGAGTCTTACCAGAGGCCCTCCTCGCCCTCCTGCACCACCTCCACCACGTCCCCGCTCCGCACGAGCAGGGCATCGGGGCCGCCCTTCTCCTCGTCTAGCAGCACCGTGTATTTGCCTGGAACCTGGTGGGCGGGGACACAGGGCGAGGGCAGAGGCCCCGGCTGGTCAGCACCGGCGACCAGGGCAGTGGCACCAGCAGGCGCCCGTGCCCCTCGAGCTGGAAGCTGGCCTGCTCTGAGGACCAGCGCGTCAGGGTCCAGCCTGCTCAGGAGCTCCACAGAGACCACTCAGACGCGACCCTGGTGCCTGCATAGTTGGCGCAGTAGGCCCCTTTGCAGTGTGAACAGGTGCCAAACCCCATGCCATGCCCCACACTCCCCAGCCCGGCAGCCTGACAGCGCTCCTGCTCAAGAGCTGGCCCTGTGCTCTTGCGTCTGGCCAGTGGCCCATCCAGACTTGGGCAGCTCTGCATGGGCATGTGGTGCCCGGGACAGCGCGGATACGGGTCCGCGCATAGGGGCTGCACGGCTCAGAAGGGCTTCGCGCCAGGGCACGTGTCCTCGGAGCGGGCGTGGAGCCATGCGGTCAGGCAGCCTGTGCTGACCAAGGCCATGCCGCCCCAGGGCGGGAGCACGTGGCATGGGCAGATGGGCAGGGCCAGCCCCTCAGGCCCGGCATGTGAACCGGCAGGCAGAGGCCCCTTGGCCATTAGGGCGAGCCGTGGGCACACGCCCAGGCCCAGGCGGGGCTCCCCGGCGCCG
>NW_006160165.1:6710312-6718200 GCF_000334495.1 Tupaia belangeri chinensis | reverse complement strand
CCCCCGCAGGCCCGGCATGTGACCGGGCAGGCAGAGGCCCCTTGGCCATTAGGGCGAGCCGTGGCCACACGCCCAGGCCAAGGCGGCTCTCCCAGGCCCTGCCCCACTGGGCCCCGAGGTTACCAGCTTCTCTGGGCCCAGGCAGTCGTCCTCCGCGTCGGACGAGGTGACCGGGTCCTCGGCACTTGACCAGCCTCCGTCCTCCTCGGGGGCCTCTGGGGAGTGAGCTGCTTTGCTCCAGCCTGGGAGAGGGACAGGCTCCGTGAGTCCCCACACCCCGTGGACTGCAGCCCGAGCCCCACGCCGGGCCGGCCATCATCCTGGGGCCATCGGGGCCTGGCAGGACACCTCTGCCCAAACGCTCAACCGACGGATGTGGTTGTGGGGATGGCTAGCGGCTGCCCACGGCTCTGGGCCGGCCCTGTGGGAGGAGGGCCTGCCTCCCGGGGGGGCCCACATCTGCCCTGTCCGAGCCAGCAGTGGATACCCCAGACGGAAGGCGTGCCCAGTGAGCACTCTCATGTAGCACCAGTGGGGAGACAGCTCCCAGGACGGAGGCCCCGAGGGCGACAGGATGGCCCCGTGGGAAAGCCGGGCTGAGTCCCTGATGGTGCCTGACGGGGCCCGAGACACCAAGCTACGAGCTGGGCCACAGCGTCCGGCGGCAGCCACCTCCCCGGGTCAGTGAGGAGAGGACAGAGCTCTTCTCGGGGTCTGCCATGACAGACTGCTCCCCAGGGCTCCACTGCCTCTCCTCTTAGGGACAGAGGTGACAGATTCCCAGCGCGGGGTACTGGGGAGCTGCAGGAGCCCGAGCCCGAACCCTGACCCACAGCGTCACTCGCACGGGCAGGAAGGCCCTGCGGGTTCTGACGGGTGTCATCCCCACACTCCTCTTGGGGCCGTGGGAGTGCACTTTTCCCTGAGCCGAGAGGTGGGTTTGCAAGAAGTGACATGTGTGGATGAGGCGGTGCCCCCTGCTGTCTGAGCGGCCCACGGCATTCAGGTCGGCTAGGGGAGAAGCCACTCGTGTCTGCCCAGCCAGACGCCCTGCAACGCCCGCTCAGCCCGGGCCTGGCTAGGTTGGGCCAGCTGCAGGCAGGAGGCATGGCAGCGCATGGACCCGCCTGGGAAGGCGCCATGCTCACTTCTGCCGCGGGGGCCACGAGCTCCCAGATGCTGTGTACAGCCCCACCTGCTCCGCACACTCCAGCCTGAGGCAGGAGACAAGCAGCCCAGGGCAGGCGGGGCCTGGGCACGGCCCCTCCCTAGGAAGCACTGCTGAGGCCTCGGTGGGACAGAACCAAACCCATCTGAGGACAGTGGTCGTGGAGGCTGCATCTGGCCCCGGCATCGGAGGACAGGCTGCCAAGAGGCAGACTCCCGGATGTCTCACCAGGCCTTGCTGGGTGGGTCAGGGCCTCTGTCAGAGCAGAGGATAGGAGAGGGAGGGAGAGGGGGAGAGGGAGGAGAGGAGAGGGAAGAGTGCTCCTGGGTCTCTGTCCAGAGCCTCTGGGGACCGGCTAGGGCCGTGTCCTCTGCTAGGGCCTGAAGGGCAGTGGCTCAGCCCTGAGTTGATGTGTGGCGGGGTGGGGACAAACGTGGCCAAGGGTGTCAGCCGGGCACTGTGTTTCCAGGGGGAGACCCTGGGGGCTGCGGGTGGAGGTGATGCACACGCGCCTCCCCTCCCGTCCACACGGCAGTCCCGGGCACTGCCTGTGTGTCACGGCACGGACCAGGCTGGCAGAGGGTTCGAGGCCCGTCACCGGCTACCAGCAGAACAGTCGGGGGCAGAGGGCCGCATGGCACCTGTTGTCAGGACCCTGCAGGGCCGCGTCGTCTCCATCCCTGGGTGAAGACGCGCGAGACGAGGTGATGCACGGGGCAAAGCCAGCGAGGGCGCCTCTCACGTCACCCCCCCGCGTCCCACCCGGGCAGCACGGCTGGCACTTGGGGCACAGGACCTTCCTGGGGCCTTTCTCCAGAGCACCCAGTGACAGCCTCCAGTTCACGGCCAGTGCCAGCCGCTTGCTCCTCATCCCTCACCCCCAACCCGGCAGCAGGGGCTGAGCCCTGGGCTCTGGTGCAGCCGGACCGGGCTGGGAGGAGTCGGGGAAGGTTCTGGTGCGTGGGGGGTCCCGACGCAGCCCACACCCTGGTAACCGCTGCGATTGTTGGGGAACTCAGGAAGGCTCAAAATGTGAAGTCCCCTCTGAACTCGAGACTCCCAACCTGGGCCAGGGGAGACCATGCGGTGTCCCAGTACTTTGGGGGCCCTCGGATATGAGTGGGCTGGGCAGGACGGCCGGGTCCCAGCAGGGAGCTCACCGCTATAGGGACAGCATGCACTCCCCCATGGGCCTGGGCCTGGGCATGGGGTGGGGTGGGGGTGGGTGCAGAGAGCGGGGCAGGAGGGCCAGAGCTGCACCCCGAATGGGACGGCCCTGCACGGCGGCTGAGCGCGGACTCCCAGGTAGTGTGGCGGTCTGTGGCCTCTGCCAGGGGCAGGGGCTCCTCGGCTCTGGACAGAGCAGCAGGAGGGCGGGCACGGGCAGGCACCCTGGTGCGGGCGCCGTGCTCCGGCCGGGACGCCCGCTGCTCCGCGCCTTGGGGAGTGCAGGGCGCCCAGCGACAGGCCGGTCTCTACCTCGTAACCCGAAGGGAGTGGGGTCGCTCTTTACTTCGTGCCGCTTGGCTTTTTTGTCAGGACTGGTAGGAGAAGCTGCAGGAGGAGGACAGAACAGCAGAGTGAGGGCCTTGGAGAGCGCGGGGCGGGGCGGGCCCAGGGAGCGATGCTGCTCCGCGCCTTGGGGAGTGCAGGGCGCCCAGCGACAGGCCGGTCTCTACCTCGTAACCCGAAGGGAGTGGGGTCGCTCTTTACTTCGTGCCGCTTGGCTTTTTTGTCAGGACTGGTAGGAGAAGCTGCAGGAGGAGGACAGAACAGCAGAGTGAGGGCCTTGGAGAGCGCGGGGCGGGGCGGGCCCAGGGAGCGATGGGGTGGCGGGCGGGCGCTGGCGCAGCACCTTCCCTGGGCCTGCTGCCCACACATGGCCAGGACCTGATGTGTGCCCCATCGCTCACACTCAGGGCCGGGGACCCTGCATTCTCAGAGCCCCCTGCAGAGCCCTCTGCCCTCGAGCTCAGACCACGAAGCCGGCAGCCTAGAGGGCAGGCCGTCACCCAGCGATGGGGCGGCAGGCGGGCGCTGGCGCAGCTGGGGAGCCCACACCTGCTCCGTGGCGTCCGAGCTGACTCCGTCCGAGAAGCTCCAGCCTCCTCTGCGAGGCAGTGACCCCCCTACAGACAAGGCTGGGCTGTCTGCCGGGCACGTGGGTGCCGGGTGGGCTCCCGAGACCGCGCAGAGGGCCCCTACGTGACAGACACTGGGCCCGACATGACAGACATGGGCCCCTGTATGACAGACACAGGGCCCTGCGTGACAGACACGGGCCCCTGCGTGACAGACACGGGCCCTGCGTGACAGACACGGGGCCCGTGGCGGCCCTTACCTCTCTGGCCTTTGAGGTTGGCGAGGCCCTGCAGCGTGAAGCGCTTCCTGGGAAGTGCAGAGCTCTCCGAGGTCGAGCTCATGCCAGCGTCATCTGCGAGGCAGATGGGCAGAGGGTGGGCCTGGGGCCGGGCAGGTGCAGAGCTGCTGGGTGCACGGGCAGACGAGGGGCCTGTGGAGGCCCGGGGCTGGCAGGGCCCTGCCTGCTGCGGTCCTCCCGCATGGCCGCGGCTCCGTCGGGCCTCACCCACCTCTGCCCTTCTCGGCGGGCTTGGGCAAGGACGCTGGGCACCCACATCCTTCCGGGCTCAGGGGGCCGGTCCTCCTCTCCTCTAGCTTTCTGGTGTTTCCTTTGGAGGGACTGATGGCGTCGGAGACAGAAAGGAAGACGTGTGGCCTCGGGACCCCTTCAATCTCTCCGAGAACCCGCGGGCCCCCATGGTCAGACGCCCCCCAGCTCCCAGCCAGTCCCATGTGGCCCATCCTGCGCATGGGACACTTCTCATGGACCCAGACAGCCTGGCGACCCACCAGGAGGCAGCCTCTGGGAGCATCTGTCTGCAAAACCACCGTCCCTGGGGCTCCCTCGTGCAGACCCTGCTGAAGCCTGACTGAAGCGGTCCCCTGGGATACAGGGAGACGTGGGCTCCCTGGGCTCGAGCCTGGGGTGCCATGGACCCACCTGAGGTCCACCCATCCCCGAGAGGTGTGACCGACGCATCAGCAAAAGCCATGTGGCACTGACCGAGATGGAACCGCAGGACAGACTGCCTGTGAGATTCTAGGCCATGCACGCTCAGGCCCAGGGCAGACTCCATGCAGCTCGGCACCAGGGTCTGGCACAGAGCTGAGGGACTCCAAGCAGACAGGAGGGGTCCAGGGCCCACTCACCTGGCGCCCGGCGCCGCGGGCAGAGGCAGGCTCTGCGACTGCTCCAGCGCACGGTGCTGGCTGGCTTCTGTAAGCAGACCACATGGCACTGACCACCTGCACGGGCTTGGGCTGTGAGTGCCATGCGTCCAGTGTCCCGGGCTCCTGGGCGGGCCGACGCCAAGGGCAGCCCTGCGGCACCCACCTCGGCAGGCCCGCAGCTGGCTGGTCAGCACCTTCCGAATCTCGCTCACCCACGCCGCTTTCACCTCGGGGGTTGGTGCCTGCCCCCAAGAAATGCCGGAGTTACTTCCTGCTCTTAGGGAGGCACGCCTGATGCTTTGCCCTCGAAACATCAGGGACTAACCATCAGCTCAGGGCATGTGAGAAGCCAGAAGGGCAGACACAGCCGCGGCCTGGGTGGGGGAGGCCCCGTGGCCGGTGCTGGCACCCAGGGCCACGCCTTGGCGGAGGGCGAGGAGCCGGCACCTCTGCCCAGCCCTGACTGCTCACTCGGACACCAGCCGACCTTGGGAGGGGCTGACTGGGGGTGGACGTGACCTGGCGTTCAGGTGACAGGGATGTTGCAGGTTGAAACCCACAAGTAGGTCCCGAGCTGCCCTGGTGATGGCAACTGGCCAGGAACAGAACCGTCCTGGGGTGCGAGCCTGTCCCCATACCACACACAAGACCCTGCGGGGCTGGGTTGAGTGCTGGCCCCATGGCTGGGGTGTCAGGACCGAGAGCGTGGCTCTGCACAGGCCTGGGGCCAGAAGCAGGTGTGTCGGGGCCTGGCACCAGGGAGGTACAGTCTGTCATGGGGTGCGTGGGGTCTTCTAGGGCTCCTGGACGGGAACCCCCAAGCCCCCCCACTGTGGCGAAGCGGGTGCAGAGCTACACACATGACCCAGGGCCGGGCCTGGGGCTGAGCAGGGCACCAGGCTGGCGTGCTCCTGCTGCCCCAGGCTCTGGCAGCCCGGTCTGCACTCTGCCCTGAGTTTTGTCCTAGGCCTGGCTGAGGTTAAGAGGTGGCTTGAGGGGCCAGCAGGGGGCATGTGGTTCAGGTACTGGACTCCCACATGGCCGGCACTGGTTCTGGTACTGGCTTCAGCCTGAGAATCATGCTGGGCATGGGCGCGTGCGTGGAGGACGAAGGGACTGCTATGTGGCCAGCCCCGGGTGTGATTTCCCTTCTCTGTCCCTTCTGCTGGCTGAAGGGGCCAGCAGGGGACGTGGTGGCTAGCACTGGACTCCACATGGCCAACAGCAGTTAGGGGCGTGGGCGTGGCAGTCTGAGAGCACGCGTGTGTATGTGTGTGTGCCAGAGCCCCGGGAGCAAAGTGGAGGGAACGAGACTGTGGCGTGGCCATCCTCCCGTGGGTGATTTCTCTCTGTCCCTCTCTGTCTCTTGGGCAAGTGTGTGTGCCCATTGCAAAAATCCCGAAAAACCAAAAGAAAGAAAACGGAAACAGAAAAGGGTGTCTTGGGACAGTCCCCAAAACGGACTGCAGTGGCCTCTGGGTGACTAGTGTGAGGCGGGCCGTTCTCGCGAGAAGCCGTCCCCATGCAGCCCTAGGCCAGCCCCTGCCGCCTGGCCGCCCACCTGGATGATGTACACCTCCTCCCTGGCATTGTACCAGATCTCAAACTTCTTCAGGTCCCCCTTCACGTTCTCCGTGATGCCCACGGCTGTCATCTGCACACAGGGAGGCAGGTGTCACCGCCCTTGCCACCTTGCGAGACGGTGGCTGCTCTGAGCAGGGCTAGGAGCAGCCGGCGCCACGGCCCCCGGCAGGCCCGCTCACATTCAGCGACTGCTTGTAGCTGTAGGAAGGCGCCTTCTCGTAGCCCTCCCCGCTCTCCTCCCTCTTCTTGCAGAAGAGCACGGCCTTCTCATGCAGAAACAGGTGCCGTTGCATGGGCTTGAACCGGGCCAGCTCCTTCACCTTGGTGTGCCCTCGCTTGTGGTCCGTCCACACGCTGAACGAGCCCTGCATCAGCAGCTTGCCTAGGTCGCTGAGGTTGCCCTGGTGTGGCAGCAGGAGGCGCTTCAGTCGGACGGCTGAGTGTGCACTCCGAAGGGCCGGAAAGGCTGCTGGTGGGGTGAGGTGGGCCACGGGCGTGGCAGCAGCCCACGGTGCCCAGGGGAAGTGTGGCCGAGCTCAGGTCTCAAGGCAGGGAAATGGCTCCGGGAGCCCAGGGCCCACAGTACCGAGCTCATGCAGGCCTTGGATGGCACAGCCGGCGTGGCCCCTGTGGGCGTGGCCCTCACGCAGAACACAGCCTTAGCTGGTGACATGTGGACAGCGTGCCAGGTGCATCGTGCAGGCACAAGTCAGCCACAGGGACAGCCAGGAGATGGCACAGGGTGGGGGCTCTGCTCACTCAGGGCTTTTCCTCACTAGAGGGTGCACGCGCTCACTAGGACAGGAAGTCAGGATGGCGAGGGGTCACAGGTGGCATGCCCCGCGGGGAATGCTTTCTCACCCCCAATCTCTCTGGGGAGCGCACGTGCCCCAGCCTCCAACGTGCAGGATCAGGGCTGAATGAACACGAGGCTGGACACACCGGGTGGCCACAGGGAGGAAGGGGGCCACGCTCTCGGGCTATGTGTCCTCAGCCACCTGCTGGCCACACCTGCTCCCGAGGATGTGTCATTCCAGGGACAGGCGTGCAGTGACGGCCCCCACAGGAGATGCTGTCCCTCCCAGGGCACCCCTCAGGCCAGCTTGGTGGCCGCAGCCTGGGAGCCGATGCGCCCGGACCGCATTCCTGTGCAGCTGGGCTCTCTGCGGCTGGCGGGAGGGGCTGCATAGACCTGCTGCTGGCTCCAAGCACGTCCGCGGGGCTGGGGTGCTTACGTCATAGCCGGTGATGGCGATGAGGTGCATGGAGTCGTTCACGGCCTTGAGGATGCCCAGGATGGAGCTGAGCGCCTCCTGCAGGTCCTCGGCACCCTCGCAGTTCTTGCTGTACTTCAGCATCTCCTGTGGGAGGGCGGACCCGCTGGCCACCTCGCGGAGCGTGGCACTCACGCCCTCTGCCTGCCCTCCCGACGGATGATGGTAACAATCCCATAGCCTTCTGTGGGGCACCCTCGGGCCACAACCCCAGCCAGGGGCAGAGCTGCCAATGGCTTCCCGCCCGCCCAGGGCCAGACCTGCCAATGGCTTCCGGCCAGAGGGCAGAGGAGGCCGCCAAGGGCCGCTCCAGAAGCGGAGGGCTCCGGGCTCTACCCCCACACCCGGGCCCTGGGTGGGCCAGACGAACAGTCCTGCCCCTTGGGCACTGAGTGAGGTGCACATGGGGGAAACACGGGTGGGGGAATGGCTCTGTCCACCGCCCACCCGACCCGGCGCCTCAGTGACCTCTGGTGGGGCGGGGCAGGCGGGCGCACCTTGAGTAGCAGTTGGTACTTGGTGACCCTCTGCACCGGCTTCAGCAGGTACGAGTCCAGGCCCAGCTTGTGGTACAGCTTCCTCTGGCACTCCCGCGCGCAGGGGGCCGTGG
>NW_006160165.1:6694781-6705234 GCF_000334495.1 Tupaia belangeri chinensis | reverse complement strand
TTTGGTACTTGGTGCCCCTCTGCCCCGGCTTCAGCAGGTACGAGTCCAGGCTCAGCTTGTGGTCCAGCTTCCTCTGGCACTCCTGCGGCAAGGGGGCCGTGCCCTAGACCTGCCTCCACCCCAGGGCGTCCTCCCGCCACGGGGAGCACGTGCAGGGGGAGCCCACAGGGAGCACTCGGAGGGAGCACGGCAGCCCACGCGGGCAGCACGGCGCACCTGGAAGAAGGGGCAGTCGGAGCACTGTCTCCACAGGCTCTCGGAGCGCGGCTTGTTCTGGCAGTACCTCTCGTAGATCTGGAAGTCCTCCATCTGCAGAGGACACCGCGGCCTCACAGCCCGCCCAGCCCATGCTGGGGCTCTGCTCGCTCACACGCCCTCTGGCCTGCCGCTTACTGTGGTGGAGCCCCAGCCCCGCTGAGCGCCCCAGACACAGGTGTGTGCGTGGGGCCTCTGCTGGTCCTTCCCAGGAGGTGAGGGCTGCCTGGTGTGTGCTCATTCACCCCAACGCCCCGGCTCTCCCCTGCAGCGTTCATGTGCCCGAACCCAAACAGAAAACATCTGAGCCCTGTTTAAAACACAGGGGCCCTCGGGACAAGCAGTTAGCGTAATGGCTATGTCGCTGGACTCCCACGTAGTCGACCGTGGTTCAAGTCCCGGACCCGGTGGCTTAAACTCACGCCGGGCGTGTGTGCGTGCGTGCCCAAGATCCCGAGAGGAGAGTGGAGGAGAAGGGATTGCGGCGTGGCCATCCCCCCTGGGGGGTGATTTCCTGCTTTCTGTCTCTCTGTCTCTCTCTGTCTGTCTGGCGAGCGCACACGCCCTATAGCAAAAACCTCTCAAAAAACAACAACAACAACACAGGGGCCCTGAAGCCCCAGGTGGCGGATGTCTGGGGCACAAGTGCTCCGGGTACGTGGGGCAGGTCTGGGGGTCCTTTCTCCTTTTCTCCAGGCTCGTTTTGAGCATGGACGACAGGCTGGGCTACTCACGAGCAGCATCTGTGGGTC
The DNA here is from genome assembly GCF_000334495.1 of Tupaia belangeri chinensis. Lineage (NCBI taxonomy): Eukaryota > Metazoa > Chordata > Mammalia > Scandentia > Tupaiidae > Tupaia > Tupaia belangeri. The sequence continues at coordinate 6,704,227 of NW_006160165.1, read as the reverse complement.
ACTCCAGGCTTTCCTGGCCTGGCCTCAGCCCTAGAGCCACCCCTGAGCACTGTCTCTTTACTGCCTGAGCCAGGATGCCGCCGAGGGCTGTGTGCCCCTCCAACAGGCTGGGGTGGGCGGCCTGGGCTGGGGCTGTCTCCCTCAGCCTCGCTGACGGTGGCCGGGCAGCGCCAGGCCGCCTGAGGCTGGCAGCCTGCCCCTTGCCGGGGCTCCGCCTCCTCCCGACAGCCCACTGCCAGCTTGCAAGGCCCCCAGACAGCCACTGCCGAGGACCGCTCTGGCCGCGCCTCCCGGGATTCGGCCGTTACTCGGCACCGCGGGCCTGCCGTGCGGGTCTGCGGCTTTACAGACCCCTGTCCCCAGCCCTCTGTGCTTACCCTTGGCCAGCTGTAACCCCGATAGTACCCAAGTAGTAAATAGAGCATTCTGGAAAGAGGTCCTTGGTTTCAAACTGTGCTTAATTCCATGTAGCCGAATGCTAGGTAGGCTCGCACCCTCGCGCTCGGTCCCCCGGCAGTGGTCTCCCCTTTGCCCACGGTGTCCGCCCGGTTCCACCACCAGCCCCTCAGCCCCTATTGCGGTGAGCAGGTGAACCACGGGTCCACACAGACTAGACCCATCCCTGGGTCCTGGAAGGCGTGTCTTGGCCGCCCTGGGTGACGTCTTGTTTCCCTCGCTGTGAGCTCAGGCGCCCTCCCCCACCCCCCAGCAGCATTCCCTTGCTCCTGAGGTCCCAGTCCAGGGCTTCAGCCCTTTCAGCCTCTGAAGCCTGCCCACAGGGCCCCGTGCTTGGTCCCACCACAGAGCAGTAAACAAGGCTCCAGTGTCACCTGGCGGTGAGGGTGACTGAGCCAGGGCAAGACCTCAAGCCAGAAGCAGTGGCCCGGGAGGGGGGGCCGGGGTCCTCGAGACCACAGGCCCGCAGAGCCCCACACCTACCCTCTCCAGGAAGCACCTCCCGACCAGCTCCGGACAGTCCAGGTAGCTCTCCAGCTCCCTCAGGAAGACCCTGCACACAGACGCTTCCTTAAGCTGTGTGGGGGCGGCCACGGTGGCGCGTTCGTGGCAAAATCCGTAGGTGACACTTCTTAGGAGACCTCACGCTGCAGCCAGGAGTCGCAGCGATGGCGTGGCCCATGCCCGCCCCCCCCACCATGCTCCCAGGGACCCTTGGCCCATGCCTGTCCCTGCCACGCTGCTGGGGACGCAACCCATGCCCGTCCCCCAGTGGTCCTGGGACCATGGCCCAGGCCTGTTGCCACCCCACCACGTTCTCGGGGTGAGCAGATGCGGCCCAGGCCTGTCCCTACCCTGCCACTCTCTCAGGAACATGGCCCACGACTGTGCCCCCCACCACGCTGCCGGAGCAGCCCACACCTGTCCCACCGCCACGTGACCTGGCTGATCCCACGCCTTGGTGGTGGTGACAGAGGTTGGAGAAGGCTCCTTCCCCAGCAGACGAGGTAAGGCCCATGGTGGGACAGTCAGGGTGCTGCGCCCCGGCCCCAGCGTGGTCCTGGGCATGTGGTGCGCTGTGTGGTTCCAGGCCAGAGCCCTGAGCCCAAACTGGGCCCTCAGGCAGCAGCGCACACGCGTGAGCCGAGTTTCCGTCTACACTCTGACCAGCTCTCGGCCCCAGGGTCCCTGAGAGAGCGCAGAGCTGCCTGGGAGGCCAGTGGGGATACTGGCTCTGTGGCTAACAACCCCGGGGCCGCGCCAAGGCCTCTGCACCCTCTCCGAGGGAGAAGGCTCCTCATCCACCTGGGCGAGGTGTAGCCAGAGGCCCATGGCCCTGCTCTGTGGCCGGCTGGGCACTGTGGAGCAGGGGACACACCTGCCCTGTCCCCAGGACACACGGCTGTGTCTCTCTCAGCACGACCTCACCCAGGTGGCCTCGTGGACAGCGGTAAGGGGAGTGGCGTGCCCCCCAGGGCCCCTGAGAGGCTGGCAGCCTGCCCCTTGCCGGGGCTCCGCCTCCTCCCGACAGCCCACTGCCAGCTTGCAAGGCCCCCAGACAGCCACTGCCGAGGACCGCTCTGGCCGCGCCTCCCGGGATTCGGCCGTTACTCGGCACCGCGGGCCTGCCGTGCGGGTCTGCGGCTTTACAGACCCCTGTCCCCAGCCCTCTGTGCTTACCCTTGGCCAGCTGTAACCCCGATAGTACCCAAGTAGTAAATAGAGCATTCTGGAAAGAGGTCCTTGGTTTCAAACTGTGCTTAATTCCATGTAGCCGAATGCTAGGTAGGCTCGCACCCTCGCGCTCGGTCCCCCGGCAGTGGTCTCCCCTTTGCCCACGGTGTCCGCCCGGTTCCACCACCAGCCCCTCAGCCCCTATTGCGGTGAGCAGGTGAACCACGGGTCCACACAGACTAGACCCATCCCTGGGTCCTGGAAGGCGTGTCTTGGCCGCCCTGGGTGACGTCTTGTTTCCCTCGCTGTGAGCTCAGGCGCCCTCCCCCACCCCCCAGCAGCATTCCCTTGCTCCTGAGGTCCCAGTCCAGGGCTTCAGCCCTTTCAGCCTCTGAAGCCTGCCCACAGGGCCCCGTGCTTGGTCCCACCACAGAGCAGTAAACAAGGCTCCAGTGTCACCTGGCGGTGAGGGTGACTGAGCCAGGGCAAGACCTCAAGCCAGAAGCAGTGGCCCGGGAGGGGGGGCCGGGGGCCTCGAGAACACAGGCCCGCAGAGCCCCACGAGCCCCACACCTACCCTCTCCAGGAAGCACCTCCCGACCAGCTCCGGACAGTCCAGGTAGCTCTCCAGCTCCCTCAGGAAGACCCTGCACACAGACGCTTCCTTAAGCTGTGTGGGGGCGGCCACGGTGGCGCGTTCGTGGCAAAATCCGTAGGTGACACTTCTTAGGAGACCTCACGCTGCAGCCAGGAGTCGCAGCGATGGCGTGGCCCATGCCCGCCCCCCCCACCATGCTCCCAGGGACCCTTGGCCCATGCCTGTCCCTGCCACGCTGCTGGGGACGCAACCCATGCCCGTCCCCCAGTGGTCCTGGGACCATGGCCCAGGCCTGTTGCCACCCCACCACGTTCTCGGGGTGAGCAGATGCGGCCCAGGCCTGTCCCTACCCTGCCACTCTCTCAGGAACATGGCCCACGACTGTGCCCCCCACCACGCTGCCGGAGCAGCCCACACCTGTCCCACCGCCACGTGACCTGGCTGATCCCACGCCTTGGTGGTGGTGACAGAGGTTGGAGAAGGCTCCTTCCCCAGCAGACGAGGTAAGGCCCATGGTGGGACAGTCAGGGTGCTGCGCCCCGGCCCCAGCGTGGTCCTGGGCATGTGGTGCGCTGTGTGGTTCCAGGCCAGAGCCCTGAGCCCAAACTGGGCCCTCAGGCAGCAGCGCACACGCGTGAGCCGAGTTTCCGTCTACACTCTGACCAGCTCTCGGCCCCAGGGTCCCTGAGAGAGCGCAGAGCTGCCTGGGAGGCCAGTGGGGATACTGGCTCTGTGGCTAACAACCCCGGGGCCGCGCCAAGGCCTCTGCACCCTCTCCGAGGGAGAAGGCTCCTCATCCACCTGGGCGAGGTGTAGCCAGAGGCCCATGGCCCTGCTCTGTGGCCGGCTGGGCACTGTGGAGCAGGGGACACACCTGCCCTGTCCCCAGGACACACGGCTGTGTCTCTCTCAGCACGACCTCACCCAGGTGGCCTCGTGGACAGCGGTAAGGGGAGTGGCGTGCAGTGGTGGCTAGGGAGCAGTGCTGGGGGCCCACTGCCGAGAGCAGGGAGCTGGTCGGTCTCCGGGGACAAGCGGCCTTCGCCCAACTCGGGGATGATCACCAAGCATGTCACGTGGGGGAAGAGGCCTTGCAGAGGCACACGTGGGCGGGCCGGCTCCGTGTGCCTGCAGGTGGCACTCCCAGGTGCTCGAGCCCGGAGCCAGGCGCATCGGGGCACAGGTCGGCCTGGTGAACATGCCTGTGGCCCTCTGTGAGTCCCTCCCTCCAGCCAAGCATGGCCCAGGGCGGTGCGAGATGGGGTGGGCGGCCCGAGCCCACCTGTGGTGGAAGTGGTAGATCTCTTCCATGTTGCCGAACAGAACCCCCTTCTTGTTGTGAAGGCCTGAGGGGATGAGGTGTGCCATTAGGGGGTTCTCCATCTCTGCTGCGTAGCCCTGCGGGGCGGGGCGGGGCGGGGCGTGTCAGCACAGATCCTTGGCTGCAGCGAGACCAGCATGCGAGGGCTGGACGCCAGGCAGCGGCCATGCGCAGCCCTGGGGTGCGGACCGCCGGCAGGCACACAGCTGCCTGAGCTCCAGTACACGGTCCCCCGACCCCAAATAGAAGTGGATGTGGGGATGGGGGCCCCACCTTCCTCCTCCTCCTCGCCCTGAAAAGGCCCGGTCTTGGAGTACAGCTGGGTGTGAAAATACGTCCACACTCACGGCTACTGCCACTCCAGGACCCAGAACGACCCAGGGGCTGCCGTGCCGCCAGACCGCAGCCAGAGAGACCCCCGACCAGTCAGCTCCACCTGCCCTGCCTGCTCCCGAAATTCCCACACGGGAGCCCTTCACCCACCGCTCCCTGCAAGGAGCCCTGTCCTCAGCGCATACCCCGCAGGGCCACCTTTGTCTGTGACCCTGTCCTGCCTCCTGGGGGGCTGTGGGCGGGGCAGTGGGCGGAGCTGCCCCGCCCGGCCCTGCCTGGCCCTGCCCGGCCCTGCCCATCCCTGCCTGGCCTCACCTCGAGCACGCACAGCAGCTCCTCCACGTAGGCACGCTCAGTGTCCAGGAGCTCATTCATCACGTGCCTGCGGACAGCGTGGACGGGGGTTAGAGCTGGGTGTGGGTGGGCATAGCGAGGCAAATGGCTGCTCAGTGGGGATGGGGTCTAGGCCGCTTGCCCCTTGGCCCTGTCCCCCAGGCCTGGCCTCATGGCCCTGCAGCTGGGATGTGGGGGCCACGGGGCCTCCCAGCAACTCGCTGCCTCCCCCGGCCTCGCCTGTATGTGTGGGCGGTCACGCCCCTCTCCTGTGTGAGACGGCCTGCACAGCCCCACCCCAGCCCCCAGGCCTGGCCGCTGCCTCCTGGCCAGTGGCCCCACCCTCGCATCCCCACAGCAGCTGCAGGGCCATGCAGTCAGCACTGCCACCCTGCTGTGACCCGGTGGCCTCTGCTTCATGGAGCGGGGTGGCCGTGGTGGCCTGTCCTCACCCACAGCAGCTCGGTCAGTCCCGGGGCCCAGGGCACTGAGCTTGCTCAGCACACCCAGCGGCCCGCGGTACAGGTTCAAGGGGACATAGCAGGCCTGGAGCTCCGCACGCCACGGACTGGGCAGCCAAGGTGCCCTTCTGCATGTCTGGGGGCTCCCTCTGGAAGCCCCTCGACCTCCATCTTGTGAACTTCCCCAGAAGGCAGCAGGGGCAGGGCGTGGGTGCCGCGGCTGCCCCCCAGCTTCTGCTCTGCCCTGTGTCCCCTGGGGAGGCACAGCTGTGGGGCGGGCACATCCTGGACCCTGCCGGCCCGTGGGTCAGCGGGCCTCTTCTCCCATCCACCTCGAGCCACGGTGACGCGGGGCGTGGCGGTGTGCTCGTGCACGGACTGAGAGCAGGCCAGCAGAAGGCCGCGGCGTGGGCTGCCTGCTGCCCAGCACGTGTCCTGCCTCCCGGAGGGCCTGGGCCTCGCCGCCTCTCCTGTTGGGCCTTCCCACGTGACGCTGCGTGTTTGCATGTCCTGGTCCCAAAGGGGACCAACCAAGGGGTCTGCGGTCCCATCTGTACGATGTGCCTTAAATTCTGGACTAAGGACCCCAGGGAGCCAGAGGGTTTGCGAGCCCACTGCCCGCCACGCCAGCCACTGCCCACATGCAGTTACTTCAAACCCAGACCACTGGCTGCCAATCCTGCCAGCCACGTTCTGCCACCCGGAGGCCCCACGCGGTCAGGGCTCTACAGAGGTGGTGCTGGGCCAGGACGGGGGGCATGGTTCCTGCTCGAGGAGGGCCAGCTGGGGAGGTGACGACAGCAGAAGTCACCTCACTTCACCCAGAGCCATTAACGAGGTGCTGGTGTGCTTGGGCGATATGGAGGCTGGTGGGGCCCTCGACAGCACGGGGGCCGGGAGGGCCGCCAAGAGCCTGTGTGGCATCGGTCCCTGCCCGGGTGCTCACGCCCACGCCCGAGTCTTCTTCCTGGCTGCCCACACCCCCCGCGGCGGGGGCGGGGAGGCGCCTGGGAGCCCCCGTCTTTCCCCGGCCGCCCCCCCCCCGCCGCGGCGGGTGGGCGAAGGCCACTGTGGGAGCCCCAGCACCAACCGAGCAGACACGGGGCCTCGCTCCGGAGACCTCACAGAACCGGGCATGGGCGGGCAGGTCAGAGGCTGGGCTGGCGACGACCTCAGGGTGTGTAGGTGTGAGCTGTGGCTGTGGGGAGCAGCTGGGCCTGGCTGGCAGAAGGTCCTCCGGGGGCTACGGGCAGCCCTGAGGGGGGTGAGCCCAGGGCGCCCGTGCAGGGCGGAGGGAGGGAGCACCTGGCCAGGAGTGAGGACAGCAGAGGTGGCCAGGCGTGGGGAGGAGGCAGTGGAGCAGTGGAGAGGGGACCGTGAGCGGTCCCCATGTGCCAGAGGCCATCCGGCAAGGTGTGGGAACTTGGCCGCCATAGACACAGGGCCCTGGCCAAGCCCTGCACACTCAGAACGGGGGCCCTGAGCATGGGGGTGGGGCCTGAGGCCCCTCACATCTGGCTCCTTGGCAGGGGCACAGCGTGACCTTCCGAGAGAAATGTCGGCTTCTCCCCCTTCCAGGTCAGCGTCTGTCCCACGCAGGCACACGCTGCACCTCTGCACCGACCCTTGGCGTCTCCGAGGCGGCCCCGCCTGCCCCGCCAGCCCCGCCAGGCTCTCACCTCCGCAGGATGGCCAGGCTCTCCTCCTCGTCTCCTGCCGAGCTGCTCCGGGTCGGCCCGTCACTCACCTCACTCTGGAGACAGGAGGGTGGGTCAGGCCGAGCAGCGACTGGGGCAGCCTCGCACACTGAGTCCCAGGTGTGTGGGACGCCGAGAGGCAGGCGCCGCAGGCGGGCCTTACCTTGGCCCTCCGGTAGGGCCCTCTCCGGAGCGCACTGCCCTCAGAGCTGGGGTACTCAGTCCCACGCCAGCCACCTGTGCAGAGAGGTGGGGGTGGAGACGCTGGGCCTTGCCCTGGGTGTGCTCGGGGAAGATGTGGGGGGCCTGGTTGGGACATCCTGGGGCAGTCCCTGCCAGACGTCTGGTCTCGCTGAGTCTCCAGGACCCTGCGGGGCGGGAGTTTTGCCCAAACCCCGGGAGGCGGAGAGGTGCCGTGAGGGGCAGTCAGGGAAGGCCTCAGGGAGGAGGGCGGGCAGATGAGAGTGTCCTGCAGCCTGGCTGGCACCTGGACAGTTCTGGGGCACAGGGCTGCTGGGGGCCCGCGGCAAGAACAGTGGTCAGGGAGCCCGGGTTGGGCAAATCTGCGGCAGTTGGCATGTTCCTGGCCGGGCCACACACCTTGATGTGGCACATGGCAGATGTGAGCGCCGCTGCCCCCACAGTGTCACCGTGGGAATGACGTGGCCGTGAGCCACGCCTTGCCCTGGGCCGGGCAAATGGGAGGCCTCTCCAGGAGGCTATGAGCCTCCTCGGCTGCCGCGCCAGGCCCACCCCTCCGGGGCCCAGGGCTCCCTCTGCCCAGGCCAAGGTGGCCACCACACGTACCCGGGGAGGGGCAGGGCGACTTGGTGAGCGCCTCCGGCCGAGGGGCCACGGGCTGCACAGGCCGTGTCTGCTTGGCTGCCAGCTTCCTCAGGCTGGCCTTCCTGCGGTGGAACATCTGCTCTGTGCTCTCCTGCTTCTGGAAGACCTTCTGCACATGCTCCTGGAACGACACCGCCAACCGCGGGCTTTGCGCACCATAGCGCGCAGACTTGCCAGCAGTGCAGCGCGGGCCTCGGCACGGGCACCCACCGTGTGCCGTCCCTAACCCGCTCTCCTGGCCCGACCGCCCTGGCGTGGCAGGTCTGAAACCAGCTTAGGGAACTGGGGACGCTGGGCCCAGAGCAAAGTGGGCTGGAAGGCTCTGGGAGCCTTCTGGGACATCTGAAGGCCACCCTGGGAAGTGGCTCCCTGGGCGCACGAGGGCAGGTGCACAAGAAGGTGCCTCGTGTGGAGGGGCAGCTGGCCTCAGTGGGCTCCCAATAGAGTGCGACTTCGCGAAGGACTCGGCCCACAGCAGGTGTCCGGGCGGGAGAGGAGGCGCTGTCCAGGGCAGCAGGGAAACGGGTCTGTACTGAGGGGAGCTTACTCGATGGCCTGCCACTACGCTGCCCTCCAGTGCCCGTCTCCCACCCCAGGCACCAAGGAAGACGGAGGCGGGGCCTTACCCTGAGGTCTGGGGTGAGAATGGACTGGTACTCAGTGTAAATGCTGCTGAGCTCCTGGAGCTTATTCTCGGCCCCCGTCTCCAGGAACTTCTCGATCTCCTGGAGGGCTGCCTCGGCGCCATCTTGGGACTGGCACTTGTCCACTGGCTGTGAGGCCAGCAGGAAGATGCCCTCATCGCACCACCTCATGGACTGCAGACGAGGCACAGACAGACAGGCAGCGTCAGGGTGGCGCCGTCACGTCCCCGCAGGCCGTGTGCAGCCCACCCGCCAGCACGCAGCCCGCCCACGGTTACAGGGCTGAGTGCGGCCGGGCCCAGAGGGGATGCAGCCTGACTTGCACGTGCAGAAGGGACACGGGGCAGGGGTGCGAGGAGCCGTCGCGGTGCCACGCTCCTGCTCCCCTATGGAGACTGCGGCCGGCCAGCAGGACAGAGATGGCGTGAGGCCGCTCTCAGCGTGCTGTCCGCGAGGGCTGTGGGGGGACGCGGCCGCAGGCTGCACCCACCGTCTCCAGGAGGCCGTGCAGCTCCAGGGACCGGCCCAGCAGCTCCCGCCGCCGGCCGATCTCCGCGGCAAAGTGGTCGCAGATGTGCCGGAGCTCCTGGCACTTGGGCCGGATGGAGTCGACGGCGTAGTGCCTGTCCTCGATCAGCTTCTCACCCTCCAGCGATAGCGCCCGGGCCCTGTCCACAGCCACCTGCGGGCACAGGCGCCAGGACTCTCAGGCTTCCTTCGAGGGTGTGGGGACGCCAGGCCACGGAGGCACCAACCCACAGGCAAGGGAGAGGTTTCCCTGCCCTCTGCCGTGTCGGCAGGAACGCCTCCACCCAGCGCCTGTCTGGGCATGCGCGCTGAGGGCTGTGGGAGCGACTCGGCCCGAGGGAGGTATCACCCGTGAGAATCTGGGGACGAGGAGCAATCTGAGGTGAAGGAGCCACACCCACACCTGGTGCCAGGACCCACACCTGGTACCATCCCCACACCTGGTGCCACCCCCACACCTGGTACCGTGACCCACACCTGGTACCAGGACCCACACCTGGTACCGTGACCCACACCTGGTACCGCGCCCAACACCTGGTCCCAGGACCCACACCT
>NW_006160165.1:6690445-6694558 GCF_000334495.1 Tupaia belangeri chinensis | reverse complement strand
AACGCCCCCTCCCTGGCGCCGCCCCCCCACCTGCTGCCATGACCCACACCTGGTACCGTGACCCACACCTGGTACCGTGACCCATACCTGGTGCCGCCCCCACACCTGCTGCCATGACCCACACCTGCTGCCAGGACCCACACCTGGTACCGTCCCCACACCTGGTGCCATGACCCACACCTGATACAGCACCCACACCTGCTGCCAGGACCCACACCTGGCACCGTGACCCACACCTGGTACAGCACCCACACCAGGTCCTGGTGGTGTCAGCCCCACCTGGCACTGGCAGCGTGTGGGCACAGGTGTGTGAGTCACAGCAGCAGCCCCACCTCCTGCGGCAGCCCTGGCTGCTCCCCGAGGGAGGCCACACTGTGGACGCGCCCGTCCCGCCGGCGCTTCCCTTACGCTGGACTTCTCCTCGAAGCTGCCGAGGTCCTTCAGCAGGTGCCCCACGTGCGCCAGGCTGTTGCCCACGTCAGTGAAGGTGCTGATCTTCTGGGACACCACGTCCAGGGTGGCTTTGACCTGGAACAGAGGAGGGGCCCTGAGAATACCCATGACCAAACAGAGAGGGTGTGGACCAGGAAGGACGCGGGAGGAGGGCCCAGACCAGCCCACGCTGGGCTTGGGACGGCCGCCGACCTAGAGGGGCCATGGGGCCTCCTGGACTGGGGCTGGCCCTGCCAGTGACCCACAGCCAGGGTTCATTTCTCCATGCCCACAACTAACACCAAGACCCAAACACCGTGAAGATAAAGAGAGCTCACAGGATGAGCCCGGGAGCTGGGGACAGAGGGGACAGGCTGGGCGACCCTCCCTGCTGGTGTCAGGCCTCTCACTGGCACTGACTTCCAGCACACACTCCTGGCGCTGACGTGCGAGTGGTTTGTAAACACGCAACACGGTGTCCCTGTTAACAGACGTGGCGACAGCTGCCGTTGGCAGTCCCCTGAGAATGAGGATGCCCACCCTCAAAGCTGCTGCAGGTGGCCCAGCTGGCAAGAGAGGGCACCCTCCACGCATCACCCAGGGCCACCTGGGTTCCAGGCAACACAGACCAACTTTGGGCGGGGCTCTTGGGAGCCCATCCTGGGAGCCGCCTCCGGTGCTCCGTCTCCCAGCCCTGCCTTACCCCGCCCCTGGTACCACCTCCGGGTCACCTTGTCCCATGCGCTGCTCTGCCCCTCACCCCTCCACTGAAATGGAAGCTCCCCAAGAACCCGGGACCAAGCAGCCTCAGGTCTGTCACACAGGTGCCACGGGACGTGCCGGGTGACGGACGGTGATTTCTGCTTCTTCCAGCCTGGGGTCCGTGGGCCCATGGGGCAGGCGTTCAGCCACTGGTGCCCCTCACCCCTCCACTGAAATGGAAGCTCCCCAAGAACCCGGGACCAAGCAGCCTCAGGTCTGTCACACAGGTGCCACGGGACGTGCCGGGTGACGGACGGTGATTTCTGCTTCTTCCAGCCTGGGGCAGGCGTTTAGCCACTGGGCTCCCTGAGCACGCTACATGATGAGACAGAAGGAGGGAGCTTGCGCAGAAGTGCCCAGCCAGGCCCGCGGGGTCGGCAGGGCGGGGTGGGGGGGGCGGCAGCGTGAGCTCAAGGCCCACACTCCTTGCAGATTCAACCACGTGTGCTTTCATTGGCCGGAGGCACTGGCAGAGTTGGCTTGGAGGACTTCTTAGCCCCAGGAAGACACCCTAAGTGGTAGTTTGAGTCTGTATGAAATAAACTGGTGCCTTTGGGCCCCCTCTCAGACCTAAGCTCTGCGTAGCCAGCAGAACCGCCTTAAAATGGTTAAAGAAAGTTGTTCAAACAGACAGGAGAGGAGAAGGTAGGAAAGTAAACCTGGACTGTGATAGAGAGAAGGCCACGGTGAGGAGAAATATCGGTAAATATGACAGGCTGCCCTCCCGTGAGCTGTGTAACCTGCTGGCTGGTGAAGCAGAACTGCAGGGCCGGTGAGGCTCTAAGCGCACGCAGGGCAAAGGTTTAAGACAACAGAAACAGAAGAGGGGAACAGGTGTGGGACCCCTCCACGTGCCCGCGTGCACAAGTATGTGCACATTACATGGACCGTACACTAATATGTCACACAAATTACACAATGAGAGAAACAGAAAACAAGCTGTAGACAAACGAAAATACAATTCTAAAAAATATTCGAGTAACCACAGAAAGGCAGGAAAAAGAAAATAGTAACCAAAGAAATACAAAGAACACAGAGAAAGCATAAAATGGCAGACTTCAGCTCTCACATACCAATAACTCCATTAAACATACAGGATCTACTACGCCAGTTCAGAGCACGGCCTCGTGGGTAAGGGGACCGGAGCCCACGTGGCTGCCTGTGGGCTGAGGACCGGCCCCAGTGGTCTGAGAAACGTGCCAGGTACATGTGTGGGCATGCACCAGTTTCTGCAGACATTTCAAGGATACAGAGATGGAGGAGAGGGTGCTGTGGGGTGACCACACCCGGGGACGGTGTCTGCTCTCTAGAGACCTAGAGCATGCACATGCTCTCTAACAGCTGCAAACAACAGAGCAGAACCAAACCGCAGCAGAGCAGGTGTGAGACATGACGAGAGCACACATCACGTACGAGAAAAGATATGTACGTGAAAGAGAATGGGATAAAGCGTAGCGCGCAAGTATTCATCACGTGAGAATAGCAGTGGCCATACCAACATCAGGTAAGGGAGACTCTGGAGCAAAGAAAATTCCCAGAGACAGCGAGACACTACGTAGGGATAAAGACGACAGCAGCCGCAAATGTGCATGCACCAGACCTGAGCTAAAACATATAAAGCAACACAGAGAAGTGAGAGCAGAGACGGACGATCCACATTTACAGCCGGAGGCTTCGGCACCCTTTCAACAACACAGAAAACCAACCAGGCAGGAAATCAGCAAGGGCAGCCCAGCAGTGGGCGTAGTGGCTGTGCTGGACTCCCACATAGTTGACCGCGGTGTGTCTCACACCCAGTGGCACAGGGCACGTGTGCGTGCGTGCCCAAGATCCCGAGAGGAGAAAGGAGGAGAAGGGACTGTGGCATGGCCATCCCCCCGGGGGTGATTTCTCGCTTTCTGTCTCTGTCTCTCTCAGGCAAGCGCATGCGCTCTATTGCAAAAACCTCTCATAAAAAAAAAAGACAAGAAAAAGAAAATGGGTGAGGACAGAGAATTTGATCCATCGATATCAAGGGCTCCGCCAGCGGACACTTCCAGAGCACTCTATCTAACGGTGACAGAACAGAACATGCCCTTTCCCGGGTGCCTTCGGAACATGTGCCAAGAAGACCGCACTGCACCACGAGACGAAGTGCAAGATTCGCGATGACGGAAACCATCGAGTGTGTGTCCGGCCACAAGGAGTCACACCAGAAATCAAGAACAGAAAGGTATGGGGGCCAGCAGGTGGCGTGGAGGTTGAGGTGCTGGACTCCCACATGGTCAACTATGGATTGAGTCCTGGACCTGGAGGCTTGCAAGTCATGCCGGACATGTGTGCATGTGTGCATGTGTGTACGCATGCCCAAAACCCTGAGAAGAGAATGGAGGAGAAGGGGTTGTGGTGTGGCCGTCCCCACTGGGGGGTGATTTCTTTTTTTTTTTTTTTTTTTTAGAGGTTTTTGCTATAGGGTGTGTGCACTCACCAGACAGAGAGAGAGAGACAAAAAGCGAGAAATCACCCCCCAGCGGGGATGGTCACGCCATAATCCCTTCTCCTCCATTCTCCTCTCGGGATCTTGGGCACGCACGCACACATGCCTGGCATGAGTTTTAAGCCACCGGGTCCAGGACGCAAACCGCGGTTGACTACACGGGAATCCAGTGACATAGCCATTACGCTAACTGCTGGTCCCGATTTCTCACTTTCTGTCTCTCTGTCTCTCCGGTGAGCCTGTGTGCTCTACTGCAAAGACTTAAAAGAAAATATGCTTGAGTAATGGTAAACGAGACAGCAGACTGCTAAATAATCCACTAGACGATGCAAAAGTTTCAAGGAATGTTTTAAAAAGGAAAAAAAAAAACCACCCAACATATCAAAGATAATTTGCAGGACACAGATAAAGCAGTAGGGAGAGGGGTATTTATAGCTTCTCCT
>NW_006160165.1:6686700-6690401 GCF_000334495.1 Tupaia belangeri chinensis | reverse complement strand
AGAGCGTCCAATAAAGACCGCAACCCCCACCTCAAGGACCTAGACTAAAATAAACCCAAAGCAATCGGTAGAGATGAATAATAAAGATAAAAGCAGGTTCCTGAGGCAAACAGCTGGTTCTTTTTTCTTTTTCTTTCTTTAAGGGAGATTTTTGCTATAGGGTCCATGTGCTTACCGGAGACACAGGCAGAGACAGAGAGACAGAAAGTGAGAAATCACCCCCTGGGGAGACGGCCACACCACAGTCCCTTCTCCTCCATTCCCCTCTTGGGATTTTGGGCATGCACACACATGCCTGGCGTATTTTAAGGCACTGGGTCTGGGACTGGAACCACAGTTGACTACGTGGGAGTATGCGAAATAACCATTACGCCATCTGCTGGTCCTATGCTGCCCTTATTTTCACCTAAGAAATTTACAAACAAAACGAACTAAAATAACAAAGCCTCCTAGTTAGTAAGGCCACAAGGACAAGATAAATACACCAAAAATGCGTTTCTATAGAGAACAACAAATACACAAATGTTAAACATAGAGGTATCATACTATCCAGAATTTTTAAAAAGATATTTGCCATAGGGCACGTGTGTTTATCAGAGGGACAGAGAGAGGGAAAGTGAGAAACCACCCCAGGGGGTGGCCACGCCACTATCCCTTTTCCTCCAATCTGCTCTTGGGATTTTGGGCATGCACACACACACACATATTCAGCATGATTTTCAAGCCACCGGGTCCAGGACTTGAACTGTGGTCGGCCACGTGGGAGTCCAGAACCTTTATTCCCTTGCCAAATGCTGGCATAGTAGTTAAGGTGTATAATTCTTTTTAACAGAATATTTAAATATAAATCAAAATAAATACTGATTTTTTTTTTTTTTAAGTTTGCTACAGAGTGCAGGCACTCACCAGAGAGTGACACAAACAGTGAGAAGGGGAGTAAGAATTCACCTCCCGGGGGATGGCCACCCTGCAATTCCTTCTCCATTCTTCTCTCCGGATATTGAGCACACACACACACACACACACACACACACACACCCCTGGCGTGTTCTCCAAGCCACGGGACCTGGGACTTGAACGCGCACTCGGCCATGTGGGGTCCAGCCACCTTAACCTCCATGCCACCTGCTGCCTGGTACTAAACTTGTGTGTTGAAAACTTGGCAACGATGAAAGAGAACTCAGAAAACCTGGACTCCTGTTGGGAACTGATACGTCCACTGACTGACTCAACACAGTAAAGATGCTGGTTCTCCTGAAACTACAGGCTTAGCACAATCCTACGGACGCTTTAACTGTCGTTCATAGTTGTCTCGATATTTATACGGAGGGCCAGCAGGGGTGTGGCGGTTAAGTTGGTGACATTCCACACAGATGACTGCACGGTCTGCGTCCCAGACCCAGGGGCTTGAAAAACACGCTGGGCCTGTGTGCGTGCCCACATCCTGAGAGGAGGGTGTTTGAGGAGGGATTGCGGCATGGCTATCTCCGGGGTGGTCTATCACTCCCCTGTCTCTGTCTCTCGTGCTCGCTCTGTTTCCAGTGAGTGCACCTGTCCTATAGCAAATTTAGGAAAAAAGAAATTATGTGGAGAGGCGAAGGGACTAGAATTGCTAAGACTCGTGGAGGAGTGCAGTAGAGGGAGTGGCCCACTGGAGTGCGACGTGCAGCGCACCTGCAGCGATCCAGCCTTTCGGTGTGCACAGGGATAGACAGAGGTCCTGGAAGGGGACGGAGACCCCCCCGGAGGAGGCAGCAGCCCACAGAAATCGGCCTGACCAAGTTGTGTCAAAAGTGGGAAAGACCCCTCCGGGGGAGATAGCCTTTCCAAGGCGCACCTGACACCCGGTCAACGCCAGCACCGCAGACCTCACAGAAGCCAGCGGGGGAGGGACCGCAGGTTTCAGCTCAGAACCGGAAAGAGGCAGACACTTAGCCGAGGACTGTGGGGACCAAGGACTCGAGTACGTGCCCGAAGAGGGCAGCCTGACCAGTTAACCTTCAGAGTTGAACTTTTTCACTCTGTGAGACCCGTCCTGAGGATGTAAAGCCAAGCTGGAGCCGGCAGGAAGTGTCTGCCCAGGGCCGCTGCTGTGGGGTGCTGCGGGGTGTTGCAGGGAGCCGTCCGCGCCCTCAGGGCGCAGCTAGCTTCTGGGCTCCAAGCACCACCGAGGCAGGGCCCGGGCTCCACAAACGCTCACTCCTCCCGGACTCGCCGTCTCTGAGTCCGCTGGCATGTCCCTCCCACTGTCCGGCAGCATTCAGAGGCAGGAGAAATGCTGTGTTGTGGCCACGAGGCCCGGCACCTGGACCGGCTCCAGCAGGACGGTCCGAGTGCTCCCTCTGTGTAAGCCAGCCACAGACCTGGGCCGGCGGCCACTTCGGACAGGGATGCCTGAGCTCCCCCCACACACGCCCTGGCCACAGGGAGCGCAGGGCAAGCCATACATCTATCTGAACCCCGGGGCACACGCCAGGCACACGCGAGGCACCCGACACAGCCATGCAGACCCGGAGAGGAGGCAGACGCCCCGGGGAGAGCCCAGATCCCCAGCTGCCGGGGCCAGCAGGGACTGGGGTGGCACTATGCCACAGCAGCCGCAGCCTGGCTCAGCGCTGGGGTCCAGGTGTGGATGCAACCAGCCCCGTCCCGCATTCCAGCGGCCCCCTCCCTGCTCTGAGTACTCACCTCTCGGAACCCCTGCTCAAAGTGCCGGAGCTGCAGGCACTGTTCGAGTTTTTGCTGATGTTTTGCCCAAAACTCATCAAAGGCAGCCTCAGTTTCGTCCAGCTGGGCCAGGAGCCTGGGGAGGGGATGGGAGGAGGAGAGGTGTGGCGAGACACCTCCCAGGATGACGCCGGCTACGCTTGAGGTAGGGTGCGGTGTGCGCGGTCGCAGGGCTGGTGCCTGGACCTTCGCCTGCCCTCGCCGCGAGCACCAGCCACAAACTCGCAGGTGGGGGGTCCCTGGAGCCCACGCACCAGAGGGCGGGGTGTGTGGGCACAGTGCAGCGGGCCTGAGTCCACGTTTATTTACTTCTTCCACACGCCTGGCAGGAGGAGAGAACCATGCCACCACACCCCAGCCTCAGCTGGGCACACCGTGGCCGCGTGGCCAGTGTTCAGGCTGGCGTCTGGGCTTGAACTGGGAACCCTCGCATGGTCACTGCCCGTCGGCACCAGTGTGGGTTTGCGAAAGGCCGAGTAGGGAAGGTGCGGTTTGTCGTTTCCGACCCCGCACGGGGTAGAGGCGCCCCCCACAGAAAGCCCCATGTGGGAGACAGCAGAGGGAGAGAGCACACAGGCTCAGGCCTCGGCCTGCGTGTGCCAGTCACCACGTGCCTGAGTCTCGCCCACGAGCCGGAGTGTGCGCCCACCTGGCCTGCCTGTCGGCCATCTCAAATACTGGGTGGTGGCACCTACTCCAGCCCCGGTGGTACGATGCCCGGCCTGTGGCCTGTATGGAGCTGGAGCCCCAGGGAGAAACTCAGACGGCGCCTTTCCACGAGAGGAGAGACACTTGGAACGTGAGGCAGTGTGCGAGAACCCGGGCTGCCTCGCTGCCTGAGGAGACCCGCTGGGAGCGTGCCCCGTCCAGGAAACCCTGTCCCCACTGCTCTGCTGAGGCCTCCCTCGTGCCTGCGAGGAGCTGGCCCTCGAAGTCCTGGAGAAGCATCCTCTCTGGGAGTCAGAAGAGCACCT
>NW_006160165.1:6677137-6686680 GCF_000334495.1 Tupaia belangeri chinensis | reverse complement strand
AGATCCACAGAGCCTCTGAGCACTGAGAACTGACCCCAGGAGGGTGCCGGCTCTGGCTGTCGCCTCTGCCTGCAGCTCTGCCACGAGCCTGGCAGGCTGCCCGCAGGCCGGCCAGGTGTGGCCTCACCTCTGCACAGTGGCCTGGTTGTCCAGCTGGTCCTGGTTGATGCCATGCTCCGCGCTCTCGGCCAGCGGCTCCCCGATGCTCTTCAGGATGCTGTGCCCCTCCCTCAGCGCCAGCTGCAGGTCCTCCTGCAGAGAGCAGGTGCCACTCAGCTGCTGGGGCCAGCCTGGCGAGGTGGGCAGCTGCGGCTCCCAGGACGTGGCCACACCGATGCAGCAGCGTCTGGCTCTGCTAAAACTGGGCGGTGAGTATTGGGCGACTCCCTCATGCTTGTTGGCACTGGGCAGAGCTGGGCTACAGGTCACTCAGGGGCAGGCAGGGTGAAAATGTAACCAGAGGCCTGGCCTCCCATGTGCCCCAGCTCCTAAAGCCATTGCGAGCCACGCCGAGCCCAAAGCCGTCCTTGGGGAGCGAGCGGCTCGCTTGACAGGGTGAGCACTGTCATCCAGGTGCACTGTGCATGGGTGCCAGGGCACAGCAGACGTGGCGTCTGCCCGGGGTGGGAGAGCGGGTACACAGCAGGCACTGTGCGCCGGGATTCGGCCGCACGGAGCAAGTGCCAGGAGCACAGGTCCTGTCTGCTACCAGGGGACGGGCACGACTCCATGCGGAGTCCTCACCACAGGCAGCTACAGGGCTCAAGGATGGCCGCCTCTGACGGCCCCTCACGTACCCTGGCCACGCTCACTGGCTCCCAGCCAGCTCGAGGCACCCAGATAACGTACCACAGCTTCATCTGGAGCCCAGCTGCCAGGGAGCACGCGCTGGCGGGGCCGGCGGCCGGCAGCCAGCGAGCTCTGAAGGCCTCTCTGACCCCGCAGAGACCCTGTCTTGCCTGAGGCCGACCTCGGCCCGCTCCTCCCCGCCTCCCCCTCGCCCGCCAGCCGCTCGCACCTTGGCCTTGTTCTTCTTCTCCGCGTGGGCGCAGAGCACCGAGCTGGTGGATGACACGTCGTTGGGCAGCTCCGTCTCGGCCAGCTCCATTCCGAAGGTCTGCAGCATCTGTGCCGTCTGCTTGACCAGGACGGCGAAGCCTTCGATGGCCTTGGGAGAGGGGCCGGTCAGAGCGCGCTCGCTGCGCCCGTGGGAGCAGACCTACGCCGGCCCGGGCAGGCGGCCGGGCCACTGGAGAGCGGGAGGCGCGCAACCAGGGGCATGTACGCACGGGCGGTGCTCCCGCTCCTCCCCTCTCCGGTCTCCTCAGACGTGCACCAGGCACGCCTTGCCAACACTCCTGTCACAGAGTCATCGCTCACAGCCGCCCTCAGTCCCCGCAGGGCGTCTGTGCCACAGGCCGCGACAGCAGTGTCTTCCTGTCCTGTCCCCTGCTCTCCCCAGCCAGAGCCACTCCTGGACTTCCCACTCACGTTACTGCCCCGGGATGACTAAGATGTCCTCATTCTTGGGGAAGAAACGCTTGTCGGCGCGGACACATTAGGGGGAAGGTAGCGTCTCAACGCGAACGCCGTCCTGTGGGGCAGCTGCAGGCCAGCCAGAACCAGAGCCACCAAGGCCCACTCACCGTGCGGTGGCACAGCCAGCGGGCGTGGCAGTAGTCCAGGGTCCCGCCGAGGTCCTCGGTCAGCTGGGACTTATCGATGTAGCTGTGCAGCTCTGGGACGGAGCTCAGCATGATGACCTGGGGAGAGAGCCCAGTTCCAGATGCAGGGCGCCTCCTCACCCTGCAGTGGCGCCTTAGACTGCAGCCCGCCGGCTTGGTCCCGGCGCGGCCCCTCCTGAGCTGGAGGCCTCGGGCAAACCGCGGCATCCTCGTAAATACAGAGGACACTCCACCACTGATCTCTCCAGGGAATGAAGAGCAGGGGGTGGCGTTGGGTACACACAGCAGACCAGCCCATCTGCTCTGCCTCTGGCGGGGGCAGGCGGCGTGCCCATCGGATGGCGCCGGTTCAAGGGGAGCTGCTGAAAACACCTGAGGTCATCCCAATACCGAGGTCGCCGGGGCAAGGCTGCAGGTCCTACGTGGCTGACTGTGTCCTGCGTGTTTCCGCCCCTGTGCTCTGGAAGCCCTCAGCAGAGGCTTAGCTCAAGGCTACGGGATACCCTGGCAGCTGCCAAGCCTGGGCTGCGTTAGTGTCGCCCCTGGGTTCCCGGACAGTGGCTGAGACAGTCAGTTATCACAGCCGGCGAAGGCGCACTGGCACCGTAGCCTCCGAAGCCAGAGTGGCACTTTCACCGTGCAGTATCCCCAGGCCCCGCCAGGTGGGGCTCGGGCGCAGCTGGGCGCCCTGTCTGGTGTCCCTCCCAGTCAGCACCCCGTCCCGTCCAGATCCAGGCTTCATAGCTGTGTGTCAGGCCAACAGAGGGCTGGCCCCACCGTTTCACTAAACCCGCCTCCCTACTCCGAGCGGGGCGGTGCACTCCACGGGAGCCATGTGGATGTCCGCGGCCTCCCAGTGGTCCTGTCATTCCGGAGACGGTCCTACGTGGGCGAGTGAGCTGAAGTGCCAGGACCTCCCTCTAACACAGCAGCATCGCGTGGCAGGAGCCCCGTGGGACATGGTCGTGGGGCGTCCACACATGGAACCTGCCACCCCCAGGCTGTCCCGCCGAGGCAAGGGGACGTCCAGACAGCCTGGGTCGGCTCGCCTGAGGGCCGAGTACAGCTCTGCCAGGAGGGCCCAGGATGGCCGTGAGCTTGCACGCGGTGGCCACTCCTGGTGGGGTCAGGTCTGAGCTTCCACCTGGGCATACCCTTGGTCACCTCTAGGAAGTGGACTGCTTAGCAATGACGGAAAGCGTGGTGCCCCACATTCCCCACCCAGAGACCTGGAAGCCAGCGGTTCTCAGGGGGGACCCCCAGTGTCCTCGTAGGGCCCTGGGCTGAGCAGAATGCCCTGTGCCCAGTTACTGATCTGGGCCGGCCTCAGGGTCACATGTCTCGGTGGGCACTGTGGGAAGGGCCTGGGGCAGACCCGGACGCGGGCGGGGGAGGCCTCGGTTGCTGTTCCTCCCCATCTGGACACATGGGGCTTTGACTGGTTGCAGGGCAGGTGGGGCTGGCTCTGGGAATGGGGACAAGATGTCTTCCCTGTAAGCTGCCGTGGCTAGCTCCCCCCCCGACTCTGAGACTCCCCAGGCGATCTGGCCAGCCAGGTAGGAGCTCCTGTTCCTTTGGTAAGAGAAGCAGCAAACCATGGAAGTCCTGGCCGGCGGCCACTGCCCAGCGACTCAGGGGGCAGCCGTGCACTCAGGCGTGCCCAGGTCCCCAAGGAAACATGGCTACAGGACCTGTGTGCATTGCAGCCGCCCATGGGCACCAGAGCGTGCCCTGTGTCGACGGCAGAGGCAGAAGAGGCGGTCCTATGCCAACTGGACTCGGAGATGAGGGAGGGACCCCAGAGGGGCTGTCCCCAGCCTGGGTAGGACCCACCCCAGCCAGCAGCTGGGCTCCCTCTGGGCCCGGGGAACACTTGCACCCACCTCCTGTACCTCTCTGTCCCCGGGCATGGGGGAGCCTGGGTTGCCACCCTCTGGGGACTGGTGGTGGCCAGCCCTCAGTGTCTCCGAGAACACCTGGGCCATGGTGCGGCGAGGCCAGCACCATGCAGGCTGCCAGCCCGGGGTGAGTGGGGCAGGGCTGCCGGGGCCACGTGTGACAGCAAGACGAGACTCGTGGCCAAGTGCACCTGGGCTTTATGGAGGCCAGCACTGAGGCCGGCTCCTGGTACCCGGAGACGGGTGCTGAATGCAGCCGGGCAGACTTACCGGCACCTTCATCTTAAAGTCATCCCTATGGAACTTGAAGGCGATGTCTGACAGAGTCCTCTGGAAGAACCCCGTTGGGCGCAGAACGAGGACCAACTGCAGGTTTGCGGGGAAAGAGGCCTGCCGGAGGGAAGGGAGGGCCTGAGGCATCCTCCGTGGACAGCGGACAGGGGCTCTGCACCCCAGCCACACCACGGGGACTGCGGGGTGGCCACGTGGGCCGCAGGCTTCCAGGAGAGGTGTGTGCAGACACAGTTACAGGCACGGTCTCTAGTAGGCGTCACCATGTTTTAAAAGCCACGGAGAAAGCCAGCCCCGGTGGGACTGCTTGGTTTGCTCGTACACATGGGGGATGGCAGCGGTCGTGGGCGGAGCCACGCCCCCAGAGCCCACTGCCAGAGCCAGTCCCAGCACTCACATGTGGCCTCACACGGGCACAGGGTCTTCCCAGAGCACCCGCGAGGCCACCCGGAGGCTCTGGCTGAATGTGACCACTGTCCTTACCAGAGGAATTCTGGACAGACCCACCGTGCGGACACGCCTCGAGGAGGAGGCAGACACTGGGCAGAAGCAGCACCAGCCGACGGCAGGGCTCCTGGCAGCCATGGAGCTGGGTAGGTGCGGGCAGACCTCTCTGTCCCAGGAGGGCTGACCCCGCCGCCTGCTGGTAAGGCCCCACTGCGAGGCCCAGGGTGCTGACGCGCCCATCCAGTGACAGCCAGGAAGCCAGACAGCCAATGCCGAAATCGGAGGTGGGCAGCTTGTCCCTGGAGCACAGGCGCGGCCCCATGAGTGGCTACGAGGCGTGTCTGGGGCCAACCTTGCACACGCAGCATGTGACCTCGGGCTAGCCCCTCACTCCCTCGTGCCTCGGTTTCCCCATCTGCGAGACAGAGAGACAGCAGCACCTGCCACCCTCTCGAGGACAAAGTGGCCGAGGCATGTGCAGCATTTAGTCCGGTCTGGGGCAGAGCAGGCTCTGAAACACTGTCCACCTGTGATGTCGCACGGCCCAGATGCCCAGATCAGGGACCCCATCACTAGAGAAGGAAGTCTGACTCCGCAGACCTCCAACGCGGTCACAGAAGGGAACGGCATCGCCCCACAGACAGGTGCAGCGGCGAGGCCTGGGGTGGGAGAGGCCTGCTTGTCAACACCCGGCCAGAGGCTGTCCTGGGCCACGCTCGCCGTAAGAGAACAGCCCACAGGCGCAGAGCTGACGCCTGGCAGGCTGTGCCACGTGGCTGTGTGGCAGGAGGGAATCCAGGATCACCGGCCCCAAGGACTGAGGACATGAGGCAAGCAAGCCCTCCTGCAGGGAGCACGCGGGCGGCCCCAGAGCAAGACCTGGAAGGCGGCTGCGGTGCCAGGAGCGGGTTGCCGCAGGCCCCACCTTCCTGCCAGAACGCCCCTCCCACTGCGTACACACCGTGGGCTAAGCTGGCCTGCCACGGCGGCTGACCTCCCGTCCAGCTGGACGCTGGCCCCGCCCGAGCAAGGACACTGGTCTTCTGAGACTCCACACCGCACACGGCCTTCCCACGGAGCCTTCCAGCGTGTCAGCCCTGGTCCTCCACGTTGCCCGCCGGCAGGGCAGACCCTGTGCGCCTGTTGCTGGCACCCTCAGCAGCCACCATGGGTGCCAGTGGCTACCGGGAGCACTTGTGCCAGAGGCTGACCTTGGCGTCGCCCGCTGGGACCCTCAGAGCTCAGGGACACCTGGGTAGGTGACTGGGTCCCCCTGCAGCCGAGCTCTCTGACCACCAGTGTCTGTTGGCAGTGCGCGAGGCCACCACGGCCTGCAGCCGTCAGCTCGTGCCAGGGGAACGCCCGCGGGCAGAGGCTTTCTCCTGCGGGGCCCCACGAGCCGCGACTCCGGGGCAGAGTCCCTGAGGGGAACTGGGGCTCCCCGAAGACGAGCCTGAGCAGAGCGGCGTGGGTCACGGACACAGGGCTTGGCGAGTCTCTCGCTGCTGGTGAAACTGGCCGCCGCTATCCCAGGAAAGCCATGCTCTCGGGTCTTTTTCTGGAGGCGACGAGGAAGCACACTTCTCTAAACCCAGACAGGGTGCTTCTCAGCCAGGTCGGCCAGCTCCCTGCGGGCGGGGCATGTGGCAGGGAGCCGCCAGCCCCACCGACGGCGAGACCGCCAGGCACGGAACCCGTTCTCCCCGCTTTGCTTCCTGGCCTTCTGCTCAGGTCACTGGGTCTTCATATAAAATAGAATAATTGTGGGGTTCTAGCCATGTGTGGAGGTTTAATCACGTATACAAACGGGGCTTTCTGTGAGGTGGAGTCAACTGTTTGCCTGACAAGCTGCGGGCCAGCAGGTAGCGTGGTGGTTAAGGTGCTGGACTACCACATGGTTCAAGTCCCAGATCCGGGGGCTTGAAAATCACAATGGGCCCGTGTGTGTGTGTGTGTGTGTGTGCGTGTGTGCGTGTGCCCCAAATCCTGAAAGGAACTGGGTGGGGGGAAGGAGTTGTGGCGTGGCTTCTCCCCAGGGGCAATCTCTCACTCTCTGTCTCTGTCTCTTTTTGGTGAGCATACACACCCTATGGCAAAAACCTAAAAAATAAATAAATAAGAGGCTGGGGAAAGATACACAATTAAAACTTTATTTTAAATACTAGAGGCAAATAGATGATTTCAAAGTGAGCCTATGAAACAGTGTCTTTTTGTAAATCTCTCGCTAATCAGTAATGAGGTGGAGTGGGTTTCTATCTCACACACACACACTGGTTTTCACGTTCGGGGGCTGACCTTGAGGGACTTACAGACAGATGTGGGACGTGGTGTCCAGAAAATGTAGGCGGACTGAGAAACACTGCCCGGCCTCTGGGGTGCCTTTGGAGACGTACAAACTGAGGTAACACGCGTGTGCACACAGACACAGCAAAGCCATGGGCCCGCCAGGCGCTCCGTGGACCCGGGTGCTGGAGAGCAGGGCCTGGAGCCACTCAAGCGGCCCTCCTGAGGTCGCTCGGCACTGCAGCACAGGGGACAGGGCAGACGCAATCTCAGGCTCAGCATGTCTGCCAGAGTTGCTGGAAACCGAGTGCCCAGAGCGCAGACGGCCAGTCTCCATGTGAACAGGTGAGAACGCCGGGTCTGAGCCAGAGGCAGCGGCGGGGCTGTCCCACTGCGCCTGGGGCAGGCCGGCCCAAGGCCTAGAGCAAGGCCCTCAGGGCCTGGTCGCTGGCTGCCTGCTGGAGAAGATACGCGTGTGTTTGCACACCCACCGCCTGCACGCCCTGCAGCCCCAGACAGCACACGCCTTTGCGGGTCACGCCAGCTCCCCTGAGGGCGGAGCGCTTCCTGCCCCAGAGTTGTGTCGGGGGCGGTCACCGCATCGCAGAGCTCCGGCCCTGGACGGGGGGCCGCCACTCCTGCTCCGACCCTGTCTGCCGTGCAGAGCCTCCCTTCGCTCGCAGTGAGGTGCACTGTCCTAGGCTCTCAGGGGCGGAAACTGCGTTTCCTCTAACCAACCACAACCTAAGGACTTCGCACTCACCCACGACCCACAGCCCGGCTTCCGGGTGCCCCACCTTCTGTGCCAACCAGGGAAAGCACGCCTCGTGCTGCCGACAGCTCTCCCACTCTCACTGCGTCCCAGGGCCGTGGGCGCACGCGTGTCTTTCTCCGGGCCGGCCCTCGATCTCGCGTGTAGCCGCGACCGCATTCACTATGGTTCTGTGGTCCTGGTCGCCATCGATGCCCAGAGCAGCAGCTCATGGGGAGCTGAGGGCCACCTCACCTAGCTGTGCGGAGCCGGCCTGGGGCATGCACGAGGTTACACAGGGGTGCTGGTCTCAGGGCGCGTCCCGACACAGAGGGCAAAGGGCAGCCCACGAGCGGTGGCTCTGAAGGTGCCACGTGCCCCTCACAGAGGAAAGGCGCTCTTGACCCGACCCAAGCTTCTCTCCTCCTGTCCACGGAGAGGTCAGACTGTCCTACCGCACCTCACATGCCTCCTTCAGAACATGCGTGCTGTACACATGTGCTGTGCTCCGTGTCGCACGCAGTCACCCAACCACGCAGAGGCCCTGTGAGTACGGGAGCTAGCAGCAGGTGAAGGGTCCCCGGGCGTGACTCTGACTGCGCCTGCTGGTCGGGCCAGCCAGCCCTCCAGACCTCTCGCGGGGGACGAGGACGCCCATCCATGTGGGACCCCGGGGACCCCCCTCATGGGACGGGACAGCCCAGGGCCCCTGTGGGATAGCTCGGAGCTCTTTTCTCTGTCCGTAGTCTAGTGGAAGCTACTTATTTATTACTATGCTTTTAACCGCCAGAGGGAGCACAAGCTCTCCGGAGACAGGGAGGCGGGAAAGGCCCCAGGAGGCGTGGCCATGCTGCACATGTCCCTCGTTCTGGTGGGGCCTGGGGCACACACAGGCGCGCCCAGCGTACTTTCAGCCTGCCAGGGCAGGATCTGAGCTGTGGTCAGCCATGTGGGGTCTGGCTCCTTTAAGCACAGGGGTATGGGGCCAGACCTACTGGGCCGTCAGAAAGCCACGACACACCCTCACGGCGGGAGACAGAGTTACGCCATGACTTTGCCGGCACCGAAGCAGTTTATCCTCCACTGGCGAGTAACACAGTTGCACGTGTCCCCGGGGCACGCGTGGCGTCTGGCCCAGAGAACTGGCATGACTAGGTCCAACCGTCAGGTGGCCGTCCTCCGCCTGCTCACTCGCTTTGGGCGAGGACACGCAGAACCACTCTCTGGCGATTCTGAAACGCCCAGCGCAGCACAGTTCACGGAGCGGCTGGCGCTCGGGCACCCAGACTTCTGCATGGGCTGTCCCGGCAGGCCTGCCTGCGCAGCTCGGCGCTGCAGGAGCACGCCTTCCAGCAGGCCCCAGTGCGCACGCCCAGGGCCCTGGACAACTGCTGCCGCTGCCCTGTCGGGCTCCCATGAGCGTCACCTATGCTGAGAAGCCCTCCAGTGTTAGCACAGCTCCACCACCCATGAGGTGACTCGCCCTAAGAGCCCCTGCAGCAGGCACAGGGTAGGAATTCGACCCAGTGTTGCAGCGACACGGTTTTGCTTACCCGGAAATGCTTGCCGATGATCGCCAAGTCCTGGCCTGAGAGACAGGCTCGTACCCTCCCTGCACACAGATTGGCGGGCTCACTGGCACCCAGAGGTCCTGAGCCCCTTCACACTCCACTGCTAAGGCTGCAGCTCTAGGCTGGTGACACAGCGAGCTCCGGGCATGGGAGTGCACAGGTCCTGGACGTGAGTACCTCAGGCTCCACATGCACATGCACGCGCACTCCACACATGTACACCCCCACATGTATGCACACACGCAGGCGCACACACATGCATAGCCACCCATACAATGCACATACAGGTATGCAAACACATGCACACCCACATGTGCACACAGGTGCACACACACCAAATGCACATGCACACCCACACAAGTGCACACACATGTACACACAGGCACATCCCACATGCACACAGATGCACACACATGAACACATGCATACCCCCCACACATGTGCACAGCCCCCATGCACAGATGAGTGTGCAGGGGGGTAGAGTGTTTGAATGAAACCCTGGGAGCGCGGCACCTCCGCCTGCAGGCCGTGGGCAGCTTTTCTGCCTGGTCGCCGCTGAGCCCCCAGCCTGTGGCAGGGGGCAACACCCCCCCTCCGCCCCAGGCCGGGCCCCGCCC
>NW_006160165.1:6670589-6676564 GCF_000334495.1 Tupaia belangeri chinensis | reverse complement strand
CCCCCAGCCTGTGGCAGGGAGACACCCCCCTCCTCAGACACAGGCCGGGCCCTGCTCCTGAGGGAACCCCGAGTCGACTTTCGAGACGTCATTTAGCCCTCCTGGGGGCCTGCTTGCTTCCCTCAAGCTGGCAGATGGTGTCCAGGGAAGAAAAGCACACCTGCGCAGTGGCCGCTCAGCCCCGGACAGCACACGGGCCACAACGAGCCCATCACCCTGCCCCGCGGGCGCCTGCACCCAGCTCCCTCGGACGTGGGAGAGCCTTGGCCGACAGCCTGGTAGCAGCTGAGCCCCACGTGCTGCGGGGTCTTCCCCAGATACTCGCCGCAGCAGACACTGAGGCTGGCCTTCCCGAAGCCACCCTGGATGAGAGCTGAGGTCAGTGAGGCCGTGGTCAAGCTGTGCAGCCCATGGGCGCCGACGTGCCAGTGTCCACCCCTCACCTCCCCTAGGGGTCCCCATGCCGTGTCTGTGGGACTGAGCCAAGACCCCCACCCCCGTGCTCCCTGGGCATTGGGCAGCATGTGGACAGAGGCTGGGATCCCTGCTTCCTGTTCCCCCCACCTCAGAGCCACGTGGGAACAAGCCCACACGCTCCCCGCGGTGCCCAGCCTGGCAGCCTCCCTCCCCTGCGGGGCGCCCCCCCACCCCCGAGGCCTCAGAAGGAGAAAGCCTGAGTCCCTCGCCTACACCGCTCCAGCTCTCGCCTGCCAGCTCAGCACCGCCTCGGCCTCCTCTGCCTCGGCCAGTGTGGGCTGACCGACGCCCACCCTGTGAGGGGCCCACGCCTGCTGCCCTCTCCCAGCCAGCACCTCCAGCACCTGCTGGCACACCCGGCTTTGGTCCACACGCCGCGCCAGCCTCCAGGAGGAGACCGCAGGGAGGTCCTGAGAGGTGCAGTGGAGGGTGGGGCACGCCCTGCAGGCAGGCAGGCCTGTCACCATCTCCCCAGGAGGCGCTCGCTCCCCGGGCCTGCAGCTCGAGTTCCCTTCTTACCCACGAGGCCGTGCACGACCTGGCGTGGAGGAGGACCTCAGCTCAGGGTGTGGGCCACACAGTCTCACGTTAGCCCAGCAGGAGACGCGAACTCCGGCTGTCTCCAAAGCCGCGTTGGCAAACTCTGGGAACTGCTGTGGTGCGCGTGCAAGGATGGAAGGTGGCCGCCAACCTCCCTGCTCTGATTCTGAGTCCTCAGGGGAGCCGCTTGCTTTAGAGACCCATCGGCTCACAGTCCAGGCGACGACCAAACGCAGGCGCCACCTTGGTGTGCGGGCCCAGGCATGCGCGGGTCCAGGCGTGTGGGCCAGATGCGTGTGGGCCAGGTGCATGCAGGGCCAGGCGCATGCGGGGCCAGGCACATGCGGGCGCCTTATGACTTCAGGTCTGGGCTGGGTGCTGGCCATAAGAGGGTGACCAGCTGGCCTCCGTGACAGCAGAGAACAGAGCATAGGCCCTGGCTCTGTGAGACTGATGGCTTCCCGAGACGCAGCGATGCAGAGACACGCCACCAGGTGAGACCCACAGAACAGCGCCAGGCTGCCCACCACCGCCAGGAGTCCAAGCACTGGTCGCCAAGGCATGTCCCCGTGGTTTAGGTATGACAGGGGGTGTCTGCGGATGAGTGGGCCAGGTGGCAGACGGTGCAGTGACAGGGTTGTCTGCGATGACACGCCTGCCTAGGACCTGCAGATTCTGCAGCCTGGAGCCAGGGTCCACGCTGGGGGAGCGTGAGCCCACAGCACGCCGGCCCACCCCTCCCACAGCCCGAGCTGTGCCGCAGCCCCGACGTCACCGGGTGCGGTCTCAAGTTCCAGCCGAAGGGCTGATGGACAGCACTCGTAACCCCAGAGACGCTGGAGCCCGGCTGACGACATGGGTCCTCGCTAACTCCCGGGGACATCGGAGCGTGGCTATGACATGGTGTCGTGGCCCCTCTAAATCCCGGGGACGTTGGAGCATGGCTGACGACATGTGTGGCCCTCTGGAGGCATTCTGGAGTGGATTCCAGGCAAATGGCACAGGAAGCCCCAGCGGGCCAGGTCGTACAGGGGACCAGAGTGCGGACCAGGCGCGGGCGAGGGCTGGCGGCTCCCGGAGCTCGCAGAGAAGCGTTCTCACACAGACCCGGGCAGGGCCGGGATTTGCTGTCCCACTCGTCGGACCTCGGGCCCAGCAGCTGCTGAGAGGCCCAGGCCCCGCAGAGGTCTGGGGCAGAGACCCAGGGCGAGAGGCACGGAGGCAGGGACTCTGTAGGGGGTGCTCCCTGAGACTCTCTGGGCGGGGAGCCACGGCCACAGAGGACCCCGAAGGCTCTCAGTCTAAGGTGGCGGGGGAGGGGGACACGCGCTGTGGGGAGAAATGGCGTTGTGGGCGAAGTGGAAGCGGCTGACAAAAATAGGCCTCCTGGGCTTTCTGCTGACTTAACCCCTTCCCTCCGCGCAGAGTCAGCCGAAGCATCGGCCGTGCCTGCCCCTTCCCTGGGTGGGCAGGCCGGGCAGGGCTGAGTAGGGCCGGGCCTGCAGACGTCCAGGACCTCCCAAGGCCCACACACAGCCCTGCTGGGAAGGCAGGGGTCCCAGCACAGGGAGCCCGTGCCCCGCGCGGCCTCCTCGGCCTTCCCTGCACTGAGCGGGGCGCTAACTTGCGCCTCCCACACGTGGCGTGGGGACACGCGCAGCCCGCCGGAGGGCTGCTCCCGGTCAGTGGCCCCGAGGGCTGCACCGCTGTGCACCTGCAGTGGCCTCCGCCTGCCAGGGCCGGCCCGCCTCAGGGCAGAGCCCCCGCACGCCTGCCGCAGGCCCCCAGCAGGACCGCGCCACACAGTCGGGGAGGGCGGGGTGGCCAGCCGGCGGCACTTACCGCGATGCGCAGGACCGAGGCCTTCACGGAGGTCCATCTGTCCTGCCTCCGGTCTATGACCAGGATGAAGCCGACGCCGGCATCCTGCAAGCTGGAACGAGCAGGAGGCCTCGGTTAGTGCGAGGGAGGAGGCCGGCTGCCCCGAATCCGAGGAAGCTGCACGGGGGCCGCCCTCCCGCGAGCCTCACGCCATTGCTGCACAGAGCAAGGGTCTCGGCAGGGCGCACCGCCATGGGCACGGGCAGCCAGGCCTCCCCGTCCAGGCGCGGTCCTAACAGAGAGGACAGCCGTTTCCAGCGTGCCGTGTCCTGCTCGGCCCCGGGCAGGGCCCCGTGGCCAGAGCCGTGTCGCCGTCCTTCCCGGGGGAGCGAGCCTCACGCACACGCTGCCACCCCACGCCCCGTCAGCCCCAGCATCTGCCGTCCCCGTGTCTGTCCACCCTAAGAAACCACGTGTGAGGGCACTGCCGCCACTCGGGGAGGAGAGCCCGAGGCCTCCGGAGGCTCGTAAGCATCTGCCGGAAACGGGAGACGGGAACTCGCACTTCACAGCAGCGTTCCCGGGGGAGCGAGCCTCACGCACACGCTGCCACCCCACGCCCCGTCAGCCCCAGCATCTGCCGTCCCCGTGTCTGTCCACCCTAAGAAACCACGTGTGAGGGCACTGCCGCCACTCGGGGAGGAGAGCCCGAGGCCTCCGGAGGCTCGTAAGCATCTGCCGGAAACGGGAGACGGGAACTCGCACTTCACAGCAGCGACGTCTGTGATGAGCCGGCGCTCGAGCAGTGTCATCACGCCGCCTCGGCTCAGGCTGAGTCACCGTCGACGGCGGAGGGAGTCGCCTGGGTGCCTGGCATCTCACCAGCCAGTCCTGGCAGCCGTGCAGAGACAGGCTGGCCCCAGGCTCTGACCTGAATCGGTCGTTTCCAAACGTCCAGGCACATTCGAGCGGGCAATTCTGGTCCACGTCAGGATTCAGAGAGAATCACCCAGGGCACATGTGAGCTACGCAGCCAGTCACCGACGAGGCTGGCCCGCCTGCCGGACCCAACTCTGGGTGGCTGCTGGGTGCGCGCTGCTGGCTGTGCACACTGGGTGACAGCTCCGGGGCTCTGTGGTGACCGGACCCCCGCAACAGCATGGCGCTTCTGGGTAAGGGCATGTGCTCATGCGCTCGCATATACATGTGCACACACATGCACACCACACATGCGCACACACGCACCACACACAGTTCACACACACATAGACACACACAAATGGACACATATGTAAACACAAACACACACGCACAATATTCACATACATACACCTGCACACACATGCAAAAATACACACATGGGGGGACCAGCCGTTAGCATAATGGCTATGTCGCTGGACTCCCACGTAGTCGAGCGCGGTTCGAGTCCCAGACCCGGTGGCTTAAACTCACGCAGGGTAAGTGTGCGTGTGTGCCCAAGATCCTGAGAGGAGAATGGAGGAGAAGGGATTGCAGTATGGCCATCCCCCCTGGGGGGTGATTTCTCGCTTTCTGTCGGTCTCTGTCTGTCTGGCAAGCGCATGCGCCCTATAGTAAAAATCTCTCCTCCCCCAAAAATACACATATGGGCACACAGGCACACATACAGGCATAAATGCACACACATACACACATGTACACACACATACATACACACATGCACATGTGCACACCCAGGCACACACGCATATATGCACACATGCACACTGGCTTCTATTTGGATCCCCTCTGCTCCCCTGTGGCCTGGGCTCGAGCCAGGCAGTGCCGTCGGTGCACGCTGACCAGCAGGTGATCTGGGTCCAGACCTGGCTGTGTCCTTGTCTACGTCTTGGTCCGAGCGTTCTGACCACCTTCTGAAGTGTGAGCTCAGAGTAGGTGCAGCAAATCCCACTTCCTGTCCGGAGATGATCCGGCCATGTCCCCAGGGCACCCTGCATCCCCCTCACACGGTCCCTTCACGCCGTCCCCTGCTGGCGGGCCCAAGTGTGCCTGCTGAGGTTGTGTGGGCACGTGTGATTCTGCTGTCCTGCCCAACCCGCACCCTCAGGGCCTGCCCACGGCTAGGCTGGGCAGGCAGGAGCGGGGACTGTGGGCCAAGTGGGCTCTGTCCACTCGCAGGTGCCTGTGGAGGGGCGGCCAACCCCCCTTGCCTCACACGGGCCCAAGTTCCACGCTGTTCCCCGCAACGCGCATGACGCCTCTCTGGCAAGTGGGTTTCGGAAGTGCTGGGGCCCGAAGGTGTTTCCGTCAGGCCAGTTGGGGGACCCTGCATGGCCCGGCTGTGGGAGGACTGATGGGGCTCCTGCCACAGGTGGGAGACCCACGCTGCCACTGCCCTCTGCCACAGGTGGGAGCCACACGCTGCCACTGCCATGAGCGCGGGTCCTGGAGGGCGTCTCCTGGACAGCTGCTCGCCCTGAGCCGTTTCTGTGGCCCCCGTGCACAAGGCGGGGGGGATGACACTGTCTCCTAGGACACTCCCTCCTGTGGTCCCAGATCAGCCAGGTTTGCCCTGGAGCTCTGGGACACCGCGCAGGGCCCGCGCCCCACGACCTCAGCACACACGGGGACCCAAGCACCCACATCTTGTTAGTGTGTCCGCGACCGCCCGACCAGGGAGCCAGGTGCTGTGGTCACAGGGAGATGGACATGTTCCAGCCCCAGTCCCCCAGGCAGGGCTTCCCACTCTGTTACATGGGACGCCCAAGTGCAGGAGCGGTCCACACCGAGCCGTATGTCACACGTGGTGTGCCACCTTGGCTGCTGGGACACGCCACATGTGAGTGAGGGACAGACTGACCCAAGCAGGAAGGAGACACGCCATTTTACATGCATGAACACAATCTGGCCACTAGCACCACCATGTGGTCAGAGCTGAAAATGGCACACGCCAAGAGGATGGGTGGGGTGGATGGCCCCTCCAGAAGGGAAGCTGTTTAGGGGGCTATGACTGGGGACTGCTCAGGCTTAGGGGGCTATGACCGGGGACCACTCAGGCTTAGGGAGCTATGACCAGGGACCGCTCAGGCTTGGGGGGCTATGACCGGGGACCGCACAGGCTTGGGGGGCTGTGAATGGGGACCGGTCCGGCTTGGGTG
>NW_006160165.1:6662262-6669028 GCF_000334495.1 Tupaia belangeri chinensis | reverse complement strand
TGTCACACGTGGGGTTCCACCTTGGCTGCTGGGACACGCCACATGTGAGTGAGGGACAGACTGACCCAAGCAGGAAGGAGACACGCCATTTTACATGCATGAACACAATCTGGCCACTAGCACCACCATGTGGTCAGAGCTGAAAATGGCACACGCCAAGAGGATGGGTGGGGTGGATGGCCCCTCCAGAAGGGAAGCTGTTTAGGGGGCTATGACTGGGGACTGCTCAGGCTTAGGGGGCTATGACCGGGGACCACTCAGGCTTAGGGAGCTATGACCAGGGACCGCTCAGGCTTGGGGGGCTATGACCGGGGACCGCACAGGCTTTGGGGGATCGCTCAGGCTTAGGGGGCTATGACCGGGGACCGCTCAGGTTTGGGGGGCTATGACCGGGGACCGCACAGGCTTGGGGGGCTATGATTGGGGACCGCTCAGGCTTAGGGGGCTATGACCGGGGACCACACAGGCTTGGGGGGCTGTGACCGAGGACTGCTCAGGCTGAGGAGCTGAGAGAACGCTCAGGTTTAGGGACTATGACCAGGGACCATGCAGGCTGAGCCCTCCCTTCTCCCTGGGGACCAGGGCAACAGTATCCATGCCACCCCCTGTGGTGGGGTCAGGCAGCCCACCCACAAGGGCACCCTGAGCAGTGGCAGGAATGTCATTTGTCACCTGCCAGCGAGTCGTCCAGTGCTAGTCAGAGTACCTGTCTGAACTTTTGGGTGGTGCCGTGGGCTGGAGTGCCATACCCCCACCCCCGGTATGGAGCCACTCTGGGTGTCGGGCACCCTCAGCACAGGAGCGACCTCCGAGGCCAGGAGACTGGGCCGCAGCTCCTGCCCCCCAGATAGTAGCCAGGCCAGGGAGAAAAGGGCAGGTGGGCACGGCCGCGGCACGGCACGGCTGGCTCCCATCTCCAGGCCCCTGGGCAGAGGCCGCCTGCCCGCCCCTCTTGCACGCGGGCCCCCCCCAGCCGAGGTGGTGACAGATGTCGGGGTCCCAGGTTGTGTTAGGGCAGCTCTAGAAGAGGCCGCTTTGTCCTCCCCACACCGCGAGGCAGAGCAAGAAAACTCCCTGGGAAAGCGTCGCAGACCCATGGCCTAGAGCAGGCTAAGGCGGCCCTTCCAGGGAGGAGTGCCCTGCCACGCAGCATGCCCACTGCCAGTGCCCCTGACTCAGGGAGGCTTTTCTGTGTCGGGCTTCAGCCCCCACGGTCACCCACGCAGGCCACCCCACTGTCCCTGGCCAGACACCGCAGTCCTGGACCTCGCCTCTGCCCAGCCCAAGGCCAGGTGCATAGCTGGCCAGCATACCCTCCAGGGGGCCAGAGCCAGTGTACCTGGACTCCAGCTCTCTGGGCCGACGACCACAGGCCTGTCCTGGCTGTCGCTGTCAGACCACGCGGCTTCCCAAGGCCTCCCTGGGTCTTGCCCAGGTGTCTCCCTGCCACCCTGGCTACAGGCACACGGGCCCCCAAGACCTCTGTCCCTCCTCTGCCACTCCCAACCCCACAGGAAGGCTAACATGGCAGCCCAATGCTGGGACAGGGCGTGGGAGGGGCCGGAGGGAGGGCCCCCTACCAAAGCCCAAGTCACGGGAGGGGGGCGGACCAGGAGGCCACACGTGGCACTTACCTGCGCTGACCACAGGGGCTGAGCAGACGCTGGCCCCGTCGGAAACTCACACCGCCACATGCGGTCAGGACGGCAGTGCAGACGGGTCACAGGACAGGACGGCCCCGGCGAGCGGCAGAACTCGTGCTCTCCCCGTCCTCCCTCCTCACCCTGCCCCATCTGGGGGCATCGTGGCCCTCCCCACCCTCCTGGTGCCCACCCACATCTCTCTCCAGGCTTCGTCAGGCTGCACGGCTCCCACCCTGCGGGCACCTGCGCTTTCCCCTACCCGCAGTGCAGTGGCCACACCACCCAGTCCCCTGACAGGTATCCTGCAGCCCCACTGACCGAGTCGCAGTCCCAGAGCACGCGGCCAGGCTGCCTGCCCTCCTCCTGCGCCTCGCCGCACCACCCGTGGGCACTGGCTTTCTCCCCTTCTCTGCCCACATCGCCCTGGGGAGTGCCAGCCTTCCCTCCACGGCCCGGCCCCCAAGCCCACACCAGCTCCCTGGGCACCGGGTGGCTCTCAGGCCGCGCAGCCCCGTCTGTGCCGTCCCACTGCACTGCTGCACCGCAGCCTGCGGCCACCTCCCTGCCACCACTGTCTTGGCCACCATCTGTGGGCCCCTCGGTTCAGAGCATGGCCCCCTCCATGGCCCAGCCCCCACCAGACTGTCCCTGAGCCCTCCCCTCCCTCTGTGCCACTCCAGCTTCTCTGCTGCCCCAGACCTTGCCAGCAGTACCCCCAGGACCCACACAGGTCCCCCAGGGCTGTGTGACCTCACAGGACCCAGGCTGGCTTCTCTGGGACTCTGACAACCCACTCCACAGCCCAGGGAAGCATGACTGCAGGTCTCCTGCCACCAGGTCCCCACTGCCTGTAACACAGACACCTCCCGACACGTGATCCTGGAGGGGCAGCCCCAGCCTGTGGACCTTTGTGGCTCACCAGGCAGTGAGGAACCTTGGTGCCACCTCTTCCAGGCAGGGCCTGGGATTTACCTGTCACTTATCTATCTCTGTGATTCCCTGGCCTGGCAGGTGGTGGCCAGTCTGACCCTGTTCAGAGTCCGAGGGTTGTAAAAGCCTGAGACCAAGCACAGTTCTCTAAGTAGAGCAGGTGCCCAGAGCGAGCCGCTCTGGAGCTGAGCCTGCGGGCACCCTGCTGGGCCCGGCCACGCTGCTTTACCTCCCGCACCTCAGTGCTGTGGGTCTCCGAAGCAGCTGTGTGCGTCATAGAGCTCACACACGTCCCAGGACGCAGGCCAGCACCTGCCCGCACCTGTCCCAGGACATGAGGAGGGGCCCCTAAGGCAGTGCTGCAGTCACAGAAGAGCTCGAGTCAGGGCTGACATTCCCCTTAGATGGTAATGATAACTTGTGTAAGGAAGTGGCAGCCGAGGGGCCGGCAGGTGGCGCAGTGGTTAAAGGCGCTGGAATCCCACAGGGCTGAGCGGGGTTTGAGTTCTGGACCTGGCGGCTTGCTTTCTTGCTTTCTCTCTCTCTCACTCTCTCACTCTCTCTCTCTCTTTTCTCCTCCCCCTCTCTGGTCAAATTAAAATAAATAAATAAAGTTAAATAAAATCATTTTTTTTAGAGTTTTTTGCTACAGGGTGCGTGCACTCGCCAGACAGAGACAGAGAGACAGGAAGTGAGAAATCACCCCCCAGGGGGGATGGCCACGCTGCAATCCCTTCTCCTCCATTCTCCTCTCAGGATCTTGGGCACGCATGCACACGCGCCTGGCGTGAGTTTAAGCCACCGGGTCCAGGTCGCGAACCGCGGTCAACTACATGGGAGTCCAGTGACAGTCATTATGCTAACTGCTGGTCCCCAATAAAATCATTCTTTAAAGAAGAAGAAGTAACAGCTGTTAGAAGCTGTGCCCGTGTGACCTGCACTGTCACGTGAAAGATGTGCCCGTGTGACCTGCACTGTCACATGAAAGATATTTAGCTCTGGCTCGCACCTGCTGGAGGAGGCTGCCAGTGGGGAGCTGCTGAGCGAGCCCCACTTCTGACAAGAGACTCCTGAGACTCCTGCGCCTCCCCCATGGCCGTGGCTCAAGATGAGGGAATCAACCCTGGCCCGCAGGCCTGTCTCCGCAGAGGGCAGGCAGTCCTTCCCGGAGCCCCAGCCCCCGCCCTGTAGGAGGGAGGAGGGCGGAGGTCCCCGCTCGATGCTCCCCACAGGTGGGCAGGGGCCTCCGGCTGTCCCCGCCAGGTAGGCCTGGCCTGTGCTACCTGCAGACCCAGCACATCGCCCCCTTCGTGACCTGCCAGCCGTTCTGCGCTTCCTGGCCCATGCGGTGCGCCTGGCACTCAGGGAGCCTATCTGGGGGAGATCGTGCTTCACCCCGTGACCCTCGGTGGGTCCCACTGGCCATTAAATTGGGAGATAACCCCCTCTTCCCTGGCCCTCTGCACTAGGCCCACATGCGTCTCAGAGGGTGTGCGGGGCTCATCGTTCAGGGGTCCAGGTCATCACAGGGTCAGACCCTTCCTGGGAAGAAGGGGCTGTGGATGCGTCCTCCCCACACTCAGCCTTACACATGCTCGCCCTCACGCACACACTCATACACACATCCACGCCCATACCCATGCTGACACATGCACACGCTCACGCACTCTCAGACTGTGCACTCACTTTCAGGCTGTGTGCTCACACACATGCACACGCTGTCACATATACACACGCTCACATGCATCACACACGAGTGCACACTCACACATGTTCACACCTGTGTGCACATGCATGCTCTCACACACACGAGTGCTCACTCGTGCACACATGCACACACCTTCTCATGGACATGCATTCATACGCTCACCTTTGCACATATGCTCACACATGTGGAAACATGCCCGCTCATGCACACACACGTATAAACTCATGAACACACATGCTCATACACTCACACATGGGCTCATACACATGGGCTCACGTGCACACATTCACATATAATACTTTCATGCACATACGTTCCCAACACCCAATCTCAAACTCACGCGCACACGCGGGTACTCTCGTGTGCACACACACACTCACAGACGTGCATGTACGTACACCATGCTTGTGCACACCCTCATGCACACAGTAACACACCCATCTCCTGCGAACACACCGTGCACACGCCCACGCACACCCGGTGCTCTCAAGCATGCACACCTGCTTCCTCCTGTGCACCGTCATGCACACATGCTCACCATCACGCCTCCTGACCCCCCATGTGTCCGGGAGACCAGGTCCTACCAAGGTCCCTCCTGCAGGGATAGGAAGAGAAGAGGCCGTCCCAGCTGCTGCTCATGCCCCCCGGAGACAGGTGACAACGGCTGGTGGGTGGGCTGGGGCGAGGCACCGGTGGGCGCCCTGCACTGGGCGTGGGCCTCTGTCTTCACCTCACCAAAGGCCCACGGTACTGACTGAGGAGGGTGGGGGTCTCCCAGGCCCGGCGCCCACCAGCTGCTGGCCAGAGTCACAGAATCCCGGGCCACTCCACACGTGCTCTGGCAGCCATCCCAGGGAGCCTGGGCCAAGGCAGCTTCATTCTTCAGGTGGGTGCAATGGAGGGCTTCCGTGAGGAGGTGGCCCAAGAAGGTGCTGCGAAAGGTGACCCAGGCAGAGGGGGGTGAGCACAAAGGCGCTGAGGCAGGAGGCGGAGGGCACGGGGGTGCAGCTGGCTGGTTGGAGGGGCCCTGCCGGGCTGTGGCGGCTCCCTGCCGGGCCGTGCGGGGACTTTGGGCATGCACACCTCTGACTCAGACCAGTGATTCGGGGAGGCTCTTCCACGCTTTTTTTCCTAGCACCCTGTTGGTCCCGGGGAGAGGGAGGTGGCAGCCCCCATCTCCTGAGATGCACAGACCCCATTTCCCATCGCTGTGGCTCCCAGGCCAGGCGCGAGGCGAGCTCTGTGGGCTGAGGGTGGCCAGCGTCCGAGGGATCACGGGGCAGTCGGCGAAGGACGTCGCTCTACAAGGAAGGCCTGGCCCCTCTGGCCCTGGGAGGCAGGTGTCCCAGGCTTTGGTGCCTGGGAGGGTCTTCGAGCCAGCCAGGAGGACAGAGCAGCACTGCAGTGGAGCCCCCACGCTGCCTCCCACACTGCCCGTTGCTGTGCCGTCCATGGAGCCCACAGAGCAGCCCAGGTGGCACAGTGTGGCCTTGGGTGGGTGAGGTGTGGTCTCTGTCCTGGCACATAGGTGCTGTCCACCTGTATAGGAGACCTTGCTTGTCCCTGCTGCCGGCCTCCACAGCGCCTATGGCTCCATCCGCTCTGGCCCTGGCCTGCCAGCAGCTGACGCCTCGTGGTCCCCTCAAATGGGAAGCGGACAGCAGTGGGGGCAGCAAGCCACGGCGTGGGCGGTGCCAGCCGCAGTGGGCGGAGCTCTGCTTCTCTCGCCCGGACAGCAGGGACCTGCACCCCTACCCACGGGCACTTGCTATGCCGGGACCGTGCGACTTGCACAAAGGCCCAGGCCCGCGGTCCTGCTCCCAGGGACGGGTCACGCCGTGATGCTGCCAGCAGCCTGAGAAGCTGTGGCCGCTCTGGCCAGGCCAGGGCCCGGGTCTGAGGAGCACTCGCTGCAGAGCCTCGCCGGGGAGCCCCTCTGCAGTTCGGATCTGAGACTGCGGGGGCAGAAGGAAGGGACAGGGCAGGGCGGTCAGCGGGCCAGGAGGCTCTAGAAGCCCCGACCCGCAGG
Source organism: Tupaia belangeri chinensis (assembly GCF_000334495.1). Classification (NCBI taxonomy): domain Eukaryota; kingdom Metazoa; phylum Chordata; class Mammalia; order Scandentia; family Tupaiidae; genus Tupaia; species Tupaia belangeri. The sequence continues at coordinate 6,662,718 of NW_006160165.1, read as the reverse complement.
GGTGAAGTGCACACGAGGGCAGTGTCCCTGCTGCCCTGGACACTCTTCCCGCCCCGTCGCAGGCTGAGACTTCCGGCATAGACGACACCCCTGGAGTGGCCTTGTCTGTAAAGTGGGCACAGCAGCGCCTCCAGCCGGAGTGCTACTGACGACAGCCCTGGAGCACAGCGGGACGGGTGCTGCCGCCGGCCCAGCCTCCCCTGGGCTGTGTGTGGAGTCTGGCACGCCGTGGGCGGGAGGGCCTCATGAGAGGAAAGGCGGGTCGAAGCCACAGGCCCTGTACGAGGAGGTCCTGGCCATTGGACGCCACTTCCGACCTTGGCCAGGCTGGGTAGGAACCACCTTCACCTTCACCCACGTCCCCAGGAGCCGGCCCGCCCAGCCCAGGTTGCTTGGCGCATCCTCGGCCCGCCCGCCCCAGCACCGACTGGTAGCAAGGCTGGCTGCTGCCCACGC
>NW_006160165.1:6661846-6662167 GCF_000334495.1 Tupaia belangeri chinensis | reverse complement strand
GGCTGCCACTCACCCACCCAGAGCTGCAGCTACATCCCAGGGCAGAGCTGGATCCTCAACACCCGCTGGGAGACGGGGGACACGTCGGAGGCGGGGCCTGGGCTGCCCAAGACGCCTGCGCCCACCCTTGGGGACAGCTCTCCCCTCTGTCCCCCAGAGCGGCTGTGCTCTGGTGGGGCTCAGAACGCCCCGGAAGGCCCTTTCTGCCAACTGGTCTTGTGGCGGCTGCCTCGGTTGTTCCCTGTGCCCTCCTGGAAGGCGAAGGCTGCCCTCCTGGGCTGGGTGAGGGAGCCGGTGGCCCCTAGCCCGGTCCATGGAGCC
>NW_006160165.1:6654863-6661759 GCF_000334495.1 Tupaia belangeri chinensis | reverse complement strand
GTTGTTCCCTGTGTCCTCCTGGAAGGCGAAGGCTGCCCTCCTGGGCTGGGTGAGGGAGCCGGTGGCCCCTAGCCTGGTCCATGGAGCCATCACAGAGCTGCTGGTCCAACGAGCCGCAACCCGGTGGCGTTTTAGGAGGGATACAGCCCCCCTGTGCTCGCACGGATCCTGCCTGCCCGGCGACCAGCCCCCCGGTAGACAGCGGCTCTGGAGCCGGGAAACACGGTCCCAACTCTGACTGGACCCAGGGAGAGCTCCCAGCCTGCTCCCAGCCTGCTGGGGTCATGCCCCCCACCCCCACCCCGGGGAGAGACGATCTCGGTGCAGGTCCCAAACACGCACCTGGGGGTGCTGGTGAGATAGGTCATGACGTTCTGGAACTCCGCGTCTGGGACCTCGCTGAAGGCCGGGTAGTCGGGGAAGGTGATGACCGGGCTTCCGTCCCGGGCCCGCCCACCTGCCGAGAGCGAGAGGCAGCTTTGGCGGGAGCTGGCGCCTGTCCCAGCCTGCTCCGTGGCACCCAGAGCGTCAGCTCAGACCCGGCGTGTCCCCTGTGGTGCTCCCTGTGAAAGAGCACACCCTTCCGAGAGCACTCGGGACACTCAAGTGAGCTGAAGCCACCACCGCGGGCAGCCACCAGCATGGCCACATATTTCCCTCCAAGCCCATCCTGGGCACATCTGCATGGAACGGCACAGTCCTGGACACACAGTCCTTGTCACTGTCTGCTAACAGCAGCCACGTGTGGGTGCTGCGTTACCCTCCCATGTCCCCTCCCCAGACACCCTGATCTGAAGGACTCCACACAGACAAGCCTGGAGTTGTGGCCAGGGCTCTGCTGAGGACTGCAGTTGGCCTCTGCCATTGCGCATACCCTGGCGAGGCCTCCTCCGCCGTGTGCGCCCTGGCGAGGCTATGGCTCCTCCCACCACCCACTGCCTCCCCTTCCATGTCTGGAGTGGTCATGGGGATGGGGCCCCGTGTGGCCCGGGCGCCCTAGGGGGTAGGGCACTGCAGGTATTGATGGCTCCTGACCACTCAGTCCTCGCGTGGACGCGGCCCAGGGACAACCCCCAGTGCCCTGAGACCTAGAGCCCCTGGGGGAGCCATGCGAGTCTTAGAGCTGGCGAGAGGGGCAGGAGGGCCTGGGGCAGCGGCTGATGCAGAGACCCGGCATATATGCGGAGGGCTGTGAGCACTGGACGGGCCTCAGAGGCCCCTTGGCCTGGGCAGGGCCCACAGTACCCACTGGGAAACTGTGCAGCCCCAGCCGGGATCAGGGCGGGCGTGTGCTGCTGGACGGAGGGTGGGCCTCAGCTGCAAGGGGGACGGAGGCTGTGGGGCCACCCGCCCTTCGTTTTCCTGAGACGGGACTTGGTTCTGGCATTGGCCGGGAACCCGCACTGACGCATGAGGCCGATGGCAGGCTACAGGGTGGGTCTCCGGCCTCAGCTTCCCTTGGGGACTCCGAAGCATGAAAGCATGGCCCTCTCCCCAGTCCCTCTGAGGACAGTGTGGCATGTAGACCCCTGCTGGGCCCAGCCGGCCAGCTGCATGAGAGCTGGAAGGGAGGACGAGGACGGGTCCGGGCTGCGCGGGTCTCCCCGCGGAGCACCGCACTCCCCGGGCTCCCAGCCGTAAGGGGCAGTGGCTGCACAGGGCCCGTTCACGACCTGACTGGAAGGTGTGAGGGGCCTGGGGCAGACCTGGGTGGCTGCCCTCTTGGGGCATCTAGACAGGACTGCCACCCACTCACAGCTGTGGGCTGCACCTCGTGGGGCCAGGACACCAGCACCCAGAGGCCACAGCAGCTGGGAGGCTGAGCACGTGGACCCACAGGGCAGCCTCTGGTGTCTGCAAGCCACGTTGTCCCAGGAGCTCCACCTCTGTGATTCTCAGCCTGTGAACCCCATCTTGCCCCAGCCGAGACCCCACAGAGCCATGTGTCCAGCGGCAGCATACCCAACCACCAAGTGGGTATGGCAGGTGAGCTGGGAAGGCCAGTTCTCGGGTTCACAGGTGCCCAGGGAGGCACGCCGTGCTGGCTGAGGGGAGAAGGCCCGGCTGCACGAGGGGAGGGGATGCGTGAGGATGAGCACCTGCACGCTCCTGCGTCCTCAGCCCTCAGCAGAGGCCCTGCCCATGGCTCAGGCAGCCGGCGCACACGCAGAACTCAGTCTGCCGAAGGAGGGGGTGCGCCCAGGCTCGGGGCTCTTTGCAGGCCACATTGGGGCCTTCGGACCTTGGTGTCCCAGCCTCGGTGCTGCGCCCCTCTCTGGACCTGACCTCCTGTGCCCCACTTCCTGGCGGCCCCCAGGAGTAGCTGCCCGCTCCCCCTGGGGCAGTGGAGCCCTGCCTGCTGGCACCGGCCACGGATGGGACTCACCAGACAGGTACGCGAAGCGCTTCCTCAGCTGCTCCTGGATGTCGGCGGCGCAGAGCGGGACGATGTCCTGGTGCATGATTTCATCTGCAGAGACAGAGCGGGTGCAGCGTCACTGTGGGGCTCCGCCAGGGCCACACAGCAGGCAGCAGGGCCCGACGCCTAGGGCAGCAGCCACGTGGCGGGAGGAGGGCTCAGCAGCTTCCCACACGAGTGCCCGTGTCTCACAGCAGAGTCACCACCAGTTTTTAAATGCAGTATGAGAGGAAGAGGGGACAGAGAGATGGAGAGAGAAAAACAGAGACAGAGACGCGGAGGCAGGGCAGGCAGGAGGAGCTTTGGGAGGGTGGCGACGCCGGGCCGGGCCTCACTCAGACAAGGGCTGGCTTCTGACCTCACCAAGCTCTGGGAAGGCCTAGCGCCCAGCATGTGGGCTTGCACCTGCTGACCAAGGAGACTGGCCTGGTAGCAGGCCTACCTCCCCAAGTGCATGCTGGGAGGCCCGACGCTGTGAGGCAGGATGGGGCATGGGGCCTGGCGCCCACACGCCCCAATGCCCAACGTGCCCTGTGCTCGGGTGCTGGTTCTGGGTTGGGGTCTGCATGGACTGCAGCGCCCGCCGTGCTGGGAGAGCGTCAGCTGGAGGCCAGCGACTCGGTGAGGGCAGCAGCGGGACGCAGGGAGGGGCGTCAGCCGGCAGGAAGCCTGTGTGCTCTCCTGCATTTCCAAATGAGCTCCTGGGAGGCTGCTGCACGGGGTCCGGCCGCCTCTGGCTACATGGCAACCTTGGACCTGAAGGCTAGCACAGGGGCTGGCGAGGGCTCCCCGGTCGGCTTCCTGGTCAACTCCACGTCTCCGACCGGCCACGCCAAGGTCAGGGGTTAAACGCACGCTGCGGGAAGGGCAGGGGCCCCTGTGCCAGGTCACGAGGCAGAGACCCTGCGGGCCGGGCTGCAGGCTGCCACATGGGAAGTCGGCCCCCGCAAACCCACGCGTCGGTGTGGGTCCACACGGGGCGTCCCAGCCGGGACCGCTGGTTCAGTGCTTGGCCCCTGCTCAGCACACCCAGACGTCTGCTTCAGGGCCGAGCTGCCCGTCTCCCTGAAGTGTGAACCCAGGCTCGGCGACGGGTGGTAGAGTCACAGCCGGGCGGCACGCCCCACACTGCCAGGAGCCTGGGGCAGGGGCGAGTGTGGAGGGCCACCGGGACGAATCCCAGAGCAGGGGCCTGTGTGCGGCCGCGCCCAAGCCAAGCTCCTCCCAGGCACCCTGAGCTCTGTGAAATCTTCCTAAACCGTAAAACACTCTCCAGAGCACCATGTCAATGCCATGAGCGGCTGGACAGGGACAGGGCAGCTGACTCTGGGCGGCCGTGCGCGCCGGGCCCAGACCCGCAGGGCAGCCAGAGCCTGCACATGCTCCTCCGGCCGCGGCTCCGGGCCCGGCTCCTCCCCACCTGCCCCAGCGGGTCCTAGTGAGCCCTCGTGGTCGTCGCGGAGCACTGCAGACCCACGGCAGGGTCCACCCCGAGGTACACCACAGCCGGGTTGAAGGCCGAGTCCTGGGGCCCGCACATGGCACAATGACTGCGTCATTGAACTCCCACAGGTCGACCACGGTTTGAGTCCTGGACCGGCGGCTTAAAACTCATGCCGGGCACGTGTGCCCGAGATGCTGAGAGAACGAGAAGGGGTTGCAGCGTTGCCATCCCTCCTAGGGGTGGTCTCTCACTGTCTCTCCAGCGAGTACACATGCCCTATAGCAGTAATGTCTCTTCAAAAGAAGAAAGACTGAATCCTGCCCACGGCCTGCCCCTCCCTACTCTAAGAAGCCCTCGCGCTGGCCATGGAGACGCGCCCCTCCCCGCAGGCCGGCAGCCGCTCACCTGCGCGTGTGACTGTCGCGCGGATAAAGCGAGGGGCTGCAGGGGCATGCTGGGTAAGGTGCTGGAGCCCCCAGGGCTGGCTGTGTGGTTTGAGTCCTGGACCTGGCAGCTTGAAAATCAGGCCGGGCGCGTGTGCAAGCATGCCAAGGTCCTGAGAGAAGGGACGGCGGCGTGGCCACCCTGGTGAGTTCTCTTCCCTTCTCTCTCCAGGAAGCTCTCCTGCCTTGTGGTAAGTTAGAAATAAGCAAGTAAAAAAGCACAGGGTAGGAGCGGGGGCGTTGCAGGAATGAGAACGACAGGAAAGCCAGTGCATGTGAGGCATGGCGCGGGGTCGAGGTGGCACTGCGAGGCCGGCCTCACGGCTCCAGTGCACATCTGGAGACCTCCCCGACCATGCCAGGCACGTGTGCCACGTGAGTGCACATCTGGGGCTGCCTGACATGGGTGTGGAGTGAAGGTAGGAAGACCCTGTCGAGGGCAACCCCAAGACCCTGCTCACGGAAGAAGCAGATTGTAAAACTTCGATTAAAGAGAAAGATTCCATGTGGCCACACTGAAGATTCTCATCCCCCATACCACAATGAGCACACAGTCACGGCATAGCCACAGCACCCAACAGACAGTGTGGATGGCGCCCCATGCTGGCCACTACGAGAGCCCACGACCACAGCAACAGTGCCCCTCGCTGGCCACTGTGAGAGCCCGGGTCCATGGTGTGGACGGCAACGGTGGCCACTGGGAGAGCCCGGGACCAGGGCGTGGATGGTGCCCCTCGCTGGCCACTGTGAGAGCCCAGGACCACGGTGTGGACAGCACCCCACGCTGGCCACTGTGAGAGCCCGGGACCATGGCGTGGATGACGCCCCTCCCCCTGGCCACTGTGAGAGCCCAGGACCCCGGCGTGGATGGTGACCCTCGCTGGCCACTGTGAGAGCCCGGGACCACGGCATGGATGATGCCCCTTGCTGGCCACTGTGAGAGCCCAGGACCATGGCATGGACAGCGCCCCACACTGGCCACTGTGAGAGCCCAGGACCACGGCGTGGATGGTGACCCTCGCTGGCCACTGTGAGAGCCCGGGACCACGGCGTGGACGGCACCCCATGCTGGCCACTGTGAGAGCCCGGGACCACAGCGTGGATGGCGCCCCTCGCTGGCCACTCCGAGAGCCAGGGACCACAGGCAGGCTCTGCACAGCACGGGGTGTTCGTGGTGCTACCACCTGGACATGGGCCTCAGACACAAATCCAAACCCCTCTGACACGCAAGTGCCCGGGTCCAGGCTCAAAATGACCCACTCAGACGGCCCCTGGGGCCCCCAGAGCCCATGGTCGCTGCGATCTGCCTGCTGGGAAGTCCCTTCAGACAGGCCTCCGCGGGGCCGCCCATGGCCTCCTCAGTGACAGCTGAGCCACTTTACTGCCACCAACAGCTCAGGCTGATTCACGGACATTCTCAGAAACCCTTGTTTATGAATTATTCATCGATCCTTGGCAGACATGCCCACTAGAAAATGCAGTTCTGACAAACCACTCCAAAACGAGTGTCCCCATCTCAGAGACACACCAGGACCGGGTCCCCTAGCCCCGCACGGCCCCTGCCCAGCCAAGGTCCGTGTTCTCCTGGGCCTGAAGCCAGCACCGAGCTCAGAAGAACCCCCCCACTAAGACTGACCTAGCGCTGAAATGACACCACGGCCGCCTGGGCGCGGTCCCTCACCGTCCCTCCAGGGAGCTGGTCGGAGCTGCACGTCACGCAGGGCAGGGCTGGCCAGGGCCCCTGAGGGAGGCAGCCGCAGCCCTCCTGCCACCCAGACCTGGGCTGCCCGTCCTGTGCCGACACTGCGCGTCCGTGAGAAATCTCAAACAAAGGAGCCGGCAGGGACGCTTCCGCCAGCCTTCTGCGAGCGCAGGGGCTGTCACCCACGCCTGGGGCAGGTGCAGCTGGGACTGCCCCCCAGGGACACCAGCCAGCCAGGCAGGGGGACACCCACCTGCTGCCCTGAGGGCGTGGACTCCCGGCCTGCCGCGAGATTGCTGGGGTGGGGGCGCCGAGACGACAGGCGGGATGTCCCCCCCTCCCGTCCCCACGGCACCTGCCCAGTTGCGTCTCCACAGCAAACACACCTCCTTCCCGGAACAGCCACCACCCAGGAAACGCACCTGTGCTGGTCTTGAGGAGGAGCCACAGGGCTGTGAGGTCCTGGGACAGCAGGGACACCAGGCTCAGGGTCATCCTGCCGCCGCCTCCCGGGGTCAGGAGCCCGGGACTCGCTCTCCGGAGTGCCCACCCGGAGAACACAGAGGAGCTCGGCAAGGCTCCATCTCGTAGCAAGCCGGGCTCGGAGTCAGTGCCCCCAGTAAGGAGCCAGCTCGCTCACTCACTCATCCTGGCTCGGAGGTTTAACTGTCGCAATCCTGGTGCCAGCTGAGCCCAAGCTGGTCGCAGCGCCGGTTGCCGGTGTCGCCTGTCGAGACCCCCCCTGTAGGGGCCCCACAATCAGCCCAGGTCCCAGCTCAGGTCCCCTGAGCTCTGGGGATGAGGGACCTGAGCCGAGGCTGTCCCCTGAGCCCCGGGGATGAGGGACTTGAGCCGAGGCTGTCCCCTGAGCCCCGGGGGTGAGGGACC
>NW_006160165.1:6642511-6654063 GCF_000334495.1 Tupaia belangeri chinensis | reverse complement strand
GAGCTCGCTCCCTCCCTCATCCTGGCTCGGAGGTTTAACTGTCGCAATCCTGGTGCCAGCTGAGCCCAAGCTGGTCGCAGCGCCGGTTGCCGGTGTCGCCTGTCGAGACCCCCCCTGTAGGGGCCCCACAATCAGCCCAGGTCCCAGCTCAGGTCCCCTGAGCTCTGGGGATGAGGGACCTGAGCCGAGGCTGTCCCCTGAGCCCCGGGGATGAGGGACTTGAGCCGAGGCTGTCCCCTGAGCCCCGGGGATGAGGGACCTGAGCTGGCAGGGACAGATGCCTGAGGGTACACTGGCCCAGGGGACAGGCCACGCAGCGCAGGGCCGGCAGGTGACCTGGACGCCCAGGGTGCTGGGAACGCAGAAGTGCACCAGAGCGTTCATGCACGAGGCTGTTAGGGCACCGACAGGCTGGGCTGGTCGCCCACGCCCTCCCACGTGGACCCCTGGCTCCTCAGACACCCAGGTCAGCATGCACGCCGGGTCCGGCCTGGACAGCAGGCCTCTGCCTCGCGGGGCTGGGGCTCTGAGGGACCCCGCCCCGTGCAGCCCTCCAAGGCTCCGGCTCCTGCCCCAGCCTCCCCAGGCCCCCATGTGCACGGGCATGGGCATCGCAGTCAGAACCTGCCCAGTGACGACACCAGCTCTCAGAAGCCCAGCTCCGGCCACCTTGGGCCCAGGAGAGGCGCCTCCTCCAGAGACAGGCGAGGTGCTGAGGACGGCCAGCTGCTGATGGCCCAAGTTTCAGCCCTGGCTCCGCAGGTCACTGCCCGGGAGCTGCTTTGAGCTGCGTGAAATTGAGTTTCCTCCCAGGACTGCCCCTGCCCCAGCACACGGCGCCCTCTGTGAGGTCAGTGCGCCAGCACCCTCGCGCCTCTCAGGCTCCGATGCCACACTTGGCATGCGCCAGAGTAAAACTGAACCCCAGCCTGGACAGGCCCATGTGCACCTCAAACATGCTGCGGTGTGGGCCTGACAGAGGCCTCTGTACCCCCACCTTCTCTCCAGAGCAGCTGTGACCTCCCGGCCCCACCTGACACGTGTCGTCTCCGCAGTGCGTCCCCCGGGCCCCCTCGAAGGGGTGGGCTGTGCCGTCTGCACTGTGTCGTCCATGTCCACCCTCCACTGCCCTCCCCTCAGTGCCTGGGCCTGCAGTGGCCCTTTAGCGACGTCTGTATCTAAGGAGCTCCCAGGGCACCCCCGACTGAGCAGATGTCCGGCCTGGCTGTGGTGTCCCCTCCTGGCCCTGAACAGCAATGCACCCTCCATCTCAGCACCTGGGTGGCTTCCTGCGTCTCCCATATGCTGCTCTCTGCCCTCAGAGCACCGCGGCTCAGATGAGCTCGCCAGGGCCACCAAGTCCCACCGGCCCTGCTCTGGAGGTGGCATCTGCAGCATGCCCAGGCTGACACAGTTCCCACAGGCTGGACTGAGCCTCACTCTGCTGCTGTCACTGGGGCGCCTGGCTGGCTTCTGGCCCTTTCAGTTGGCAGCCGTGGTCTGCGAGCACACCTCTTTGGCATTCGCCATCAGGGACGAGGGAGCCTCCGGCACCTCCTCTGAGCACAGCCACTGTGGTGGTGCAGCTCCGAGCACGGTGAGCACAGCAGCGTGGCTCTAACCACGGCGAGCACCGCAGATGGCTCTGAGCACACTGAGCACAGTGGGGGCAGCTCCACACAGTGAGCACAGCTCTGAGCACACAGTGAGCACAGTGGGGGCAGCTCCACACAGTGAGCACAGCTCTGAGCACACTGAGCACAGTGGGGGCAGGGATTTGGGCCCTGGGGGGCAAGGACTGCAGGGGCCCCAGCATCCCCGCTGCTCAGCCCTCGGTCCAGCCCCGCCTCCCGTCACATGGAAGCTTTGCTGCTGGAGAAACCGGTGTCTGCTGGGCATGGACCCCGTCACTGACTAGGAGCAGGTACTTTCACGGAAGGCCTGCCCCGCCCGTCCTGGGAAGGGCAGTCCCCGCCTACCACAGCTCTGGGAGCCGCCCCTGGGCGATCCCCGGGGAGCTGGCACAGGAGCGAGCTGGGAGCTGGGCTGAACACCGGGTCTCTGGGGCGACCTAGCCCCGCCCCCTGTGGAAGCTCACGGCCTTCAGGCTCACTGCCAGGCGCGGGGGTGCAGGCCCAGCCGAGGCCCGGATCTCAGACAGGCTGGCGGCTCTCACCTGGCCAGAGCGCAGTGGTGGTGACAGTATCTGCTGAGCTGGCGGCAAGAGGCAGTGAACGTGGGCAGTCCCAGAGCCCGGGGTGCCCACCCTCCTCTCTGCCAGGTCCCTTCTGTGCCTCTGGGGCCCTCGGGGGCCCCGGGTGGGCCTGGGCTGTGCCCCCGCGACTGCTGACTGGGTCTCGGGCTATGTGCAGGTCCCTGGGCGAGCTTTGCCCTGTGCCCACACCCACCATGTGCCTAGCTGCTGAAAGACAGCTGGTCCCTGGCTCTCCCAGGTGACAAGAACCCTGATGGCCAGGGGCTACCACGGGGCTGTCAGAGCAGACACACACCTGCCTTCACTCAGATCGGGACATCGCTGCGGACTCCAGGCCCAGAGCCCAGCTCAGGACGCCCGCCAGCTGCACCCTGCAGGCCCTGCAGGAGAGCCTCGCCCCTCTGAGGCGGAGCCTCGGGAGCCCACTCCATGTCTCACGGGCCCTGTGGCGGGTCACATCAAGCGCAATCACTACCGTGGGACTCAGCGAGCGGATGACTGGTCTGTCACCTACTTCAACACGGGAGTAGGGCCCTGGGCGTCGGCCCACATCCCCTTGTCCGGGACACAGCTTGGGTCTGGGGAACGTGCATTTCCCAGCAGGACCCACCTGAGGCTCCTGGCGGGGTCCTGAGGTTGGTGCTGGGCAGGCAAGCCCTGCCCTGGCTTCGTCTCCTCCTGGCCTCTGGGGTTGCCCATGGTTCAGATCTTGGAAGTCACAGGACACCTGGCATAGTGAGGCTACAAGGTGAGGCCGGCCCTGAGGAAGGGCCCTGCTGCCACAGCTGCCCAGACACCCGGGAGAGCAGAGGGTCGGCCCAGACGCCTGGGAGGGCAGAGGGTGGGCCCAGACGCCTGGCAGACTGCAGGAGGGTTGGCCCAGCTGGTGCCAGTGCGGGTCCAAGTCTGGGAGTTTCGTGGGGGTGGTGGGAGAGCTGCAGTGCAGCTGGGCGGGATCGGCTGAGTGGTGTGGGAGTGGGTGTTGTGGGTGGCCAGCACTGCGCTGTCAGTACTCAGGGAGCTTGACCTCCAGACCTGGGCTTGCCAGGAGCAGGGGCTGGAGCCTGGGCCTGGGCCCCAGGGGCATCTGAGAAAGCAGGTCCTTAGGAGGCCAGGGAGCGAAGACATGGCTCTGGCCCGGACACTTCCCCGAGTGGCCCACATCAGAGGCGCTCCGTAGGAGACAGAACCTTGCTGAGGGTGCGGCCCCTACCCTCCACTGCTCACCCGCAGGTAGGGCAGGCCTGGCACGGGCCTCGGGGTTACGGGGCGCCTGGAACGTCCTGCCCCCTGTCAGCCTCTGCCTCCCTCCTCACTGCAGTCCTTGGAAGACCAGGGGCTTCCTGGGGCCCAGAGGCGAGCTGGCAGGGCGTGGGGCTCAGGCTCAGGCTGGGCACTTCAGGGCGCAGAGGCTGTGGGAGGGGGTTCTGGGCCTGGCAGTCCGACAGCTGAGCTGAGTCCGAGATGCTCCCAGTGGCCTCCCGGGCTCATTGCCAGGGCCGCTGTGGCTCACGTTGGAGCCTAGGCCAAGGCCTCCCTCTGCTCCCCGCCACCCACTGGCCAGTCTTGCCGATGCACCATGGGCAGGCCTTGGAGCTGCAGGGCCAGCAGCCCCAGCCAGCCTGCTCCCAGCCCTGCCCTGTAGTCCACACAGGCTCCTGTGTACAGGTGACCACGAGATGCCACCAAGGCGCCCTGGCCTGGCTGGAGCCCACTCTGCCCACCAGGATGGTGCCCAGGCCGGTTCTGGGATTCTGCATGAGGTTGGCTGTGCTGAGGACTGGCTCAGGGTGCTGGAACTGAGACCCCAGACCTGAGAAAGTGCCCACTGGGTTGGAACCCCTCTGGCAGGTCGCTGCATCCCACCCTCGTGAGCTGGTCTGGGAAGGGGATGCTGTGTCCATGTGCAGGGCTGTCCCCAGGGTAAGCAGGTGACATGTGGAACCTGGGCCGGGCAGGGGCGAGGCTCAGTTGCACCACACCCCGGAGTGGAGGATGTGGGACGAGCAGGGGTCTGAGTGCCAAGAGGCCAGACGGTATCACAGGAGAGCCGGAACAGGACGGGCGACAGGGCGTGGGCTGGAGGGAGGTGTCCTGGGACCCGCCCTGAGCAAGCAAGAGACCCCACGAGGAGCCTGCCTCTGAGGGGCTTCGCAGGGAGGAAGTGGGGCCAGGCCAGACAGGCTCATGGCAAGATGGGGCAGCCCTGGAAGCAGGGGGTCCGAGCCGTGAGCACACACCTGGGCTCGGTGCTCCCTGGACAGAGGCCCAGCTCGGCCTCAGGAGGGGTCCTAAGCCGAGACCGCCCACTCCTACGGCATCTTGGACCTGCTGAGGGGCACCCCGGGTAGAGGCTCATGGAACCCCCAGAGGTCAGGGCCAGTGTCCTCTCCCCCGCGCCCCTGTAGTCGTAGGCCCGAGCTGCTTCCCCTCTGAGGATTTTGAGTCCCATGTCCGCAGGAGCAGGACGCCGCACAGGCTCCTGCAGACACCCCCGCCTCCATGTGACCTCGGAACTGACAACGGCTGTGAGGGGCCGGAGAGCTGTGCGCTGCCTGCCAGGCGGCCGGGCCCCAAGCATGGCCAGTGCCGTCCAGGGTCACCGCGCTTCCTCGGAGTCCTCAGACTAGCTGGGGCCAGGAAGCGGCCCCTGGTGTCCTTGTGCACATGCGTCCATGTGGCAGGAGGGAGCCTCCGCCTCACTGCCCTGTCACCTCTGAAGGCAGAAACGCAGCCGGTGGGGCAGCGTGGAGAGGTGGGGCTCGGGCGATGCACCCCTGCCCCATTGGGCTCCATGCAGACCCTGCTCCTGGCCGGCCCTCGAGCCACCTCACACCTCACACTCTCCACTCTCGAGACCCTAGTGCTCAGCTCAGCCACCCTTCCCAGGCCAGGGGATGGCGGGGCAGGCCACATCCAGACCAGAAAGGTAGGAAGCCCAGCACCCCAGTCGTCCACTGACCTGGAGTGGGACGTGTGAAAGATGAACGGCCAACCCTTCCCAGTTTCCCCCTGGAAAGGAAAAGCCGAAGGCCAGGGCAGGAGGCGGGGCTTGTGCGGGTGACCTGCTGTGCCTGGTGGGGCTCAGGGGTCTGCAGCCGTGCAGGACCCCCAGCCCTCCGGACCCTGTGAGCGCCAGGCCCTAAGACCCGGCAGCGGCCCCATGGCGGGTCCGGCTCCTGCCCTTGGCCTCCCTGCCTTAGCTTTGGCTTCGCAGTTGCTTTTGGTTGGTTTGTTATTTTAAGTTTTTAAAGATTTTTTTTGCCATAGGGTGCATGTGCTTGCCAGAGAGAGAGATTACCCCCGGGATGTGGCCAGGCCGTACCCCTTCTCTTCCAGTCTCATCTGGGATTTGGGGCACACATGCCCGGTGTGATTTTCAAGCTGCCAGGTCTGGGATTTGAACCATATCAGGCCATGTGGGAATCCAGTGCCCTAATGTCTACACCTTATGTTTTTAACCAAACAGGCTCACAGTAACCACTGGCCCGAGGGAAGCAGGAGGGATGTGAGGGAAGCAGACAGAGCACGTGGACGCTCTGTGGCGGGCAGGAGAGGTGACACCACTGCGGCAGCAACTGCCCAGACACCCTGCTGGCAGAGAGGAGCTGGGAGGGCGGGAGAAGCCCTGCCACCCAGGCATGGCAGGCCAGTCTGGGCTCTGGGCCTCCCCACATGAGGCAGATGACAGTGTCATGGAAGGGCCTGGCAGGGAGAGACAGCCTCAGGACCCCAGCCCAGGCCAGATTGTGGCCCTGAGACCCTGCAGCAGGAGCCCCTATGTGCCTGTGACCTGCAGTGGCCACCACCTGGGTGGAGGCTGACCTCTCACCCTAACACCCAGAAGGCGTTGGGCAGAGTGGAGCCCAGCAAGACCACCTGGCGTCGAGGCCCCATGGCCAGCCGGCACAGGGCTGCATGGCCTCTGTGGCTCTCAGCGCACGGGGCCCTAGGACCATGTGGGGAGAAGCCCCTGAGGCCTGCAGCTCCCGGGCAATGGTGTCCAGCGACAGCCTTCTCTAGCCCCGTGCCCCAGGGGGCTGCCCATTCCGAGGGGCGCAGCCCAGGGCAGCTCCCATCAGCACCGGCAGCTGGAGAGGCACCTCGCATGGCCGCCCCGCCCACCCTGAGTGACCGCGGGGACGGAGTGCTCACCCTCGGCCGCGGACAGCAGCCAGGAGCACCACTCGGAGTAGACGTAGTAGCTTTTCATTTCCGCCACGGAGACCCAGACAGGCTTTCTGTCGGCCATGGTTGAGGCGGGAGCAGCAGGCTTGCTCCGTGGCCGACGGGCCTCCCTCCTGGGACCCACCCCCTCCCCACACTGACCTTCGCTCCCTGAGGTCCGTGGGCAGGACCAGCTGGCCCTTTGCTTCCCTCCCGCTGGCGGGCCCAGCCCTGATGGGCAGAGCCCTCCCGGCTCCGCCCTGCACACACACCTGGCCACAGGCGGCTGCGGGAAGGGGTGAGTCTACGGCACCGTGGTTCAGCCCCGGACCTCGGAGCAGGACGTCCCTGTGCTGCTATGCAGGTGACAGGAGGAACCAACAAGCCTCCTTGTCCACGCTGCACGGGCGGTCAGACAACACGCGGGCCACCGCCTGCCCACCCCGCCTGCCACCCAGGCTCTGCCCAGGCACAGCGCGAGGACAAACAGGAGCGAGGGAGGCATCTTCACTGAGGTGACAGCGCACCGAGAGACCCAGGTGCTGGTGCAGAGGCTGACCACACAGACCCCGCAGAGACCTGCCCAACGCCCGGACCCTGCGGAGACCTCGCAGAGCGCCTGCAGAGACACCCCTCCCCCACAGAGAATGCCTAAGCGGTGTGGCGCAGGACGGGACGGGCTGTCCCCTGGCCTCTGGAGCACTCAGGTCGGGGAGGACAGGCAGGAGTCCGGCCCAGCTGCCTGGGATTTAAATACTGCTGGAATGATCACCATGCTCCTTCAGACCACGAAGCCCTGCCCCCGAGCTGGGCTCCAGCCTGTTAGGTGTCTGAGCGGTGAGCAGACGTGCATGGCAGAGGTCCCTCCCAGCTGACCTGGAGTCCCAGCGCCGGCTCCGGGCCACATTCGAGAGAAGCTGGACCCCACATGGGGACCACGGCTCAGATCCCACTCGTCAGCCTGAGACATGCTGGCATATGAAGGTTTGACAAGCCGGGCTGGACGAGGGGGCGCACGTGCCCGGGCCCTCTGGGGGGTACCCCCTCTCTCTGTCTCTGTCTCTCTGCACACACACTCCTTCAGGGACAAGGAAAGCACAGGCAGGCGAGTGCTGCCTTCTGCCTTTGTAACATCTGAAGAGTGGAGACCAGGTGTGCGAAGGTGACAGCCTGAATGCCCCAGAGGAGGACAGAACGGAGGGGTGCCCTTCCCAGTCCGGCGCCCACCATGGGCACGTCCGTGCCTGCCAGCGGGACGGCTGGTGCAGGCAGCGGGAGACGGAGGCGACGTCTCTGTCTTGTCCCTCGAGGAGCCGCGAACACGGCCTGCTCTCCAGGAGGCGGCCCTGAGCGGCACACCTGACCCTGCTCCTCTGCCTGGACGCCCCTCCCCGGGCTGCTTTCCTCACGGCGCGACCCTGACAACAGCTGCAGAGCCCGGTGTGTGTGCACAGGCTAGATGAGGTGCGAGAGGACGCCATGCAGGAGCTGCCACACCAGGTGTGCCCTGGCCACGGAGTCACGCAGCTTAAGTGTCTACACCCATGCTGTCCTGGTCACCAGCGGGGCGCACCGACAGGAAAGACAGCTCACGCCAGGCCTCCCCAGCCAATTTCAGCCTCTCTCGTCTCCTGCCCCAGGGCTCCAGGCCCAGTGCCCCGGACGGCAGGCCCAACCTGCAGCCCAGCGGGTCGTGGCTGTCAGCCCTGGATCCCGGGCTCCGCCTGGCTGCTGTGGGGTGGGAGGGACAGCCCGAGAGCTGGACGGGATGCTCGGAGCCGTGGGGTCAGGATGCTGCGTCTTCATGCCACCAGCCGCCAGGCAGAAGCGACCGGCCTGGCCATCTAAGAGCCTCTGGTGAGCGTGGGGCGGCAGGTCTCGGTGCGGCTCACGCGCCCTGGAGCACGACCACCCCGAGCAGCGTGCCCGGGAATCGGCCGGCAATGCCGCCCACTCAGGCCCAGCACGCCCAGTGCCATGGTATCGTCCCGCTGTCACCTGGCTCCAGAGTCACAGTGACCGTGGCCACATGCCGGACGCCGCCCCCACCTCCTGACAGACTGGCCATTCCTTGGACCCCTGACAGCCCCGCTCCTCAGCCACTGGCCTCTGCCCCGGGACACTGTGGGACCCTCGCCTTTGCTCTTCCCGCATGCTCGTCCATGTGGCTCTGACCGTGCACAGCCCAGCCTGCACCGCATGGCCGGCCCCAGACACGCACCCTCGCCTCCGAGCCCTGCGACAGCAGACCCTGGCCCAAACGCCTGAGCTGCTGCCAGCTCGCCCTACACCTTGGTGTCTGCTGCCACCTGGAGGCCAGCCCAAGCACGTCCTGCCCCCTCCACACAGGGCAGGCCTCATGGCACTCAGGGAGCCACAGCTCCGTGGCCGCGCCCTCCCCCACATTCTGCCTGGGCTGCTTGGACACCCCCATTCTCCAACACTGAGCTCTCACCTATACTAAGGCACCCGGCCCCGGCCTCGGGCGGTACTGCACCAGGTGGGCTAAGCTGGCAGTCCAAGGACGCAACACAAGGGTGCCCAAGCCTGGACCTCTAGGCCGCGATGCAGAGTCAGCCTTGGGGAGGGGCTGGCATGGTCCTCCAGCCCACCATGACCCCGCCTGTTGTAGCTGGCCATTACAGGAGCCACTGCGGGCCAGAGGGCACAGGGCACGTTTCCCGACCTTCAAGCTTCAGGTCCGCGATGCCTCGCTGTTGAACTCCGTAGCCAGGTAGGACGGGGTGAGGGTCATCACGGGGGACAGCACCCTCACGAGGTGGCCAGGGCCCACAGAGCTCAGGACAGTCACTGCCTCCTGTGGTAGGGCCACTCTCAGCTTCTGGGAGTGGCCAAACCCACCCTCTGCACATGGGTCCCTCCCTTGAGGGAGGCCCCAGAGTCCCCGTTTTGCAGCAGGGAGACCCCGGGTCTCCATCCCATGCCCTCCCTGCACTCGGGTCCAGGACCTCCAGGCTTAAGCCTTGGCTGGGAGGAGGCAGGAGGAGGTGCTGGTCACCCTGCTGCAGCCCGTCCCCCCTCGCCTGTGCCGGGGAAGAGGCAGTATGCTTGAGAGCCTGAAGCCTCGGCCCGAGCAGTCGGCAAGAATGCGGCCCATGCACTGACCCACGGCAGTGTGACTGCGTCCACCTTGTGTGGCCACACGGCCTCGGCCAGCCCCAGGGGCAGTCCTCCAGGTCACGGCCTCATGCAGCCTCCTCCCTTCCCTAGATGCTTGGCCAGACTGGCCACTGCCTGGCCCTCCCCTAGAGGCAGAAATGCCCGCACTGCAGGAGCCACATCTAGAGAGGGTGTCCCCAGACCAGACGCCATGCTCAAGCTCAGGGTGACAGTGGCCCCAGCCCCAACAGAAGTCCTGGTGCCCCGGGAGGGCAGGCAGGGGCGGACGTCAGCTGGAGGCGCTTCGTCCCTGGCCACACGTCCTTGCTCATCAGTCCCCATCCCGACCTACTGCCCGGCGAGCTGCACCCCCACCCCCGCACACAGGCAGAGCAGGCCGGGAGCACAGCAGGCCTGGGACGAGCCCAGCACGACAGACCGCCCGTCTGAAGACTCCCGTCTGCAGCCAAGCCTCCCAGAGCCACGCGGTTTCTGCTGGGCAGATGTCGAGAGAAACACAGGGAGGCACCTGCCCACCGAGGCGACGCCTGGCACCCGTCCCCACACCACGGCGCCATACCGCCCTACCCTCCTCACCCGGCTTCGGGCGCCCCGCGGTCCCTCGACGCTTCCTGGGCAGAGACCACAGCCGGCGTGGGATGCCCCGGGATGTGCCCTTCTCGGCCATCATGTCTCTTGGCACGAGTTACTGCCGGGCAGAGGTAATGCTGCCCCTCCAGGGTCGGCTCACACGGGCAGAGGCACCAATGCCGCGGCCACACGACCCCCGCCTTCCCTTGCTGGGAAGGTCAGAAGCTGGGCAGGCGCCAGCCACGTGTGGCAGGCCCGGCGTTGAGCTGCCCAAGGAGCAGGTGCTCCCGGCCGTTGGCGACCTGGCCGGCCAAGCCTGAAAGGCGCAGGACAGTGCTGAGCGGCCTCCTGCGAGTCCCGGCCCTGAGTCCTCACAGGCACAGAGGCCACCGGCAGTCCTCCCCAGGTCTGGACCCCCGGACTCCCTTCAGGCTGCACCGAAGAAAACGCAGCGGCCGGGGAGAGTGGGCCGACTGGGGCGCCGCCCTGCCCACTGACTCGCGGTCCTGGGCGTCTCCTTCCTCAGGCGGGCGGCTCGAGCACTGGCTCCCCACACTAAGCTGCTCTGCGAGGCTCAGGCCAAACACCTTCCGGGCTCAGGAAGTCTCAAGTTCAAACAACAGCTACGGACCCGAGGAAGGGAGGGGGCGGCTGCAGGCTCGCCTGAAGTAACGGAGTTCCGCTCTCACCGCTCGGGCAGGAGCTGGAGAGAGGAAGCGAGGTCGCCGTGCTCGCCAGGACAACAGGCGGAGGGGCTGGGCCCCTGGGCTGCCTGTGAGCCTCGCCTGAGTCCCCGAGGACCCAGGGAAGGAGATGCCGTGCCTGGGGCGCCCGGCCACGATGAGTCGCGCCTGGCTCTGGGGTTTGTTCAGTGCCCCCCGCCCCTACCCTGTGCTGGGCACCCTTGGGCTTCCGGACCCCGAGCAGTTGGCTCAGGGAGGCTGGCTTCAGGCCCACTTCGTCTGTGACAGCCGAGGCCAGGGTCGAGGAGCGACTGTCCCACGACTACCAATCTACGCCCCAGGCACAGGGGGGACGGGGCCGGCTGGAGCTCAGGGCCCCGTGGATGTGCTCACCCCGGCACCACAGTGGCATGACAGGCCGAGGCGACCAGAGCAAACACCATCCTCGGCTCACAGCAGCGTGTGCATGCTCCAAGGGCCCTGTGTCCCCGCGCCGTCCGCCGAGAGGCAGCCCCAGCCCTATTGAGAATGTGTGCCTAGCTCACTCCTGCCCGTAGGGTGGTGCCTTCCAGGGTGCGCAGGCTGACAGCTGACATGGGAGCAGACGGGTCATCGTGGGAGTGGTGAGCAGCCTGCACAGGGGCAGATCACTCCCACGGTGCGCCCGCGGTGCCGGAGCCTGGCAGCTGCTTTACCTGTGCTGTTCGGTGGTTGGTCTGGGTTGACTTACTGGGTGCAGACCTGTACCCTGGAGGCCACGATATGGAGGCCAGCCT
>NW_006160165.1:6624533-6641107 GCF_000334495.1 Tupaia belangeri chinensis | reverse complement strand
CCCCCCCGCAAAAAACCTACAGAGGAAACGCGAGGAACCTCGAAGTCTCAGCCACACAGAAGCCAAGAACGCACTGATGGAGTTGGCGCCAGCCCATCCTGCCCATCCACGATGGGCCAGTCCTTACCCCGGGGTCGCGTGAACACGGCACGGACAGTGCCTTTGACCCAGCTTCCAGGACTCGGGCCCCTGCAGGGATGGGCCAAGCCCTCAAGCTGGGCTGTGCAAGGAGCATCCTGCAGAGATACGGGAATGGGCTTCCTGGGCCCGAGGCAGGCAACCGTGAGCGCCATCTGGGATCTGGATCCCGATGGCGCTCCGTGTCTCTCGCGTTTTCAAGGAAGCATGCAAGTGTGCACGGAGTCAGGGTGGTGAGGAAGCTCGGGGCCGGTTCCTGAGGAAGAGCACGCACGCTCTGTGAACACACAGCTCGCGCACGGGTACCCAGCGAGCATGTGCCCTCACGGGTCATTCCCTCCACTGGGGCTGGGCTGCTTCGTTTTTTCTGAGTACCTAAATATTTTTCGGAATCAAAGCCTTCCCAAAGACCGTTCGGGGCCGAGTCTCACCCACACCTCTTCCCGCAATGCCACCTTCAGGGTCGCGGTATCTGAACACCCCCACCACCTCTCAGGGGTCGATAGGCGTTTCCTCCGCCTCATGGCTCCCCCTAGAAAGATGCAAAACCCACTTGAGTGGAGAACTCAAGTTCTCCCTCACCAGGCCGGCCTGCCTCGAGTCTGCATGCCCCTTGGGAAGCCTGTGGCACAGCAGACACTGAGAGCCAGGCTGTTCAGGGGTGTCTCTGCTACGGTGGCCCCCAGGACTTCTGCGGAAAGCCTGTGGGCAGACGGTACGTCGGGGGCAGGGAAAGGACCCTGAGCAGATGGTGTCGGGGCAGGGAGTTAGGGCTGCCTGCGATGAGCTGCCTGGGCTGAGCAGGGCTGAGTGGGGCGCTTGCTGGCTGTGCCAGCCGGTGCAGGGCTGCGGGCACCCTGAGGATAGGCAGGGAAAAGGTGTCTGCTCTCTGCACACAGCATATACAGAGAACGACACACACGCACGCAGAGGCCAGGGGACTGCCACATGCCAGCGGGTCGTGACCACACTGGCCAGCACGTGAGCTCGCCCCGCTGCCCACCTCTTGCCCTGCCTTCCTCACCCGTGGCCCTGCTCTGGCCTGCTCTCCCGCGGGGTTTCGATCGGCTGATGCTGTGTGTCAGTGACTCCTCCTGCTGCGCGGACTCTGCCATGGTGTCTGGGGGCCCAATCTTCTTGCTGCGACCCTGCTGGCACTCCCCAGGAAAGGCAGGGAACAGCTGAGACCCCTGTGGTCAGAGCTGGGACAGCGAGACAGCCTTCCAGCAGGGTTCCCGAGGCTCGCTCTGCCTGGGAGTGCGCCGAGGTGGCGGCGATCAGTCCCCTCTGCACCTACGGGTGTGGGCTCCGGGGGTGCTGCTGTCAGCGGTGGGGGACCGAGGAGCCTGGGGGGGGGCATGACCTGCAGCGAAGGCTCTGGCACCCGGAGACAAGCATGAGGGAGGCCCAGGTCTTGGTAGGGTCCGGAACAAGTGACTCTCACGATGGCCTTTTAGGTGACACGCCTGCTGTCGTAAACACAGGCCACCTCAACCCCACTGGGAGACGGCCCGGGACCTACTGCCTGGTGTGTTGGACGGACAGCTGCCTGCGAGTGGTGAGGGCGGCCTGCAGCGCTGGCTGTGCTCTGACAGCCCGGGCCACGACTGAGGTACTCCCTCCCCAAGCCTGGGGTGGAGGACCCCACTTACTCGAAAGCTGCTTCCTGCACTTGCACCCCAGGGCTGCCCTCCTGCCCTGAGCTCAAGCCTGGAGATGGGGAGACGCCCACACCCCTCCCACACCACAGGCCCCAGGACGAGTGCCTAGCCCCATCTGCGGTAGGTCTTCCCTCTCCCCACAACAGGCAATGGAGGCGCCGAAGGCTTGCTCTTCCCACCAGATGGTGGGTTTGGACCATGCATCAGTCAGCAACTGTGCAGTAATGCCACATGACGACCAGCCCCCACGCAGTGACACACAGACAGCAGAGGTTGGCCCCGGGCTCTCGGCTCCGGGCAGCCACGCCCCCACGTGAGGCCGAGGGCAGGTGACGTTCGCTCTCCCCACTGCAGACAGGGAGTGTCTGCGGAATAACCCATTTCTCCCTGCCCTGTGGTCACTCTCCTCTGTGCTCACCGAGGGACCAGCATCGAAACCCACCCGTGACAGATCACTGATCATAGGCCTGTGGATACCAGGTGACCAGAGGCGACTCCTTTCTCCACGTAGTCCCCACGCGTCCTCGGAGACGGCCACTGCTCCCGGTGACGCCCCTCCTTCCTTAGATGAAGGAAAGAGCGCGCACGTGGGTGGTGTCTCACCGACCTGCACACGCTCAGTCCACACTAACCGTCTGTGCACCTCACTGGTGGCAGACGAACATGGGGCAGGTGTCCCTCGCCGGCGCCACGTGCTTGCGGGTGGACAGGACGCCGCAGAGCAGGCAGGGCCTGGCTCCGGGTGTGTGAGCAGTGGCAGGAGCTGCAGAGACGGAGCCCCGGGGCAGGCCCTGGAGGAGCTGATGGGCAGGGGCACCAGCTGGCCAGGGCAGCACGCACATAGGACCCTAAGGTGCTGGTGCCTTCATGGCATCCCCCATACCAGACCCTGGCCGCCCGCAGCTCTGGGCCCGGGCAGCCCACAGCAGGCGCGCCGGCCACGGCCCCTCCCCCACACTCCGGCCAGCTCTGTTTGACTTGTGGGGGCCGCCAAGGTCACCGAGGACATGGCTGAGCTCTGTCCATGGCTCTACCTGGCCCTCCAGGCCCTTCACTGTGCCCACTCAAGTCCACCCTGTCATCCCTTCACCCGAGCTCCTGCGGGACTCTGCAGGCAGGAGGGAAGGGGGCCTCCTGGTGGTCCAGCTCCTACTGCCTGCCCTGCCCAGGGCCACTCAGGGCCATGCGGGGCTCTGTACCCATTCCCCAAGTCCCCACTTCCTGTTATTCCCTCTCATCGACTCCAGCCTTCCCAGTGCTATGCGCCCCTTGGTGAGCTTGACAGGGTGTCACTGTCGCCCAGGCTCCAGGCAGCTCCCACCCCTGCCTCTGCTGGCTTCCGCGGCCGGCACTGTTTGGAGCCTCTCTCATAAGTCTCAGCACATTCCAGCTCTCACTGAGAGCAGAGGCCGGCCTAGGACTCACCCTGGGCACACGGCCCTGCGCATCCCTGTCCGGTGTCCTCACTACCGAGGCTGGCAGGAACTCACAGAAGCAGACCCACCACTTCCCAGCCTGCCTTCTGCCTTCCCGGGTCTCAGTCCACACATGAACGTGGCACACACAGACCCTCGTCTTCCCCACTGACTTAAACGCCTCCCACCCCCGCACAGCTGCGACCCAGTCACTGCTCGGGGTCTGCGGCACTCACACCCGGCACCGCGGGCTGGGGACGGCCCCTGCTGCCACCCCAACTTGGCACGTTGGCTAAACATCCCATTTCACACACGTGGGTGGGCTGGGCCGAGCCCCTCGCTCTGCATGGCCGACTCCGGCCTCCATCAGCATGTCCGGCCACCTTGCAGCTTACTCACAGTGGGCAGTGGGTGGTGGGTGGTGGGAAGGCCGGAGGACAGACAATTCTTACAAGCCACCCACCCAGGAGTGCATCTGGCAGGGGTGCACGCTGGGACAGGGTGAGAGCAGAACCGAGCTGGCCTGGCAGGAGGGGCCTTGGAGTGCGCTGAGGTCTGAGGGGCTGCCAGCTCACGGCCAGGGGGGTGAGGGCTGCACGGGGGCCGGGATGTGTGGCCTTGATGGGCAGGGCATGGAAGCGGGGTGTCCTCCCCTCAGCGCACTGGGCCTGCGTCCCCCTGCTGCTGGCGAGCCCCTGCTAGTCACTTGGTTCTGGCCCTTGGACCAGGAGTCACCCTCCCACCGCTCCCAGAGCCAGTCTGAGGAAGACTCCCAAGGCCCTCAGCGTGGGCCCGGACCCATCACAGGAGCTCCCGAGCTGCCCCTGATGGGGCCGGGGTCACCTGTCCTTCACCCAGGTGTGGCTGCAGGTCTGCAGGTCTGCAGGTCTGCAGGGATGAAGCACAGCTGAGCCCAGCCGGGGCCACGAGTACTAGGCACAGGGACAGGAGGGCCGCAAGGGCTCGGCCTGCCCTCCCCAGGCAGCACGGCGTGGAGGCTCTCAAGGGTCCTGGGAGGAGGACTGGAGAACAGACCCTCCTCGGAGCCCCGCCTCTGCAGAGCTGCAGTGCTGGCTCCATTACAGGGTGGGCCACACTGATTGCCCTGCCCACCGCCCCGGAGACCAGCCCGACACCTGCAGAACGGACGGCAGCTGGACGTTGGTGAGGCCATGCTGATGGCCATGGGGTCACGGGCCAGGGCTGCGCAGGGCAAAGGTGAGACGAGGGAGCCTGCAGCTTTGTCGCTCACTTTCACTCATCACTGGCAGAGAGAAGCCCCAGGCGGGCCGTGGTCACGCCACAGCCCTTCCAATTTCTCCTCCTGGGCAGGATTCTGGGCACGCAGCGGGGGGAATCCTCAGGGAGGGAGGGCAGCCACCCCGTCATGGTGCAGAGACCACAGGGGTGCAGAGCCCCATAGGGGGCATCGGCGTGGTGCGTCCCCTGGCTGAAGCCAGGGTGTCCTGGGCGTAGGGCAGGGACCCATGATGGCGGTGGGAAGGGAGTTCACAAAGACAAACGCCTAGCAGCCACGTAACTGAGGTCTCCCCTTGGAAAGGAGGACGTGGCATGGGGCAGACCCGGCAGGCTGAGGACGAGGACGGCCTGTCTTCCCCTGAGCGAACTGTGCATCCTAGGCATCAGCTTGTCCCTCCCTCTGACCCAGCAGCACCTGCACTTACCACAGAGAAACTGGGGACCAGCAGTTAGCGTAATGGCTGTGTCACTGGACTCCCATGTAGTCGACCGCGGTTCGCGTCCCGGACCCGGTGGCTTAAACTCATGTGTGCGTGCGTGCCCAAGGTCCTGAGAGGAGAATGGAGGAGAAGGGATTGCGGTGTGGCCATCCCCCCGGGGGGTGATTTCTCGCTTTCTGTCTCTCTCTCTTTCTGGCAAGCACACATGCCCTATAGCAAAAACCTCTTTAAAAAAAGAAAGAAAAGAAACCATGTGGGCAAGTCCGTGGCATGAAGGGTGCTCACCTCCTGCAGGCTACCCCAGGACAGAACCGGTGGGGAAGTCTTGGTTCTCCTTCCGTTAACCTGGAAAGCAGGCACTTGGGTTCCTCAAAACAGGCATGTCACAAAGGCAGGCCCTCCCCAAGTACTATGACAAGGGCAGGCCCTACCTGGGTAGTGCCACGAGGGGAGGCCCCACTCAGGTACTGAGTGCCACGAGGGGAGGCCAAACTCAGGTATGATTGCCACGTGGGGAGGCCCCACTCAGGTACTGACTGCCATGAGGATGGGGCCCACTCAGGTACTGAGCGCCACGAGGGCGGGCCCACTCAGTATTGAGCGCCACAAGGGCGGGGCCAAACTCAGGTACTGAGCGCCAGGAGGGGAGGCCAAACTCAGGTATGACTGCCACGTGGAGAGGCCAAACTCAGGTACTGACTGCCACGAGGATGGGGCCCACTCGGTACTGAGCGCCACGAGGGCAGGCCCACTCAGGTACTGAGCGCCACGAGGGCGGGCCCACTCAGGTACTGAGCACCACGAGGGCGGGCCCACTCAGGTACTGAGCGCCACGAGGGCGGGGCCCACTCAGGTACTGCTACAATCATGCTATAGAGGTGAGTTACCCTCCCTTCCCCTAATGTCCTTAGCTTGAGGTGAGCTCTTGGTGATGATAAGATGGGACCGAACAGTGGGATGAAGACACTGTCCACAGAAAACAGGAACTGTGGTTGAGCTCCTCAATAGAGGAAGGTGGGCTCAGCAGGCTTCCCAACACTCCCGTCCTGAGATCCCTGGTGGCTTGTTTGTTCAGCATAATCAGGAAGGAAGTCAGACCTCATGGAAGGGAGCTTGACAAGCTAACGTAAGCTGTGACTTATGTTTTACTTTCTTGAGTGCCAGCTCATCTGTCCATTAATCCTCATGCCTACTCCCCACCCATCACCCATCCAACCACCATCGACCCATCTACCCATCCACCCCTAACCATCCATCCAACCATCCACTTATCCATCCATTCGTCCATTCACCCACTCATCCCCGTTCATCCACCCGCCCAGCCATGTGCTCATTCATCTATCCACTTATCTATCTACCCATCCACCCCTAGCCATCCATCCAACCATCCACTTATCCATCCACTCATCCATCCATCCACCCACCCACTCATCCATCCACTCACCACTTTACCCACTCATCCATCCATGCATCCATCCACTAATCCATCCACTTATACAACCACCCACTCATCCTCTTCCATCTACCACCCATCTATCCACCTACCCATCCATCCACTTATCCATCCACCCACCCATCCATCTACCCATCCATCCATTCATACACACACATCCATCCACCCACCCATCCATCCACCCACTCTCCACCCACTTATTCATCTACCCACCCATCCACCTACCCATCC
Organism: Tupaia belangeri chinensis; assembly: GCF_000334495.1. Taxonomy (NCBI): domain Eukaryota; kingdom Metazoa; phylum Chordata; class Mammalia; order Scandentia; family Tupaiidae; genus Tupaia; species Tupaia belangeri. The sequence continues at coordinate 6,634,509 of NW_006160165.1, read as the reverse complement.
TTCCATTCATCCACTCACCCATCCACCCACCCACTCACCCATCCACCCACCCACTCATCCATCCACCCACCCGTTCACCCACTCATCCATCCACCCACCCGTTCACCCACTCATCCATCCACCCAACCATCCACCCACCCATCCACCCACTCATCTACCTACCCATCCACCCACCCATCCATCCACTCATCCACTCGCCCACCTACCCATCCACTCATCTATCCATTCATCCATCTACCCACCATCACCTCTCCATCCATCCATCCATCTAGCCCCTCATCTATCCACCCATCATCCGTCTACCCATCATGCATCTATTCAGCCAACTACCCATCCATCTACCTATGCATCATCTTTCCTGGATGAGAATTAGTATTTCACTCAAGATCAATTACTGAAGAAAGAGGGGCTAGAGTGAAAGACTCTGCTATGGTGAATCTCTAAGTTTGATTCTTGGTCAAGCGTCAGGGGCATCACCTACGAACTTACAAATGCAAATTCTCAGACCCTGCCCAGATGTCCAGAGTCAGAAACTCCAGAACTCTGTTGGACAAGCCCCCTGCAAATGACTTAGGTACATGCTCTGGTTTGGGGACCACTGTTGCTCTGTATTTGAAAAACGCCAGGTCCACAGCACTTCTCCCCCAGCACAGGTCTCTCGCTTTCCCCCAACTTCTACAAAGCCAAAGACCAAGATGGATGAGAATGCTAGAGAACGGCCTGCACACGGAGGAGGGGGGCTTCACGCTGGGATAGTGTTCCTGCCTAGACTAACGCTTGGGTGCGCGGGTGTGTAAGGTTGAGCTCTCCAGGTCAGGGTGCCGGCTCCCAGACCTCCTTCACGTGCAGGTGGGACCTGACACCAAAGCCAGGCCACAGCCGTCCTGAGGGCAGGGAGGGGAGATGCTCCTGGGTTCCAGGCAGAGCCCGAGGGGTCGAGCTCCGTGCAGGTCAAGGAAGGTCACTGCGCCCGACGCTTGTCCTCCAGGGGCAGGCCTCTGCCTGGTAACTGCAGCTGCCAGATCAGTCTGCTGCCCTGAGCCCACACGTGCCGCACACCCGGCCCGGGGCGGGTGTGCAGCATAGACAGCGCTGTCCTCTGGCAGGGACACTGTGCTGCTCCAGAATTCCACCGGGCCAGAGCTGAGATGCAGCCTGGTGGTGAGCGGGGTACAGTGGCCCAGCCCGTGCCTACAGAGTGTGCATGCAGCCCTTTGCTCGTGACACAGCATGCCAACTCGCCTGCCACAGGGCCCTCCCGTCACGGGTTCGGTCCCACACCCAAGGACCACCTCTGTGCAGATTAAAATGGGACTTGGCTGAGGGACAGGCCAGCACGGCACAGGCAGCCCCTCCCCTGACTTAACAATGCCAGGCCGTCCACCTGGATTTGGAGTCTGCGAGGACTGCCACCCAGTAGCAGGGCATCAGAGCACACACGTCCGAGAGCGAGCGGCCTGTGGAAGGGAGGAGGTCCGTGGCAAGGGCGGGCGTGGCACCACACAGCACAGGGTGGCCAGCCTCCGCCCTTCTCTTCCACACAGACTTTGCCATGTGCAGCACATGGTGCCCCCAGCTCCTGCATTCTGAAAGCCTGTCCCCGAGTGCCCAGTGACGATCCTCGCTGGAGCGTGGCCCACTCGAGGCCCTGATCCAGGCCAGGCGCAGAGGCAGGGAGGCAGGGCGCGTGCACGGTGCCCTGGAGCCCAGCATCCGCCAAGCCCTTCGACAAATCCTGATGCAGGCGGAGCTTTCAGGACGCAGAGAGGGCAGACAGCAGAGAGGGCTCTGCCTCCTCCTGACCCAGATAAGCAGACGCAGGGGCCAGCAGCCAACGAGTCCTCGCTGGGGGCAGCTGTGCTGGCTGCGTCGTCATCGCCTGCTCTTGGGGCCAGTGGGTCTGCGGGGGAATGCCACACCCGGACAGATAAGGGCACTACCCTCCGGGAGAGCAGGGCACGACACACGGCGACATCACACGACAGACACGACAGATGGCACTCACTCCCACGGTTACCACTGCCTCCTCTCCACCTCAGGAGGAGCAGCTCGCGGGCGTCTCCCGGGGAGCCTCCACGTGCCCTCCAGAGCTAGCTTAGAACCTCTCAGCCGTGGACACCCATCCACGCTCGCCGCCCTCCCCTCTGCCAGGTCCATTTTCAATGGCCACCTCAGCTGTAACTGTCCTTGGTGGACAAAGGAGCTACCTGATTCATCCGGGTATTTCCTCCTGAAAGGCATCGTCATCTCCACCCGGGCTGGGAAGCCTGAGCTCAGATCACCCTGGACCCGCCGGCACAAATGCTCTCTCCATTGCTCACGCAGAAAACGCGCCGGAAAGGCAGGCGGGTGGGCAGGTCTCCGAGTCCACCACACCAACGGCCTTGCACACAGACCCGGGCTTGGAGAGGGCCTGCCACCAAGGGCAGTTATTTTAACTATCTTAGGACAAGATCCCGCTGACAGCGCAGGGGACAGGCCAGCTGCCAGACAAATGCCGACTGTCTGCGCTGCCCTCCCGGCCACTGTCCACACCGCAGTCCCCGCAATGACCGCCAAGCCAGCTTAAGAGGTAGAGGGGAGAAGACTCAAAGCTCCTCCTACCGGTGCACCTGGAGACCGCGTTCATCCTCCGCACCATCTCATCCAGGGCCATATCCTCGTTTCCCAGCCCACACCTCATCCTTGTCCTCCGGCAAACAGCTCCGCAGACCCGCCTTCCACACAGGAGGGTCCTTTCTGGGTGGGGCCCAGCGAGCGGGGAGGGGGCTCGGCTGCGGGGCGGGGAGGGGGCTGCAGCTGCGCTTCCCAGCCCCTGCGATGCCTTCCTTCCCGGGGCCGCTCAGCGGAAGCGGAAGCAGCGCTCGCCTGCCCCGCGTGTCACCACCTCGGTCACCTGGGACTATTGCGTGTGCGCCATCGCAGTCACCTGGAAATCTTGCGTGTGCGCCACTGAGGCACCTGGACTCATGCCCATGCTTTCCCCTTGGAGGTCGTGTGTGCGCCCCCGGTCTCCGGCAGCCCCACGCGCACCGCCGCGGGGTCTGGCCGCAGCGACCCGCCCCCAGAGGCCCAGGTGCCCCGCCCCTACCCCTGCCCCCAGCTCTAGTTCTCCGTGCCCTCCCCGGATTGGAAAGAGCAGCTGCGGGGACCGGAGCAGAGGACCGAGGGGAGTGCGGGAGTGCCGGAGTGCCGCAGCCACCAAGGCAGCTCTGCGCCTGCCGTTCCCCTTTACCTCCGGAGGCTCCCTGGCAGGTGCAGAGGCCGCAGCAGCCCAGCGCGCCCTCTGCCGGGGGCCGCATGCTACCAGGCCACCCAGGGATAGGGGTCGGTGGGTGGCTGGGTCCCTCAGTGGGTCGGGGGGCCAAGGTAGACCAGCCACTCCCGGCAGGGGCATCACCAGCCGGAGAATGCAGGACCAGGCAAGGGAAGCATCTCCGACCCGGCCATGGCTGGCAGGAAGCCACACTGCACGGACACTCTGCTCCCTGCTCCCCCTGCAGAGCCCAGCCCTGCCCTGGCCCGGAGGGCCCAGGCTGCAGTAGGCTGGGGACAGCCGGCCTCTCCCTGGGGGCTGGCCACTCCTCTGGGTTTGGTAGTAGAGGTAGCAGGTCCTTCTCTGAGGAGGAGCATTCCAGGGAGGAGAGCTGTGTCCAGAGCCGCTGGGAAACGGAAGCATGAGCAGCCAAGGTTCACATGGCAGCTCGCGCCAAACACGCGTGACCGAGCCCCACAGCTTGCGGGCACCGACATCCCAGTGCATGTAAACACGTGTGCCCTGACATGCCTGTGTCTCACGTGTGTGCCACACCCTAGTGTCTAGTAACAAGCGTGCTCTGACAGCCCAGGGTCTGATGGTGTGTGCACCCCTCAGGGGCCACCAGGCTGCGTGCACCAGCCTCCCTGTGTCAGCCAGCACGTGTCCCTGCAGCTCAGCTGCTGACCTCATCAGTCCTGCGCCAGGCTGCAGGGACGGAGGGGACAGTGGCTCGGCCGAGGTGGCACAGGCTAGGACGTGGCATCAGAGACTGAGGCCACAGGGGAGGCATGGGTTCTGTTCCAGCCCAGCCAGACAGGCCGGGCCCCTGAGGTCCTAGCTGAGCAGAGGCTGGGCCAGGAGGATTGCAAGAGTGACCCTGTCCCAGACCCTCTCTCTTGTAACAAAATGAATAAACTTTCAAAAACAGGATGGAGGTGACACAGGGTTGTCCGTGGTGCCTGCTGGTCCGGGAGGCCAGAGAGCCTGGGCACCAACAGGACAGCATGGTGACAGGTGTGGCTGCTGCAGAGACGACTGGGTGACGCCGAGAGAGTACCGCTTTTGCCTGCTGAGGCCCCATGGGGAGGGGCTGGCAGGTGGTGTGGGGTTAAGGCGCTGGACATCCACGTGGTAGACCCTGCTTCAAGTCCTGGACCCGGTGGCCTAACAGCCCGCTCGAGGTGCGTGCCCAAAACCCTGAGAGGAGAAGGGAGAAGGGACTGCGGTGTGGTCTCCCCTCGGGGTGGTTTCTTTTGCTGCCTCTCACTCTCTGGCAAGCGCACGTGCTCAGTAACAGAAATCTCTCCAACACCCAAGGAGGGCCGGTCAGAGGCATGCTGGTGCGGGCGACCGGCTCCCACGTGGCCAGCGCATGGTTCAAGTCCTGGACTTAGCGGCGTGAGAAGTGTGCGGGTGTGTGTGCGAGCCCCGAGAGGAGGGAGGGATGTGGAGAGGGCCGTGCAACTACCCGAGGAGGCTGTCTTCTCGCCGTCTCTGGGAGTGTGTGCCCTCTGCTAAGCTAACCACCCTCCCGAATGTCCGCGTTCCCTCTGGGTCCTGGGTAACCCACAGGTGACGGGGCTCCAGGAAGGTGTCGGGCAGAGGAGTTCTCTTGGGTGGAGAGGTGTCCGGCAGGCCGCCCAGGGCAGCAGCAGCCCACTGTACGGCTCGCCACCAGGGCACCTGCAGGCCACTCCCACCCATGCACTCCCCCATCAGCCTGCACGGCAGGGCCAGCCAGGGCCAGGCAGCACCTGGGGCATGCCCCGCCTTCCCGAGGCTCCTGCTCCCCCTGTCCTAAGGCCACACGCTACCCTCTGCCCCTGACTGAGGCCGGTCCTGGCTCTGAGAGTCACCTTGCTGCCCAGGGAAACGCAACGATGCTGCCCTGCCCTCAGGGCCTGTGCCTGGGCCGTCCCCACGCGTCGCTCACGTCTGCCCTGAGCCATCGCTTCAGTTCTGGCCGCGGCCTCTGGACGGCTGGCATGTCACATGGTTGGCAGGGACGCTCAGCCATGGCCTGATACCACTGCCGCTCTGTGAGGCCAGAATGCTGGCTCCCTGGGGTGGGTGGGCCTCACTCAGTCAGTCGACAGCCTTGAAGAAAAGACCCAGAAGTCTGGAAGGGGCCTCCTGCCAGCCTGGAACTCCAGCTGCCACCTCAGCCTTTCTGGGCTCCAGCCTGCCCTGCCCCTCCCTGGCCCGCCCCGCCCCGTCCTGCCCCACAGACTTGCAGCCTCCCTGGCCCAACGACAGACCCTCAGACCAAGTCTCTCTCCCCTCTCTGTCGAGCCCTCTGACGCGCAGTCAGAACCCGCCTGCCCAGAGAACAGCGACCACCAGCCACTTCCGGCCCACTCTGTGGTGTGCGTGGGCCATCTCCATGTGCGCTCGGGGACAGGCTTCTTTCTACTCTGTTCACAGAGCGGGTCACGGTTGCCGAGGCCACATGGCGGGGAGTTGCCCAGGCTGGATCCGCCTGCAGGCATCACGCAGACACAGACCGCGTGCTCCTAGGGGCCTGGGCTGGCCTGCTGCCAAGAAAGAGTCTCGGTCTGTGTGTCCCAAGGGGTGAGCATCTGGGCCAGTCGGCCTCCCGGCCACAGGTGAGGCCCAGCAGCCCAGGCCCAGGCTCAGGGAGGGCGGCCTGGACCGCGACCCTGGACACCAGGCCCCGGCCTAGCCATGCCGGAGACCAGTGGAGGCCAGCAGAGGCCGAGCAGCAGCCGGGAGTGACGGGCTCAGGCCAGCACCCGGCTCCCAGTGCAGGTGCGGGGCAGGGCTGCGGGCACAGAGGCAGCTGTCCGACTGGCCCGTGCTGTACACTGCCCCTCATGGGGCCAGCAGCCCGCCACGAGCAGGCCACGCGTGGTGGGCGAGGCGTCCAGATGGACAGGGACAATGGGAGCCCTGGCCCCAGGCCACCCCAGGCCACGTGCAAACGTGGGGTCCCCGACAGCCAGGCTGGTCAGGGCAGCACTGGCCAAGCCAGGGACTCAGCCCCCACGGTTCCTGCAGCGGCCCACCTGGGGGTTGAGGGCGGCTGGTGGGAGCCGTGTGGTGCTTACAGCAGCCAGACACGGGCCTGTCCAGAGCTGGAGATGGAAAACGGAGGGGTGGGCAGGGGCAGGGCCCTGAGCTTCTGTGTGAGGGACCTCGGCTCTAGAACCTCCTCCGTGTGTGTGCGCATGGGAAACCACACACGTGTTTCGGATCCCAAAGAGCCGGCATCACACCACGGGCCAGGCGAAGCTTCAGGGCTGCACGGCCCGCTCAGGGTCCCGCCAGGAGCGGGACTTGCTGGGAAAGGCTGCTGTTCTCTCTCCCTGGCTAATGACAGGTTCCCAGGCTCTCCCAGCCCGGCAGAAAGAGCCCACGTCTCAGCCCACAGTGTGGTGACGCGGGGCCACCTCGGCCCACGGCCTTGGGCCTGTGCTGGGGGAAAGCAGACGGCAGGGGTGTGAAGAGGTGGGCTGAAGGCTGTCTGTCCCTGACTTTACGCTTTTGATTTGCTACAGGGTGAGTGCGCTGGCTGGAGACAAAAGGTGGGCGGGGACTCACCGTAGTCCCCGCTGCTCCATCCCCTCGGAATTCGGGGCACGCACCCAGCATGATCTTCAAACTGCTGGTTCGAAGATTTGAACTGCGCAGTCAGCCAGGTGGGATCCAGTCGCCTTGCCCCCACACCACCAGCTGGCCCAGAGGGCGAAGCTTTCAGAGGAACTAGCCTGAGCCTGGGGACTGACTGCAGCTACAGGCCAGTATGGGGTCCGAGTAAGAATCCACAGAGGCGGACAGAGGCAGGCGTGCACAGAACAGCGCTGCATGGCTGCACCTCGCGGGGCCGGGGAGGGAGGGACTGCCCGAGGCATCAGGCCCTTGGCCTCTGGGCTGGCTCCTGAGGTGCCTGTGACAGATGGCAGGGTGTGGGAGCAGGCCGGGTCCCTGATGGGGCTGGGAAAACAACTCCCACCATGTCGGCAGCCAGTCTTGGCTTATGCAGGGGCAGGACAGGGAGCTGGTGGGCGGACCCCTTCTCAGTGCTCCAGGATGGAGCTAGCGATGCCCCTCCATTGGAAGGCAGCTCCAGAAGGGCGCCAGCAGGCAGCAGGTGACCTGTGCTGGGGCGGGGCGGTGTCCCAGGTGGCCCCCAGGCTGTGGCTGCAGTTCCTGGGTTTCCTTGGGAAGGGCAGCTCTCCCCCTCGCCCTGCACCACGGGGCCCTGGGGATGGAAGCCAGGGTTCCAGAAAGCCTTGGGCGGGTGGGGGCCCACATAGCTGGAAGGCACAGGCCCTGGGTCCCTGTCCCCAGCGCCCTCAACCCTCGACCGCACCTGCAGGCAGGAGATCCCTCCAGGGACAGTGAGGACGGCTCGGGCCAGAAGCAGTAACCAGATTCAAGGAGCCCCGCCTGCTTCCCGGGCCCTGCGCCAGCTGTCTCTTCAGCCACCGGACAGACGTCGTAAGGAGACACTTGTCCTGGGGTCACCTCGAGCCACATTTTCTGTGACGTGCTGGGCAGAGCTGTCACCCAACAGGCCGGACACACACCTGTTCGCCAGCAACCCTGGGCCATCGGCGTGTCCCCTCTGGTGTCTGCATGCCTGCCCTCGCGAGGACCACATGGTGTCCCCATGGGCAGCCCTGCAGGCTTGGGCAGCCAGCGTGTGTGGCGTGACATCTTCCCTCCCGCCTCTGGTGGACGTCCTGCTGAGGAAGGGACACACGCAGGCCAAGGGGGAGGGGGACAGCAAGGATACCGGATAGTGCGAGCTGCTGGGCGAGGGAACTGTCCCACAGCTGCGAGCTCCTCCTGCCTGGCAGCAGGAGCAAGGGCACTCTGTCTTCAAGGACCCCCAGGACACCGTGGCCTGGAGGTGGTGCCAGGTAAGAAGGAGGACGTGGCCTGACCTCACACCATGCCAAGACCCCCAGAGCCCGGCAGGCAGGAGACGTGGCCACCCCTGGGTGTCCCAACAGCCCTGACAGGAGGTGGCGGCTCTGCCCAGCGTCTGCCATGTCAGGGGCACTGAGGAGAGTGAGGGGACTGCGGCACAGCTCGCACAGCTGAGAGGAGCTGCGAAGAGCATAGGCTGTGTCCCAGAGCAGCAGGACCGAGAGCCGGTGGGAGCCGCAGTCCACGGGAGCAGCACCGGCCTGTCCTCGTGACGCCGCCTTCGGCAGGGACGCCCTACAGCCCACCGGGATGCCACCCTCATGTCGCGGGACATGTCCCTCTGCACCTCACCCAGCCCTCCCGTCCAGGGAAGTCCACAGTAGCCACGAGGTCTTGGAGACAGCTGCCAGGCGCCCTGGACAGCAGGGCCGGGACGCCGTGCTCGCCCTGCGCTGAGGTCATGTCAAAGAGCGCCGAGGTGCCTGGGACTTGTGGAAGGGAAGGGCGGGTAACGTGGGCCCGGAGGCCGGGGCAGGCCAGCGGGGGCCAGGGTGGTGCTGTCGAGGTGAGAACGACTGAGGGAGACTGAGGAGGAGAGGGCCGGACGGGCTGGGCCCGGCGGGTCCGTCAGTGACCCCCCACACTCGCGAGGAGTCCGCACAGGTGTCCTGGGCTCTGGCTAGTGAGCACCTGCAACCGCGAACTCTGAGTAAAGCAGGCGACGCCCTCCCGGCCCCGACGGCCCAAGAGCGAACACTGAGGTCCCCAAGGAAGAGGGACTGCCCCTTGCTCCTATTCTCCCTTTGCGAGTGATAAGACCTGCCTAAACAAGTGACGAGGCTCCTGGGGTGAGAAGAGCCAAGCTCGCCTCCTCGCGTTGCCCTGAGCAGCCCCCAGACCGACGTGCCTCAGTGGCCACGGAAACTGCTCGCCAGCTGCACGCGGTACACGTGGTGGTGGGAAGGAGACCAGGGCTCCGAGAAGCATCATCCAGGGAGCCCGAGTCTAACTCTGGTCAAGTCCACGGCCAGAAAACGGCGGAGGCTCCCACCCGGAGCCTGCTCCTCCCTGCGAGGCGGACCCGGGTCAGGGCCTCGGCGTGTTCCTGCCACGGTAGGTTGGTCTGGCTCACGCCAGTGCACCGGCAAGTCTGCGGTTCGCAGGAAGCTGGCACCGGCCGGCTGTGCCGACCTCACAATGATGGTGGCGAGTGGAGCCCAGCGCACCGTCGGCTGAGCAGCCATGCCGGCTGTGGAGGGCTCCCCAGGCCCCTGTGGTGCAGCAGGGGCGCCGTAGCCACACCACAGGTGACACGCTGTCACCCTGCTCTGCTCTGCTCTGCTCGGCAGCGACCCGCACAGAAGGCTCCACGTAGCAGCACACCTCGGTCCAGAGCACGGGCCCCTGGGGAGGCCGCCCTGCTCCCAGCTGCCGCGGAGCACAGCCAGGGCCAGACCCGACCGGACCATACAGGCGAGGCTCCGACTGTGCGGGTAAAAGGCTCTGCCCACCAGCGGCTGGCAGACCTGAGACGCCACACGCAGGTCTATGCCTCACGGCCTCCTTTTTCCTTTTTTTTAATCCAGAGGTTTTTGCCTTAAGGCACGTGCACTCACCAGAGACAGTGAGAGGGAAAGTGAGAAATCATCCCCCAAGGGGCCAGCCACGCCACAATCCCTTCTCCTCCATTCTCCTCCCGGGCACGCACGCACAGGTGCCCTCTGTGTTTTTATTTATTTATTTATTTATTTATTTTAGATATTTTCGCTATAGGGCGTGTGCGCTCGCCAGACAGACAGAGAGAGACATTGAGACAGAAAG
>NW_006160165.1:6615141-6624037 GCF_000334495.1 Tupaia belangeri chinensis | reverse complement strand
AAAGAGAAGTTTCCACCCAGAGAGGATGGCCATGCTGCAGTCTGTTTTCCTCTATTCTCCTCCTGGGACTACAGGCGTGTACACACATGTGCCTGGTGAGATTTTCAAGCCACTAGGTCTGGGACTTGAACCGTGGTTAGCCACGTGGGAGTCCAGCGCCACGGTCGCGGACCCCACCTGCCTGCCCCTCGAATAACTCACTACTTCTGTTTCTCTCGGCGCAAACTCCCGGCAGAGGGGCTTCCCATCTCCCCACTTTCTTCTCACTTTCGTTCCATCGAATCGGGAAGGGCCTCGGCTGGGCCTGGCCCTCTGTCCGGCAGGCAGGCACCTCCCCCGAGCGTCTCACACCCTTTGTTTGGTTCCGTCTCTCCAAGCATCTCGAGCCAGTTGCCCGTGTGTCCTCGTGGCTCAGTCATGGCGTTCACCTCTACTGGACCAACACGGAAGGACCTCGGCTGGGCCTGGCCCTCTGTCCCGCAGGCAGGCACCTCCTCCCGAGCGTCTCATACCCTTTTGTTTGGTTTCGTCTCTCCAAGCATCTCGAGCCATTTTGCCCGTGTGTTCTCGTGGCTCAGTCATGGCATTCACCTCTACTGGACCAACACGACCCTCTGGCCCTCCCTGCTTTCCCCGTCTCCCTGTGATCCGACGGTGCCTGGGACCCCACAGTGTAGGGCAGTGATCCGACGGTGCCCGGGGCCCCACGGTGTAACGCAATGGCTCCATCTGAGGCTGCAGAGTCCCCGGCGCAGCCTTCTGGTGCAAAGAAGTTCTCAACTTTCAGGTCTCGGAGACCCACGAGCGTCCCGGATGCAGCCTGGGTGGGAAGGGGTCACCAAGGGTCAGTCTCCAGTAACAGTGTCGTTCGGGGCCAGCCAGCCTCCGGCCAGTTCGGTGGGCTCTGCAGCGCAGTCCCAGCTGGCGTGGCCACGGCTGCCCTCGCCAGGTATTTTGCTCTTTTGGCTCCTCACTGGGACGGGAAATAGACCGGGCGCCCCGGTGTCCGGATTACCCTTGGGTTTCGAATACTGGAAAGAAACCAAGCAGAGGGATTGCTGCTGCTGACCACACCTGCCCGACGGCCCCCCAGCTCGGCCCGGCCGCCAGCGTACTTCCATCCCCGGTTTCGAGCTGTCCCAGGTGGGCGTGCTGGAGCCAGTGACCTGGTCGCTGCTGACAACACTGTGTCTGGTGCGGGTCTCCAGGTGAGACCCCAGGGCCTGCCCACGCCGTGGGGCCATCTGGGTCCCAGTCGGCTGCCTGGCTCAGACCCCAGTCTGGCCACTCACTGGGCTGGCCCCTGGAGGAAGTTCCCACTCTCACAGCCTCCGCTGGAGATGGGGCTGAAGGGAGCCCCCCGCTGGTCGATTGGGGTTACTCGCGTGGAGACCAGCACATGGCGCCCAGCTGTGGGGATGTTCAGGACCTACGAATGCCCGTAATAGCATCTGGAGGATCGGACTAGGGCCTGGGCCCCCGCAGAGCGTGATCCCCAGGACAGGTTCAAGACCCGCCTTCCCCGCCCTGGTGCAGACCTGCTGCCCAGGCTCCATGCCGGCCGCCACATGCTGGGACACGCAGCGACCCACCTCTGCCCCACGTGGCTCCCCCCTCTCCTGAGGAGGTACCCCTGGGACCCGGGGAAGAGGCCACCGCTGGCAGGGGAGGTCCGGCCCCGGCCCTCGGCCTCACTGCTGCCGGAACTACGTGGGCAGAATGCAGGGTGGGTGTTCTCCTGGGCTTTGCTTATGCCAAGGGACGGGCATCGCGCGAGAGGAGGCCCACAGCTAGAAATGCACGGGGAAGGCCCCACATGGGGCCTGGGCCCCCTCAGGGCTGCTGCACCCCAGCCAGGAGCCCCAGGCAGGGACTGAGGCCGCCCTGTTCGAGGGAGGCAGCTCAGGCAGGCAGCACACCGTGGACAGGCCGACCTCCCACCCAGAGCGGACACCCTGGAGGAGCTGCAGGAGGGGGCTTGCCTGGCCTGTTCCCGCTGCTTCAGGGAAAAGCCTGCACCAAGGGAGGGCACTGTCCCCGTGTCCCCTGCCCACGGCTCTGCCTACTGCCCGGCTGAGCCCCAGTGGGTGGGGGCATAGACCAGGCTGCTCATGCTTGCTCGGCAGCCAGCGGGAGGTGGGCGCCGCTCTGGTCCCGGGCCAGGGGTGTGTGGCCAGCTCCCCGCCTCGTCTGTGCCCGGCTCACGGGCACATGGAAACAAGTGCCGGTTCCTTGCACCCGCTCACCTCGAAGCCAAGAGATGGCTGACCCCTCCCTGGGGGGCAGGGTCCAGTCACAGGGCCGAGGGCCACCTGGAGGGCAGCAGCCTCCATCCCACAGAAGCCGCCCACATACTGATGGCGCTCTGTAAACCCATTTCTCCCGCTCAGGGATCACCTCGCCAGATTACAGGACGTCCCATGGAAAGGAAGCGGAGAACAATGGCAGACACCGATGGCCGTGATAAGGTGCTGGCCCAGCACGGCGCCCGGGCTCTGACGCAGGGGCTCTTTGTGTTCCTGCCCCGCGGCTGTGGGCCAAGTCGGTAAATGCTGGAAAACGGTCCAACATGTGGCTAGGACTCAGGGTCTACGCCCTGTTTAGGAACGTCAGTGACACTGCTGACCGGCCCGCTTCAGGCTCCCTGCTCTGGCCACCAGTCGGGCGCCGCCCCTGGGCACTCAGGTCGGCAGGGGAGCGCTGGCAAGTGCAGGACCCTGGAGCTCAGGCCCTCTGCCACAGGGGCCCTGCACCAGGACAGCGAGCCTGTGGCCCCTGGAGAGCTGTCTCGCGAGCCGGTGCGCGGCCTCCACCTCCCCTGCCTGGCTCCGGAATTCAGGCAGACCCATCCGATCTCAGCAGTGTGCTCGAGTCTAAGCTGAGAGGCGGCATTTCCCGGGCTCAGCGCCACGGCCGCAGGGACCGAGGGAGCTCGAACTGCCTGTGGGACTGCAGTCGGGCTCCTACGAGACCGCGGAGGCCGCCAAGGAAAGATCCCCACGCCCCACTTCCAGCAGATCGTGCGAGCTGGCTGCGTCGGCTCTCACAGCATACGTGTGGGTTCGGCAGAGCCGGCAGGGCGCGGGGTCATTCTCCAGGTGGAAGTAGCACCACTGTGGGCCCCGAGGGCCCCTCCCACGTACCCTGCCAGCCCGCAGGACAGCACAGCGGGATGGCGACAGCGACAGTGGAGCCCCGGGCTTGCCCATCCTTGTGTGGCCCTTCCATAGACACGAGCGTCCGCCCTCCTCAGCCCTCCAACACAGTCACAGCCTGCCGTGGCCTCTGCTGGGAGGAGGACTAGCCGCCATGGGGAAGCATCAGCTTCGGCTGGGCCGGCTCTGCACTCAGGCCCTGCAGGCACTGGCTTCGGGACCCCGTGGGCACAACCTCCAGGCAGAATGTGCGCGCAGCCTGCCATGCACACAGGGCAGGCAGCACGGCCCTCCCGCGGTCGCCAGGGAGTCACGGCAGGTGCCCTGCAGGAGGAGTGCTGCCAGGTCCAAGGCTTCCAGTGTGCGTCCTGGCTGGGGCCAGGAGAAGGCCCTAGAGGGGCTGTCCCAAGTGGGCTGTGAGGTCGCCACATACCGGGCAGAGCCTTCTGTGCCGCTCAGCACCCAGTGCCCAAGGTGGCCCAGCACCCAGAGCCCACAGGGCCCAGAGCCCAGAGCCCACGGTGGCCCAGTGCCCAGAGCCCACAGGGCCCAGAGCCCAGAGCCCACGGTGGCCCAGTGCCCAGAGCCCACAGGGCCCAGAGCCCAGAACCCACAGTGGCCCAGTGCCCAGAGCCCACAGTGGCCCAGTGCCCAGAGCCCACAGGGCCCAGTACCAAGAGCCCACAGGGCCAAGTACCTAGAGCCCACAGGGCCCAGCACCCAGAGCCCACAGGGCCCAGAGCCCAGAACCCACGGTGGCCCAGTGCCCAGAGCCCACAGGGCCAAGCACCTAGAGCCCACAGGGCCCAGTGCCCAGAGCCCACAGCGGCCCAGTGCCCAGAGCCCACAGGGCCCAGTACCAAGAGCCCACAGGGCCAAGCACCTAGAGCCCACAGGGCCCAGTGCCCAGAGCCCACAGCGGCCCAGTGCCCAGAGCCCACAGGGCCCAGCACCCAGCCCACAGGGCCCAGCCCCCGGAGGCCCAGCGCCCTGAGCCTACAGGGCCCAGCACCCGGAGCCCACGGCGGCCCAGCACCCAGTGCCCATGGTGGCTCAGTGCCCAGAGCCCACGGCGGCCCCCTGTAGAGACCCTGAGCTGGAACCCAGGGCCATGAGGGCCCAGCCTGGGCTCAAACCCGAGGTGCCACTCGGCCAGGCTGGTCCAGCCCAGCGTGTAGCAACTGCCGGCTGGGGCCTGGGAGGGCAAGGCAAAGAACTTGGAGCAGATGCGACTTGCAGGCTGCTGGCCAGGGTGTGGTCACAGCGAGGACGCTCAGCGACTGCTCCAGAGGTCATGCACAGGGCCTGACCACGACAGGGCCTGGCCACGGCAGGGCCACAGCGGCCCCACGGCAAGGAGCTGATGCACAGGATCGACACATGGGCGGCGTGATCCCGGACGTGGACAGGCAGCCACAGGGTGTGTGATGTGCCCCTGGCTACTGCAAGCTGGGGAGAGGGTCGCCGCGCCAGGCCCTGGCGTAAACAACACTCCCTAGAAGTCCCTCCCAGCCCCGTGTCCTGTTTGCACGCGCTCTCGAGAACAGAGAAAGTCAGACATGGCGCCCGCGGGCCAGCACCTGCAGAGTTACCTAGAAGAGCAATGAAGATGCGTCCGCAAGCGCCTGCCCATGAAGGCACTGAGCACCCGGATGGAGTGCGGACCCAGACCGCGGACACCACTCAGCCACAAAATGCAGCACACATGACATGCCGTGACATGCGTGGAGCTGGAGGACATGACATTAGCGAGGACGCAGACAAGACCGGTGGCATCGTGGGTTCTTTCATGTGACCATCACAGCGGGCAGACAGCGGGCGCGGCCGCGGTAGGAGGGGCTGTGGGAGGGCAAGGAGGCGCCCCCAGGCCTGGAGCTGCCTTTGGGGTGACGACATGCCTAGACACGGACGGCGTGGCCGCTCAGCTCTGAGGACGCGTGGACTCCGACATGCACGAGCGGGCTGGGCTGGCCATCACTGAGGACACGGCGGACAAGCCCGGGCCGTCTGCCCTCTCCCTGCCCAGGACGGCCACACGGTGCGAACCCCGGCCCTGCTGCCTCTGCACGTGCCCAGGGCCACACAGACACGGGTGAGGGGACAGCTCCCCGCGCCACCCAGCAGCACGGCAGCGGCCCGGCTCTTCCTGGGCCTGCGTCCCCAAGACTACCAGGGTCAGGTCCCGCTGGGGCCCTCAGCCTCTCCTCGCCCCGGACAAGCTCAGCGTGTCCACTGCAGTGCCTGTGTCACCGGTACACGGCGGCCTCCGAACACGCCTCGACCGGGTACAACGTGTCCTCCGAACACGCCTCATCCGGGTACACGGCGTCCTCACGCCTCATCCGGGCACACTCATACCTCATCCGGGTACACGGCGTCCTCACGCCTCATCCGGGCACACTCATACCTCATCCGGGTACACGGCGTCCTCACGCCTCATCCGGGCACACTCATACCTCATCCGGGTACACGGCGTCCTCACGCCTCATCCGGGCACACTCATACCTCATCCGGGTACACGGCGTCCTCACGCCTCATCCGGGCACACTCATACCTCATCCGGGTACACGGCGTCCTCACGCCTCATCCGGGCACACTCATACCTCATCCGGGTACACGGCGTCCTCACGCCTCATCCGGGCACACTCATACCTCATCCGGGTACACGGCGTCCTCACGCCTCATCCGGGCACACTCATACCTCATCCGGGTACACGGCGTCCTCACGCCTCATCCGGGCACACTCATACCTCATCCGGGTACACGGCGTCCTCACGCCTCATCCGGGCACACTCATACCTCATCCGGGTACACGGCGTCCTCACGCCTCATCCGGGCACACTCATACCTCATCCGGGTACACGGCGTCCTCACGCCTCATCCGGGCACACTCATACCTCATCCGGGTACACGGCGTCCTCACGCCTCATCCGGGCACACTCATACCTCATCCGGGTACACGGCGTCCTCACGCCTCATCCGGGCACACTCATACCTCATCCGGGTACACGGCGTCCTCACGCCTCATCCGGGCACACTCATACCTCATCCGGGTACACGGCGTCCTCACGCCTCATCCGGGCACACTCATACCTCATCCGGGTACACGGCGTCCTCACGCCTCATCCGGGCACACTCATACCTCATCCGGGTACACGGCGTCCTCACGCCTCATCCGGGCACACTCATACCTCATCCGGGTACACGGCGTCCTCACGCCTCATCCGGGCACACTCATACCTCATCCGGGTACACGGCGTCCTCACGCCTCATCCGGGCACACTCATACCTCATCCGGGTACACGGCGTCCTCACGCCTCATCCGGGCACACTCATACCTCATCCGGGTACACGGCGTCCTCACGCCTCATCCGGGCACACTCATACCTCATCCGGGTACACGGCGTCCTCACGCCTCATCCGGGCACACTCATACCTCATCCGGGTACACGGCGTCCTCACGCCTCATCCGGGCACACTCATACCTCATCCGGGTACACGGCGTCCTCACGCCTCATCCGGGCACACTCATACCTCATCCGGGTACACGGCGTCCTCACGCCTCATCCGGGCACACTCATACCTCATCCGGGTACACGGCGTCCTCACGCCTCATCCGGGCACACTCATACCTCATCCGGGTACACGGCGTCCTCACGCCTCATCCGGGCACACTCATACCTCATCCGGGTACACGGCGTCCTCACGCCTCATCCGGGCACACTCATACCTCATCCGGGTACACGGCGTCCTCACGCCTCATCCGGGCACACTCATACCTCATCCGGGTACACGGCGTCCTCACGCCTCATCCGGGCACACTCATACCTCATCCGGGTACACGGCGTCCTCACGCCTCATCCGGGCACACTCATACCTCATCCGGGTACACGGCGTCCTCACGCCTCATCCGGGCACACTCATACCTCATCCGGGTACACGGCGTCCTCACGCCTCATCCGGGCACACTCATACCTCATCCGGGTACACGGCGTCCTCACGCCTCATCCGGGCACACTCATACCTCATCCGGGTACACGGCGTCCTCACGCCTCATCCGGGCACACTCATACCTCATCCGGGTACACGGCGTCCTCACGCCTCATCCGGGCACACTCATACCTCATCCGGGTACACGGCGTCCTCACGCCTCATCCGGGCACACTCATACCTCATCCGGGTACACGGCGTCCTCACGCCTCATCCGGGCACACTCATACCTCATCCGGGTACACGGCGTCCTCACGCCTCATCCGGGCACACTCATACCTCATCCGGGTACACGGCGTCCTCACGCCTCATCCGGGCACACTCATACCTCATCCGGGTACACGGCGTCCTCACGCCTCATCCGGGCACACTCATACCTCATCCGGGTACACGGCGTCCTCACGCCTCATCCGGGCACACTCATACCTCATCCGGGTACACGGCGTCCTCACGCCTCATCCGGGCACACTCATACCTCATCCGGGTACACGGCGTCCTCACGCCTCATCCGGGCACACGGCGGCCTCCGAACACGCCTCGTCCGGGTACACGGCGTCCCCACACCTCATCCAGGCACACTCACACCTCATCTGGGCACACGGCGTCCTCACGCCTCATCCGGGCACACTCATACCTCATCCGGGTACACGGCATCCTCACGTCTCATCTGGGTACATGGAGTCCTCCGAACACGCCTCATCCGGGTACATGGAGTCCTCCGAACACGCCTCATCCGGGTACATAGCACCAACACACCTCAACCCCAGCACAGGAGAAACGCTCTCCTGCTCAGCAGCACCACCTGCTGGCACCTGGGGGGAGTGCAGGGTCTGGGTGGGGAGAGGCTGCTCACCAGGTGGAAAGGGAGGGAGGCCGACTGCACCCATGGCTGACAGCCTGCCCCGCGGCAGGACCCACCGTCCACATGGTGGCCGGCCGTGGCTCCTGCAGCGGGCAGGGGACCCTCAGCCCTGCCGGGAGTGGTGCTGTGCAGACCCAGCCGCTGAGCGGGCTCTGGACCTCCCCGCCCAGCGTGCACGGCCTGGGTGAAGTTTTCTGGAGCAAAGACAACGAGGAGCTGGCGAGGACGTCAGGCAGGCCCTGGGGAGTGCCCACGTGGGAGCCAGGCGGGACACTGAGGCCACAGGGGGGCTTGCTGGCGACCTTCCCACTGCAGGTGCTGTCAGCAAGCTGCCCCCGGCCCCGCGGGCAGCACAAGCAGCACTCTGGTCCCCCGACGGCCATGGCGGCTGCAGCCTGCTTGGGCCTGGCTTGTGAACTGGAGCTGAGTGTAACGGAGCACACTGGACGGGTGTGGCGAGGTGGACACGGCAGCACGGCCACCTCTGGGCACCACCACATCGACGTGAGCATGAGAGACAGCTGCTGGGACAGCACACCCTCCTTTCAGGGTGGGGGTCCCTGAGCTGCACCCAGCTGGCCCTGGGGTCTCCCGCTTCTTCCCTCCTGAGTGAGCTCCCTTTGGGCAAAGCCCCAGCCCTGCAGTTTGGGTTCTGGGTGGTGTGAGGGCCAGCCGAGGACACTGTCCCAAGACCTGCCTCACCTTGCACTAGGCCGGGCTACGCAGTGGTGACCGGGGCGAGAATGCAGCCGACAGGAGCTCACGGTGTGTGTGTCTGGGGGAGGCCATTGAAATCTGGGAACCTCAGCCGGCAGCCTCCCCCACATACAACCAGACCCTTCTCGAGGGCCAGGAGCCCAGCAGGACAGGGGCCGCTGTTTCTCCGGAG
>NW_006160165.1:6612149-6615087 GCF_000334495.1 Tupaia belangeri chinensis | reverse complement strand
CCTCGGGACAGCTCCGGCCCGCCTTCCCCCCGCCGCGCTGGCAGGCCGCCGCCATCAGAGATGTTTACTTCATTTGGCTAAAACTCAAAGCCCGAGGGAGGAGCACGTGTCCGTGACGGCCCTGAGCTGCTGCTTTAAGACGGACTTCGCTTGTCGAGAAGCTCCGACCCACGCCCAGCAGCAGCCGGGACGGCGCTCCAGCAGCCGTCACGTGTCCCTGGGCTCCGTGGGGCCAGGACTGCTTCTCACTTCCTCTCTCTGGTGGCCTGGACGGCACGAGAAGCCGGCACGCCGGGACCCTCGGCTGGAGTTGGCCGCTTTCTTTCTCATGTACCGTGACGTGCGGCCTCTGCTCCCTTCCTGGCCGCTGGCGGCTCTCGTGGTGGGCACCTGCACCGCTCTCCAAGCTCCATCACTCAGGGTTCTGGGTTGCAGCACTTCCTCCCCTCCTGGCGCTGCGAGATCTCCCGAGTGATGTGCCCATCCCCTGCTGCGTCCGAGACGCCCCCCTTTCTCCAGGGAGCCCTGACATGGTCACAGGAGAACCGTCCTGCTGCCGGCAAGTCAGGTCACGGTGGCTGCGCTGAGCCCCAGCCAGGCACGGAGCACCATGCCACCCCCTTTCCCAGCCGAGGAAGCCGAGGCTCAGGCTGTGCAGTTAGGTGCTCAGCATGCCACGGGGGACCCAGAGCAGCTCGGCCCACCGGCCGGGCCCACCACTGCCACAGTGGGCCTGGGAGACCAGGACAGACTCCAGTCCCTCCTGGCCCGTCAGGGCAGGTGAGGGTTAACCTAGAAGTGCGTTTCAAAGCAGCTCCCGGAGGGAACCAGCAGTTAGCGTAATGGCTATGTCGCTGGACTCCCACGTAGTCGACCGTGGTTCACGTCCCGGACCCGGTGGCTTAAAGAACTCAACCCCGGCGTGTGTGCGTGTGTGCCCAAGATCCCGAGAGGAGAATGGAGGAGAAGGGATTGTGGCGTGACCATCCCCCCTGGGGGGTGATTTCTCGCTTTCTGTCTCTATGTCTCTCTCTGTCTGTCTGGCGAGTGCATGCGTCCTATAGCAAAAACCTCTCCAAAAAAAATAAAAAGAAAGCAGCTCCCAGAGACTGTCCCAGGAGCAGGGTGACTAGCACACCACGGAGGTGGTGGGAATGGCAGAGTGTGCCCACGCCAGAGCGCTCCGCCCCACCTCCCGGCCTCTCCTGGCTGACGCCGGCAAGACCACATGGCTGGCAGCCCCCGGCTGCCCGCCAGCTCCCACCACCCACTGCCAGCCCCTCCTGCCCACTGCCAGCCCTGGCTGCCCGCTGCCAGCCAGCCCCACTGCTCACTGCCAGCCTCCCCCTCCTGCCCACTGTCAGCCACCCACTCCTGCCCACTGCCAGCCCTGGCTGCCCACTACCGGCCAGCCCCACTGCTCACTGCCACTGCTGGCTGGCCCCTCCTGCCCACTGCCAGCCCCTGCTCTCCACTGCTGGCCAGCCCCTGCTGCCTCACCGGACAGGTCCGTGTTGGTGTGCAGTATGAGTGTGGGAGGTCCATGTGAAGGACTCCATGAACCCAGCTGTAAGCACGTCACTGTGGGCAGGAGGCCCAGCAGTCAGCGACAGAGCTGACCGACTCCCCACATGACTCAGGGCAACCTGCTTTTGGCGGCAGGAGGCGCGGAGTTGGGCAGGCCCTTTGAGGTGCTGCTCACACCCGCGGGGTCAGTCCTGGCAAAGGCGCCGTGTAGCTTCATCCTGCTGGGAAGGTGGCCAGACCTCCCCCGAGCGACCCCGCTCGGTACTGGACCCAGAGGAGGAAACAGGTGGGCACGTGCATGCACCCCAACTCTCAAAAGGAGGGGGGACGGAGGGGAGGCTGCGGCATGACTCTGCCCGGGGGGTGCTTCTCCGTGTTCTCACTTCGTCTCTCTCTCTGGTGAGAGCATGTACCCTCTAGCAATAAAAGAAAATAAAATATATAGAAAGAAAGCGTGAAAGGGAGAGAAAGAAACTGAAAACGCCCACCCCGCAGGGCAGCCTGGAGGAGTCGCCATTACCGGTACAGATGGTGCCGGGCACCGGTGACAGCTGTGACCGAGAGCACAGCTGAAAGCCTGCCAGCTCTGTACTGAGACCTCAGCCGAGCTAAAACAAATCCCACACGAATTTCTAGGAAAAACAAGCCCACATTTAATACTAATTACGATCATAATCTGCATAATTTATATGCTTTCTGTTTTTTCGAAGAATTTTTTAAAAGCAAAAGTGAGTACTACCAGTTTTCATATGAAACTGTCACTTAAATATTATAAACATCGCCAAGTCTTGCCTGAAAGCGTCCTTCCAGGTACATAACTGGAGGATGCCAGGGCCAAGCAGTGCGCGGAGCACACCTTCGACGGGAAGTCGGCTGCCCCGCCTGGCCACACACCGGAGCAAGGTCCAGGGCACCAAGGCTGCTGACCGAGCATCTGAGCAGGACCCAGCTCCTTCGAGCCAGCATGTGCCCGCGAGCCCGGGTCCCGCACAGGGGCACTATGAGGGCACACAGTGCGCTGTGGGTGGGGGGCTGGTGGGAAGGGGCGGGGAGCCCTGGGTAGCAGGCCCTGACACCCTGACAGGACAGCGAGAAGGGACTGTGGCCTGACTGCACCTCGTGGGCTCTTGCCCTGCCCCTCCAGCTGTCAGTCTCCCTGGTGAGCACAAGTGCCCTGTGGCATTTGAAAAAATTGCACAGCAAAGATCCTCCAAGTGGGGCCAGCTGGAGGCATGGTAGTTTAGGTGCTGGACTTCCATACGGCTGACCACAGCTCAAGTCCCAGACCTGGTGGCTTGCATTCTCTCTCTCTCTGGTGAGCACCTCTGCCCTATAGCAAAGTAAAAAGCAATAATAATAACTATTAATAAAATTAAATAATTCTTAAAAAAAAAAAAAAAATAAAAAAACC
>NW_006160165.1:6606583-6609630 GCF_000334495.1 Tupaia belangeri chinensis | reverse complement strand
AAACAAAAAAGCCCCACAAAGGGAAGCAGTCGGTAGCGTGCTCACACCCTGAGTTTCTGGACTGCGGAGGCTGCGGGCCGCCTCTCCCTGGGCCCGTTTCTGCAACACTGAGTGGCACTCATGAAAAGCAGTCATCCTCCCAAGAAAAGCCACATCAGCTTTGGGAGCCTCAGAGGCCAGGGGCCCGCCGGCCTGAGCACTCTGGATTCCCAGGGCCACCTTTCCCGGAGACACCGCTGTTGCTGGCGTGGGCGCTGGCAGATGCGCCAGCTGTGGACACGGTGCTGGACGGCAGCCCTAGGTGGCCCTGCCACCGGCCCGTGGGAGTGTGACTTGCCTCCTGGCCAGCCCCGTGACTGTGCAGCCACCCTCGGCAAGCTGTGACCCCTGCCAGGACGCGGGAGACAACCCGAGCCCGTTTGCTTCCACGTGGCCATTGCTGCCTTTCCCACGCACACTCCCAGCGGCCTGCCACGTAGCCCTTGTGGTGCCCCCACACGTGGGTGCTTCCTGCACCCTGCTAAGGCTGGGCCAGTCTCACTCCCGCCTGGAAGCTCCATCCAGCCTCCACCCCACACCGCAAGGCCCTCCCTGGAGCCCTGGGACACCTCACACTGTGGGCCATCAAGGGCGGGGTCCAGCCCTGGGGCATCTGGGACAGGACGGTCACTTCACGGCTCGACCGGACACTACAGGGGCTGCCCTCCCTTCACCGTAGGCCCCAGCCTAGGCTCTTCCTGAGAGGCCGCCCTGCCCACACCGGAGTTCCCACCATGTGCTGGGAGACGGCAGCTCTGTCACACACCAACAGCGCCGGGGTAGGTGCGCCGGGCACGTGACGCCCACGGCACCTCCCGAGCCCTTCCTGCCTCGCTGCGTGAAGGCACCACAAGGACAATGGGGGAGAGAATCCGAAGGCCAGGAAGCTGGGAGTCGCACGTTGCACTCACCTAACGGCACTGTGCGTGTGCATGCGTGCACGCGTGTGTCCATGTGTTCCTGCCTGTAAAGTGCCATGTCTGTCACGGTGAGGGCAGGAGGCCTTCCCGAGCCAGTGCGGCAGTGCCCTCCTGGTGGCACAGAGCTCGGGGGTTGTGCGGCTGTGGCAGTGTGCGGGCACAGAGAGGCCCTGGCAGCCCCGAACAGCTGGGGAAGCTTGGGTCCCACACAGCCCGTGCCCCCGTGCGGTCTCCTCGGACACGCATGCCTGCACACAGCACTCAGCCGCACAGCTCTGCGGCTCTGTGACCCCTTCCCTACAGCTCCTGCGCAGCTGACTGGGGACAAGGACGGCCTCGGGGCACTTCACATCCTGGCCGTGACACAGACCCTCGTGTGGTCTGGCAGCTCCACATCAGCGGGTCCACGCCCATGCGAAACGCAGCCAGGCCCGATAGACATGTGTGCACCCACACGCCAGCTGCGCTGCCCGGGGCAGCGGGGCACACGTGTCCACGGACAGAGGACCGGACTGAATGTGGTGTGTGCGTGGGACCTCACTAGGCTTACAATGGCACGGAGGGACCTCGAGGGTACAGAGCGACATACACGAGCCAGGCATGTGGACGGCTGGTGCTTGGTCCCCGAGCTGTCACCAAGATGGAGAGAGTGGGGTGCAGGGGGGGAGGGGACAGTGTAACGGATGGAGTTTCAGTCTGGGAAGACGGCGCACGGAGGGGTACTAAATGCCACTGCGTCATGCACGTTGGGGGCCACGGGCACGTTTATGTGACACACACTTCACAGAAGTCACCACTACTTTCAGAATCGCGGCTCTGACACACAGGGTCCTGCCCACGAGGGCCTTGAAGGCGAGGCGGGCTGGTCTGTAGGCAAGGGCAGGGCGCCTAGAGGGGAAGGAGGAGCGGGGTCAGGTCCCTCCTGGGCCGGGCCCTCTCAGGCCACCAGCTCGGAGGGGAAAGCCTGCCCCAGGACCTGGGCATGGACGGTCTAAGCCGGTGGTAGCCTGGGACTGGCTCTGCCCTGGGCTGGTCCGGGGCCCTCGGAAACCGGCTCTGTGGGCTGGGGAGGAATGGGGAGGAGAGGGGACAGCAGTAAGGACCGAGACCCAGTGCCGCACTGTCCCCGCCAGCCACACGGCTGCCGCCTCTACTGTCCACGGGGCGTGGCCAGGACTGGGCAAGGCCGGACCAAAGCCACAGCTTTCTGCTCTGTAGCCTCACATGTCCACCACCAAAGTGGGTCCTGCTGAGTGCTGGACTGGGGGCGAAGGGGCCGCATACCAGGTGACGCAGGACTTCAGGCTGGGACCACCTTGTCCTGGCCGTCCGGGCCCCCAGTGAGGGCCCGCATCAGAGCCAGGGTGGCTGAGTTTGGAGCCAGCGCAGTGAAGGCGGAGGAGCCAGCTGCAGCTGCCTCTGTCTCCCCACTGCAGCCCAGAGTGCCTGCAGCCCGCCTCGCCACAGCCCTGCCCTCCTGGGAAGGGTTCTTGCGTGTGGACAGGACTCAGGAACCCGCAGTGTGCCTTGGGAAGGGAACCGGACACCTGGCCGCGGGGAGGTCCCAGAGCCCCCCAGGGGAGAGAGGCTTGGAGCAGTGGCCACAGCCTCTGGTCTGCTAACCGTCACCCAGGAGGGAAGCTGAGCCCAGATGTCCCCACCTGCAGGGGCTGGGGGGCCCGGCCGTCCACACCGGCGGGGGCCGGCTGAGTGACTGCCGAGACGCACCCCGGCCCTGCTCAGTGACCTGCCAGTTTCCAAAAGCAGAGTCTGTATGGGAAGTCGGGGCCCAGGGTCCTCAAGGCGGGCGCGGTCAGACACACGAATGCAGAGGTCTGAACCACAGTGGGACACTCTTGGCAGCAGATGGGGCTCACGAGGTGGCTCTGCGAGCAGAGGCCCCAGTGTCCAGGCCAGTTGTCGTAAATGCCAGCTTAGGCCGGGGCTGAGAAGAGCTCCAGATTGAGAGCACGGAAGGGTATTAACGAAAGCCCCTCGGATCAGCCTCCCCCACCCGCAGCGGCTTTAGAAGGCTGCTCTTCCCCCCCGGCCACACCAGCCTGCAACCTCGCTGGCGGGCCCCGCCGC
>NW_006160165.1:6603181-6605515 GCF_000334495.1 Tupaia belangeri chinensis | reverse complement strand
AAGGGTTCTTGCGTGGGGAAAGGACTCAGGAACCGGCAGGGTGCCTTGGGAAGGGAACCGGACACCTGGCCGCGGGGAGGTCCCAGAGCCCCCCAGGGGAGAGAGGCTTGGAGCAGTGGCCACAAGCTCCCGTGTGCCCAACGGTGCGTCCACCCCTGCGGGGGCCGGCTGAGTGACTGCCGAGACGCACCCCGGCCCCGCTCAGTGACCTGCCAGTTTCCAAAAGCAGAGTCTGTATGGGAAGTCGGGGCCCAGGGTCCTCAAGGCGGGCGCGGTCAGACACACGAATGCAGAGGTCTGAACCACAGTGGGACACTCTTGGCAGCAGATGGGGCTCACGAGGTGGCTCTGCGAGCAGAGGCCCCAGTGTCCAGGCCAGTTGTCGTAAATGCCAGCTTAGGCCGGGGCTGAGAAGAGCTCCAGATTGAGAGCACGGAAGGGTATTAACGAAAGCCCCTCGGATCAGCCTCCCCCACCCGCAGCGGCTTTAGAAGGCTGCTCTTCCCCCCCGGCCACACCAGCCTGCACCCTCGCTGTCGGCTCCAGCTGCCCTCTGCTTCCCTGAGCAATGGCCACGAGTGACCAAACTCTGGACTCCTAAGGGGGAGGGCCCCCGCCCGCTGCCATCAGGGCATGCAGGCCGGCTTTCAGGAGGACCAGGGGCAGGGAGCTGGGCGTCAGCCTGACCTGGATTAAGAACAGATCCCGCCCCCACTCGGGTGCTCTGCGGAGTCTGCCCCTGCAGGCTGGCCAGGCCCGGGAAAGCCCCCTCGCATGTCCCAGGGCAACACGCCAAGGTCACGCCGTTGTCCTCTGCTTCCCCAGAATGGAGCGAGGTCTGCACCAGCTCCCCAGCAGGGACATGTGCTCCAACTTCCGACCAGGCCACACTCCTGCCTGCTTATCTCACTGTCTGTGGGAGCCAGTCGCCCACACCCCAGAGACCACGGCCCACCGGGCCCTGTGCACGTGTGCACACACAGCCGCTGGCCCAGGCTCTCACGCGCACTCACACACGGCTCACCAGGGGCCGCACCTCTAGTCCCGGTCCTAGCCGCACCTGGCTCTAAGGCCAGCAGCACAGCTGAGATCAGGCTGTGGCCCGGTCAGCAGCTGGACCCCGGGGCAGAGACCAGTTGCAGCAGCAGAGCCTACCTGTGGGAGCAGCCTCGCCCTCCTGCCGGTCCTGCACCAGTCTGATGGCATCGGACACGTCGACGTGCTGGTCCGCGTGTCCCTCCCCCGTCTCATCGGAGTGCCGTGTGGAGGCGCCACGGCTGCCCCCGGCCTCCTTGCACAGGACGAAGGGCCAGCAGTCGGACATGCGGCTGCAGGGCGGAAGCAGAGTTGGAAAGGCAGTGAGCCCATGGGCATGAAGACGCATGCGTTTCCTCAACCGAACACAGGGGCCAGGCTCGGCCGGGGCAGTGTTCATTCTGAAGAAAGTTAAACCGTTTTTCTGCTACGAATGTCGGCTGAGCACAGTCCAGGTCAGCAACCTCTTTTTACAAAATGGAAATAAGGAAAGTTGTGCAAGCAAATATGTTTACTTGGGCAGCTCAAGGAAAAAAAAAAAAAGACCCCAGTTTTCTCCTTGGCATCTGGGCTGGCTTCGAGGGCAAGATGTGGTTCCTCGACTTCCGTCTTTCCGCTGGGCCTAGTTGCAGCGCGTGCAATGCCCACTCAGACGCCGCAAGTGTTTCTCGTCCCGTCCTGTAAGAGCCCACACCTCACACCCCAGAACGCCACCAAACCACGACCCCGGTGGCAATCGGAAAGAGGCGGCACACGGCCCCCAGGAGCAAGCTGAGTCTGGGAGCGCTAGGCGCATTCGATGGAGCCTCAGGTCACTGCCCCGCGGCCTCTTGCATCAGCGCACAGGCTCCGACTGCTCTCACCTGACCCACCAGGACCCTGTCAGGGCAGAGACCTGAACGACGTGACCCAAGTGCGCTCTGGGGAGGCTGCTCGCACGCTGTGTGCACTCGCTCCACGCCGCTGGTCCTGCTGTCGCCCTGCCCGAGCCGGCTGGCTGTGACCCCCCTGGGCTCCGTTGGCGAGGCCACCTTTGAGTGCCAGTCGCTCTGGAGGCCCGAGCTGCACACCGCCTGCCCCGGGTGTCCCAGCCTCCTCCACTAACGGCCCTCACCACCCCTCAAGGCAGGCTGGGGCTTCTTTCCAAATGTCCCAGGCACTGGTGTCGCTCAGCGGTGGTTCTGGGGCCCAGCTGCCCATCGGACTGAGAGCCCTGGGAAAACGCAGCACCAACGGCAGTGAGAGGCTGCGCTGCCCCACTGTCCCCGGGCCCGGCGGCACCGCTGGCCGCAACAGGGG
>NW_006160165.1:6601727-6602773 GCF_000334495.1 Tupaia belangeri chinensis | reverse complement strand
GCTCCCCACACACTGGCCGCCCCCAGCACCCGAACTCTATCCACGTGCACGCTCAGTTAGAACATGCTCGTCCCAGACTGCATCCGCGCGAGGTAGCAGGAACTCGCTCCCACACTGCTGTCCCACGTGGGCTTCCTCACCTCTACCTGGCAGTGCCGTGGGGGCTCCCGCTGCGACGCGGCCATGACCCCTCACCACTGCCATCCCCGCTCCCCTTGCCCGAGATCGGGGGTCCAGAGCAGACAGAGGACAGTCAGACCCAGGTCCGCAGGCTCATTTCTGGTGGCTCGTCTCATTTTGATTATAAAAAGTAGGAAGAAAGATTTCTCTCTTTAAAAAACCAAAACCTCTATTTTTGTCCTTTTTTTTATGATTCTACCCGGACCACGTCAAAGGTGAAAAGCAGGACGAGGAGGCCAGGTGTACTCTCTAGCGCCCTGAGGCCAGGACCAAGGTCACACGCTGCGCCCGCAGTGGGAACCTCGCACGCTCTGCAGATGAGCAGGGGCGGCCTGGCTTGAGGCGGACAAGGCCGAGACCTGGGACGCAGACACCCCACTGCAGGTGTAGGCCTGCAATCTCGGGTTCTGGGGGCACGGGTGCTGGGTCTGCGGGAACACAGTCCCAGCTACACGGAGCGCACAGATGGGAAACGTCGGTGACAGCTCTCTGGAACCCTCAGGCAGAGGGCAGTTTCCCAGTGGAGGGTCTGCGGAGAAGTGGGGACCCCACTGGTGCCACCCTGGAGCGCGCAGTGTGGTGGGGTCTGGCCACACGGGTGACCACCAAGGCCTGTCTGCTGTCTGTGTCTCAGGGCAGGCACAGGCCTGGGTGTCTCTGAGTTTCCATCTCTGGAACAGAGCCTGGCTGGCCGGTCTGTGGGGACAGAGGGCAGATGAGCAGGCCCAGGGCCCCAGCTGGGAGAGACAAACCAAGTGAGGCCGGATGACAGAGTCAGGCCCATGGAGACGGCAGCCCCCTGGGCTGTGTGCCAGGTGTTGGACACGGGTGTCAGGGCCGCGGCGGTGCAGCCCCACGGCGACGTG
>NW_006160165.1:6600218-6601408 GCF_000334495.1 Tupaia belangeri chinensis | reverse complement strand
CCGGGCTGGGTGCCAGGTGTTGGACACGGGTGTCAGGGCCGCGGAGATGCAGCCCCCGGGCTATGTGCCAGGTGTTGGACACGGGTGTCAGGGCCGCGGCGGCCCGAGGGCTCAAATCCTAGGCAGGGCAGCTGGCGCTTTGCTGAGCAGCAGCAGCACATCCTCAGGCCCAGCCTGGGAGGCAGGAGCCCAGTGCCTGTCAGGGCAGGACCAAGACGGTGTTCCTCTCACCTGTCCACTTCACCCCTTGCTTGGCCTCTCCCCTCCCTGCAGGGAGGAGCCCGCCAGGGCAAGGGCGGCCCGAGAGCAGGCAGACAGAGGGCGAGTGAAGTGGGCCGTGGGCCAGGAGGTCACGGCGTGGCCAGGTGTGGGGGGCATGCAGACGGGACCTGAGTCGAGCTGGGGCAACACAGCTGGGCTCACAGGCCCAGGACGGTGACAGGTGGGACGACTGGGCTCTCAGCCGGCGTGACGGGATGGTGACACCCTGACCTGGTGGACAGGAATAGAGGTAGAAGAAACAGGCATGGAGGGGGCAGGCATGGGGGGACGGGTGTGGAGGGGTCGAGGGTAGAGGGAGCAAGGGTGGGGAGGTGAGGCATGGAGGGGGTGAGGATGGAGGGGTGCGGGTGTGGAGGGCTGAGAGCAAAGAGGCTGAGTGTGGAGGGGGCAAGGGTGAAGGGGGTGTGGGTGGAGGGGTGCGGATCTGGAGGGCTGAGCAAAAAGAGGCTGAGTGTGGAGGGATCAGGCGTAGAGGGGGTAAGGGTGGAGGAGGTTAGTGTGGGGAGGTTGGGCATGGAGGGGGGGGATGTGGAGGGGCGGGTGTGGAGGGGCGGGTGTGGAGGGGCACATCTGGAGGGTGAGAAGTGGGCAGAGGCCAAGGAGGATGAGGACCAAGAGCCTTGGCAGGCAGGGCCCGAGGGGCCCTGACTGCCCTGTCCTTGGAGGGGTCAGCCTCTGCCGAGGGCCTGGGCCCGGGGCACTGCCTGGAGCTTGTCTGGGGAGCTGCTTCCCCACAGGGTGACTGAACCCCACACTGGGGGCCTGAGAGTGGCGTCCTGCAGGCTCATAGGAAGGCCGGTGGCAGGGCTGCAGGAGGTGGCATGGAGGGGGCAGGCGGGCCCGAGGGGCTGCACTGCCGGGGGAGCGGTCCGCTCCGCTAATCAGGAACCGCCCGGGCAGCAGAGGAA
>NW_006160165.1:6596767-6599887 GCF_000334495.1 Tupaia belangeri chinensis | reverse complement strand
TGTGGGGGGCAGGCCCGGAGGGGCCCCGACTGCCCTGTCCTTGGAGGGGTCAGCCTCTGCCGAGGGCCTGGGCCCGGGGCACTGCCTGGAGCTTGTCTGGGGAGCTGCTTCCCCACAGGGTGACTGAACCCCACACTGGGGGCCTGAGAGTGGCGTCCTGCAGGCTCATAGGAAGGCCGGTGGCAGGGCTGCAGGAGGTGGCATGGAGGGGGTAGGCGGGCCCAAGGGGCTGCACTGCCGGGGGAGCGGTCCGCTCCGCTAACCAGGAACCGCCTGGGCAGCAGAGTAAGGCCCTGGCCCCGCGACCCTCAGGTCTGCCTCGGCCAGGCACGTGGCCCGGGTGGGCTGCGTGGTCCCTTCCCCGACACAGGGTTCGCGGCAGAGATGCTAATGAAGAGGCTTCATGGACAACGCGGCCTGAGAAGGGGAGCCAGGCTGGGGTGTGCAGCGGGCTGGGGCTCTGCCCTGCCCAGAGCAGAGGGGGCCCAGGGCCGGGTGCCCAGGGAGGCCAGGCGAGGCCCACGCAAAGGCTGTCTCGCTGGGCTCAGGGAGCTATCCCCCAACATCGGGACTTGAACAACTCCCTGGCGGGCTCACCAGGGGGCGGATGGCCTCCAACAGGAGTTACCTCCAAAATCTCACCGAGACACCCCAAAGTCCCCACTCGCTCAGCGAGGCTCCTATGATGGCCACTGCAGTCACCTCTGTGGGGCCGGGTGAGGCTGGTCCCTTGGGCTCCACAGCGATTCTGGCTGCCTAGGAGGGGTGGGTCCCTGATCTGGCCAGGACCCTGGCTCGGCCAGGCTTCGTGGCACCCCCGCTGTGTCCCGTGTCCTCCTGGGGCCGCAGCTCTGAAAGGCCTGTAGTGGGCAGCCGGGAGGCACCATATGGGCACGCCCGCCCAGTT
The DNA here is from genome assembly GCF_000334495.1 of Tupaia belangeri chinensis. Classification (NCBI taxonomy): domain Eukaryota; kingdom Metazoa; phylum Chordata; class Mammalia; order Scandentia; family Tupaiidae; genus Tupaia; species Tupaia belangeri. The sequence goes on along the minus strand of NW_006160165.1, from coordinate 6,598,980 downwards.
GGGGTGGAGTGACCCATGCACGGGACGACCGGAAGGTTGCTGTGAGGGCCTGGCCGTGCTCGGAGCAGCTGCGGACGCTGCCTCTGCTGGCCTCGCACACGGACCCCTCGCCCAGCCCCCGTCGGAAGACGGGCCCTGCAGACAGGCTGTGAGTCGGGCTTCAATGTCAAGCGACTTTTAGTGTTCGAGTCCCCTCGGGCCTGCCGTCCTCACCCTTCTCCAGAGGCAAATGTGAGTGGGTGTTAAAGCCCCACACGTGTGCACCCGGGACACGGGACGGGCCCCTGCCCAGGCCAGTGAGCGGGGCCCAGGAGCCGTGCCCCTAGAGAACCCCCACCCAGGGTCACAGTCACGCCATGCAGGCTGTGGCATCTCCCACCTGCCGCAGAAGAACGTTACCGTGGCCCCATGCGCTGACGGGAAGGGTGCGACGCAGCCCCTGTTGCAGGTGCCCAGCTGGGCACGGCCACTGGAACCCCGTCCGTCACTCCTGCACCACTGTGCGCCACTTCCCAGAGCCCCCCACTGGCACAGGCAGGCAGAGGGTGCAGGTGCTGGCTGGGCGCCCCCACTCCACCAGCCGGGCCCCACCTCAGGCAAAGGACTGCCGTCAGTCAGAGGGGCCGGCCTTCTGGAGAACCCCTTGTCTCCAGGCTCCCTCACACGGCAGTCTGCAAACCCACCACCTGTGACCCGACTTCCAGAATCCCTACCTCCACGGGAAAAGGAGGCCTCCGTGCTCCCTGGAGAGGTCAGCAGGGGCACCTGAGCCCTCCTGGCTCTGTAGACCCTCCGCCCTCCCCGCAGTCTCCCACGATCGCTGGTCCCGCACAGTTCTGAGGCAGCTGGGGCAGCTGTACCCAGTACCCTCATGTCATGAAAGACAGGGGTGACCCGAGCCCGCCCAGGCCCAGAGGCCAGCACCCAGAGGGGGAGGACAGTCCCTCAGGAGCATGCGCTACAGCCAGCCCCAAGATAGAGCCTGACGGGCCTCTTCCTGCCGCCCCTCTGCTCGCCCACCCAGGACTCAGGGTACAGGAGCCTCCCTCCTTGGCCACCCCGGTAGGTGACAGGGTGGGGTCCTCTTCAACTCATGAGGAGACAGTGGCAGAACTCAGGCGACCCCAGGCTGTCAGCCATCTCCTTGGTCTGCAGATTCTGGGGCTCCTCCCCAGGACCAGTGCCCCCCGCCCCCAAGGCACCAGGCCAAGTGAGCCTTCCATGCCCCCAAGCAGCCCTGAGGGGGCACTTCTGCTTCTGTGGCCAGCCCTGCCCCATCTGCTGGCCTCAGATCCCAGCCACCCACGGCCCTCCTGCAGGTTGGTCTGGCCAGGGCCCTGCCGAGCAGCTGCGGCTGCCAGGGTGGGTGGGAGGTGTCCCGCAGGACCCGGAACTGCTCCAGGAAAGACTCCCCCACGCCGTGCCCTCCCCACCTGACACTCGAGTGTCCGGCTCAGGTGGGAGCAGAGGCGGCACCTGAGCAGGTGAGGTGCTCCGGGGGGAACGCACGCCCACGCGGAGCAGCAAGTCTCCTGGACTGGACAGCTGGGACTGGCCCGAACCAGCCAGGACGTTAGAGATGCAGGTTGAGATGCACCCCCACAGCCACGCTAAGGCCGGCAGTGCCGATACCAGGCCTGTCCCACACCAGAGGAAGAGGTTCTAGAAGGGACTCGCAGGGCCCTAGCAGGAGCCACCTGGTGGGTGACACCTGTGGGGTGTGACAGGACACCAGGGACACTGGGGAGAGTCCTCAGGAGGGACCACGGGAGTCACCTCCCCCCCTTCCCCCTGGAGTCCTGGATGGCAGACGTGGCCTCGGAGGCCCACCCCTATGGTCCACACCGGAGGCGGCTGGAGGCATGCGGCCACCAGCGGACCAGAGGCACGGGCGAGACACCCCCTGCCCCAGGAGTGTGGGGAGACACAGGCCTCAGGACAGCTCATCCCCTTCACCACCCTGGCCCTGCCACTCACCGTCCTCCTGGTGTCCACGAGTTCGGAGTTCCGCGCCTGACGCCGCCTCCTGGGGCCGCCTGGACACTGGGCAGGAGAGGGGGAGGTGGGGAAGGGGAGGGGGAGGAGAGGCCCCAGCGCGGGGAGGGGTGGAGGGCGCAGTGGACCGAGGAGAGAAGAGGGGAGAAGGGGCGGGAGCGAGGAGTGGCGCCGCCCCTTCCCACCCCTCCGGTAGCAAGTCCAGGCGGGGCGCGGCG
>NW_006160165.1:6590991-6595328 GCF_000334495.1 Tupaia belangeri chinensis | reverse complement strand
CCACACCGGAGAGGGCTTGGGGCATGCGGCCACCAGCGGACCAGAGGCACGGGCGAGACACCCCCTGCCCCAGGAGTGTGGGGAGACACAGGCCTCAGGACAGCTCATCCCCTTCACCACCCTGGCCCTGCCACTCACCGTCCTCCTGGTGTCCACGAGTTCGGAGTTCCGCGCCTGACGCCGCCTCCTGGGGCCGCCTGGACACTGGGCAGGAGAGGGGGAGGTGGGGAAGGGGAGGGGGAGGAGAGGCCCCAGCGCGGGGAGGGGTGGAGGGCGCAGTGGACCGAGGAGAGAAGAGGGGAGAAGGGGCGGGAGCGAGGAGTGGCGCCGCCCCTTCCCACCCCTCCGGTAGCAAGTCCAGGCGGGTCGCGGCGCGAGGTGCCTACCCTGCTGCCCAGGGCCAACCTCTGCCGGACCCAGGAGACACAGCTGGATGGGGGTCTCCCTGGAGTCCGGCTGCAGCTCTCAGGGCCAACGGAAGCGATGTCGCCTGGAGTGCAGGGGGGCCCAGCTGGAACCCACAGCTCCCCAGGCCCCGCCCGCCGGGCGCTCCGCGCTGGGCGCTGCGTCTTCCCGCGGTGGCCCCCGCAGTGCTGGCCAGCAGGGCCCTTCGGTCTGGCGGTAAGCGCCCGCAGGGAGTAGGGCCCGCAAACGCAAACGGGTTAAACCTGTCCCAGAAGGGCTAGGCTCCCCGTTGGCAGGTCCTCGGCAAGGAGGGGCCGGGATCATGTCACCCTCTATATTCTGTGGACTGGACCCTGGCCTCTGAGCATGACCCTGGGCCGCGGAGGGCCCTGGCTGGGCGCCCGACATGCAGCACGAGCGCGAAGAGGAGAGCCCCGAAACTCCGAGGTTAGGGCCACCAGCGCACCGAAGAGACCTCGAAGAACGTGGTGAGACCCTGAGCGCGCAGATGCGACCCAGGTACGACCTTAAGCCAGCGGTTCTTTAAGCGGCTCCATTAGTGGGTAAAATGGGGGAATCTATTTGAATAAAGGGCAGCCTGCTCGCGTCCGGCCCCGCCCGGGCCCCGCGCCTCGCGCCTCGCTCGCACCGGCCCCGCTCCCACCCCTCCCCGGGCATTAGGTGCCCACCGGGGCTACTGCGCAGAGGTTCCCGCGGAACCCACAGCCTGAGCGGGAAAGGGGCCAGCGCAGGGAGACGCGAGGGCCATTAGGGACCATGAGGCCATTAGCCCTTGGCGCTTCCTCTGCCCAGCAGGGCTTCCTTCTCCTGGTGGCCCAGGACCAGGCTCACATGGCAGCGCCTTAACCGGTTCCTCCCGCCGCCAGCAAGCCCCTGCACACCACTCTTGGTAGGCCTGGCCACTGACTACCTGTTAACTGAGTAACAGAGGCTGGACCCCCGCAGGGCCACCTGGGTTGCGGTCAGTGCTGGAGTAGACCCAGGGAGACCACGGTGCCCCTCCACCCGCAGGACTCCCACCAGCCTGAGTCAGTGCGCTTTGCGGACTTCACCTTCCTCCGGAGGGGCCTCAGGACCCCAGGGCTGGCAGACAAACCAGGGGTCTTCTCTTCCCCCAGAAGCTTCGTGCTGTGGGAGTACCTGCTGCCCACATGCGGTGGAGGTGCAGGTGGATCCCCCCTGGGGGTGCGTTAAGAGGAAGTGACTTCAGAGCAGAGGCAGTGGGGCCCAGCTGGTGCCCTGGAGCCCAGCACTTAGTGCTAGGGTCTCACAGACACAGACCCCCACGGGGCGTGGAAAACTAAAGCCCACTGCTGCCCAGGGCACAGGCCAGGGGCAACCTGGGCGGGGGAAGGCGGTCGGCCACGGTGAGCTTCTGGGGAACGCGCGCTGGATATCACCCTGTGCCACATGCGTGTCTGGCCCGCGGGTCGTGAAGACTTGGGACAGCATGTGCCTTACAGGCCCCTGCGGGCACAGGGACACCTGTTGCCATGGCTGCGGGACACCCAGGGCGCCATGTGGCTACTGCGCCTGAGGTAGCCCCAGTGGCCGTCCACACCCCTGCCTGGGCTCCCTGATGGCGACAGCACATGTGGCCCCTTTCCTTCGCTCCCATGAAGAAGCTGTTGACAAGAAGCCATCTTGACCCAGGGCAGACACCCTGACTCTGCAGACACAGCTGAGGAAATCGGTGAAGGATGACAGGTTCCTCCCGGTCGCCCTGAGCCCACCCCATTTGTCTCAGGAGCCCACCACCTGGCAGGGACACAGGGAGACAGCTGGAGGCCTGAGAAGGTCCTGGTCCCTCTGCAGCCAGGAGCCATCCCTACTGGGGGAGCAGGGGACTGGACAGCTTTGGTCTCCCCTCTGGCGCCCCAGTTGGCACCGGCCCTGCCCTGACCCCCCACAGCAGCTGCGGTCCCTCCATTCCCTCCTCGAGAGGTGGGCAGAGTGGTCTTGGGCTCTAATTGGCAGCTGCCGCCCCCTGCCTGCCTCAGCCCTGGGGCTAGGGAACTTCCTGCATTTCATTTCCGGAAGCCACTGTCCAGGGCTGGTCTGCTAGCCACACCCACAGCAGAACCCTCACCACCCCTCAGCAGGTGAGCCAGCCGGGCTAGCGCCCAGGCATTGTCTGCTGAGCCCCAAGCTCCCCCTCCTGGGTTCTAGACGTGTGGTTCGCCCCGGGGCAAGACCAGAGTCCCTGATCCCGTGGGGCTTACACGTAAGACACAGAAAGTAGGTGAGTGTCATGATTAGTGCTGTGGGCGCAGAGCGTGCCGGTGAGAGCCGGTGGGGTGCGCCGAGAGGCAGGTGCCCCGGGAGTGCAGGGCCAGCCACCACGGCGGAGCTGGGGACAGAGTCCAGCGTGGGGTGGTGCTGAAGGTAGTAGGGCTGGAGCTGCAGACAGACACCTAGGGAGAGGACTTGCGAGCCAAGCGTGTCGGGGCTGGAGGGGGCCAGGGTGGTGGGCAGGCGTCATGGGCAGGCAGCCCCAGCTTGTTTCCAGGCCTGCTGTGCTCCCAGTGGCCCCGGCCTGGTGCACGTGGTCACGCCAGCGCACACCCACTGAGAGTTCCAGGCCCACGTGGGTCTGCAGCCGGCGTCTCTCCTGCCACCTCAGCCCTGAAGCCAGACACAGTGTCAGGGGTTCATCTGTATCCCCCTAAGAGAACTCAGGCTGTGGCCTTTTATCCTGAAAGGAATTTGTTTTATTTTTAGAATTATTTTATTTAAAATTTTGCTATGGGGCATGTGCGCTCACCTGAGAAAGGGAGAAAGCAAGCTGCCAGGCCTAGGACTCGGACCGTGTTGGCCATGCGGGAGTCCAGCACCCTCACCTCTGTGCCACCTGCTGACTCCCAGGTAGGGTCTTTACAGAGCTGCTCAGGGTCACTGGAGTCAGTAGGTGGGCCCTGGGCCAGGCCCGGGTCCTTGTAAGAGGAATTTGGTCGCAGTCTCACGTGGGGGAGCATGCCAAGTGCAGAGGGGCAGAGCGGGGCACAGTGAAGCCAGAGCCGGGCCGGTGCCTGCCGGGAGACTGCTGTCAGCCACCGGAACCCGGGAGACTCGGCTCCTGGGCACTGCGGGATGGGACAGTCTGTGCCGCTAGCGAGAACCGGGCCGATCCGAGCAGGCCGTGCCCGGCCCCCAGCACGCTGACTGCCATGACCACCTTCGGGCTTTGCCCTTCTGCACGCCCACCCCCACACTTCTAGAATGTCCCTTCCTGCCTTGAGCAAACCCGAGAGCTTGGCCCGAGGGCCCCGGAGGCAGGCGCGCTGGCCTGTTCCTGCACCCCGCCTGTTGTCTGGCCCTTTTACCTAATGCTAGTCTGGTGACCCCGTCGGGGTCCCGGAAAGAGCAGCATCTGGCGGCCACGCCCACAGCCACTCCTGCGTGAGAAGCAAGGCTCCACGGGATTGCAGCCGTGCAGAGCACTGAGAACCCTTGCAAGGTGACCGGGGACGACTGGGTGACGGCCTAGCGCTAAGCCGGCTCACCAGTCCTCCTGAGCAGAGACTCAGGCCCACCTGTCCATCTGCCTGCCTCCACGGTGGTGCCCAGCCGTCTCCAGAGCGCCCTGGCAGAGGTGGACATGGCCTGGGTGTGGTCAGGCCTGGTGAGTGGGGCCGACTGCAGCCTGAAGGGGACAGGTGTGTCTGCAGAGCTGTGCGGGGAGGTGACACGCCGGGCTGGGCATGTGCTTCCGGGGTTTATTCTGGGGCCACTGCGGTCGGACTTCGCTGCTCAGGAGGAAAGGGCCCGTGTGCGTGTCCGCCCTGGGTTGCACCAGCCAGGCTGCACGCTGGCACCAGAGCGCTGCAGGCCCTCGAGGAGTGCACCCAGCACGCCCAGAACCTACCTAGAGGGCCGCCTGGCGGTTAACGGCTTGGTGCGTGTGTGCCCCA
>NW_006160165.1:6590443-6590648 GCF_000334495.1 Tupaia belangeri chinensis | reverse complement strand
GCGACGGCAGCTCCCAAGGGGCCTCGGCCCCCTTGCCAGGCCACCCCTCACACAGTGGGGCCCTCTGAACTAGGCCTAGACGGTCGGCCCTCTGTGGCTTCTCCCCTTCTCTGTGAGTGGCCTGTAACCTGGAGAAACCAGAATCCTTCCTTTTCTCAGAACCCATAGGGTTAATTAATCTCTCTCCTCGCCACTGCTTTCTTCA
>NW_006160165.1:6589459-6589674 GCF_000334495.1 Tupaia belangeri chinensis | reverse complement strand
GCGCCCCCCCCCCCAGCCACTCCTGCGTGAGAAGCAAGGCTCCACGGGATTGCAGCCGTGCAGAGCACTGAGAACCCTTGCAAGGTGACCGGGGACGACTGGGTGACGGCCTAGCGCTAAGCCGGCTCACCAGTCCTCCTGAGCAGAGACTCAGGCCCACCTGTCCATCTGCCTGCCTCCACGGTGGTGCCCCGCCGTCTCCAGAGCGGCCTGGC
>NW_006160165.1:6583805-6589348 GCF_000334495.1 Tupaia belangeri chinensis | reverse complement strand
GTTGTGGGTGTGTCCTACTGCAGCCTGAAGGGGACAGGTGTGTCTGCAGAGCTGTGCGGGGAGGTGACACGCCGGGCTGGGCATGTGCTTCCGGGGTTTATTCTGGGGCCACTGCGGTCGGACTTCGCTGCTCAGGAGGAAAGGGCCCGTGTGCGTGTCCGCCCTGGGGGCTTGGTGCGTGTGTGCCCCAGGCCGCCGCTCCGCAACTAAAGGAGCCCCCACGTACACCGGAAACCGCACTCTTGCCCATGGAGATGCCCCCTCGGTCCTCCCCGTCTCTCCATACCTGAGCTGGATCTACTCATGGGCCAGGACCTAAGGACTCCTCCGTAGGCAAGAAACCAGCTGAGGGGGACGGCACATCCCAAGGGGCCTCGGCCCCCTTGCCAGGCCTCCCCTCACACAGTGGGGCCCTCTGAACTAGGCCTAGACGGTCGGCCCTCTGTGGCTTCTCCCCTTCTCTGTGAGTGGCCTGTAACCTGGAGAAACCAGAATCCTTCCTTTTCTCAGAACCCACAGGTTTAATTAATCTCTCTCCTCGCAACTGTTTTCTTCACCCGTCAGCCCACCTGGGATGACTGCCAGCAGCTCCTCCGGACTCTGCCAGCAAGGACAGCCCACTACTGACCCTGCTGACCGCCGCCCTCGAGGGCCTTCTCTGACCGGTCAACCTGCTTGGGATCCAAATCTGGACTGTCTCTGCAGGCTCTCCAGGCGACTCTTGCTGAGCTGCTCCGCCTCGTCTGCAGCCACCGGCCGGCTGCTACGGAGTCTGCATTGTCCTCACAGCCAGCCCTGGACCCGGGGGCCCCAGTTAGGGTCAGACATCACACCCCCGGGACCCGGAACCCGGGACCCCCGCGGGACGGACCTACACTCTTACCCTGAGCACCCCGCCTGCTGTCAAGGTTGTGGGGAAGTGTCATTGGATTCATCGCCCCCCCGAAGCCCACCGCCCCTTCCTGAACCCAGAGATGGGGACGTCAGCGTCCCTCAGACCCCCTCAAGGTCAAAGTGCGCTAACTTTCCTGGTTCTCCTGCTCCTTCCCCCGCCCTGCCCTCCCCACATGACCTTCCCTCTTACACCGGATCCTCTGCACCATGGACGGCACCGTTGTCTCTTCCGTCCCTAAGTCCAGAGGGTTGACCTCTCGATCTCCTCGGGCCCTAGCCAGTCTCCTGCGATGCGCGGTGGCTCCATGTCCCTGCTGCGGGCTGGGCTGGCTGCCCAGGGAGCAGGCCGTGTGCTCCCATTTGTCCTGTGTTTGTCCCCGGGACACGCCCCAGATGTGCTTCTGAGCCCTACTTGTGCCCCTCCTGGGGCTGTGAAGCGACTGCTCCTGGGAAAGACACTGACCAGACCCTCTCGGCCGTGTCCCGACCACTGGCACCTGCTCCTCTGCTGGCGCTTGCAACCCCCTTGCTGTTCGACGGTCACAGGGTCGATGCCTGGGAGGGTGGCCATTCTTAACAGCCTTTGCCGTTATGTCTGGGGCAAGGTCCCTGGCCTTTTCACCACTCAGAGGCGCCTTGTTCCTCGCCCCTAGTCCTGCCGCGCCTCTGCAGCCCGTCCTTGTGGGCCCGGGCCTTAATTCTACACCAAGCACTCGGGTCGTTAGGGACAGCTGAGCCAGCTTCGCAAACGGCTCCTAGAGTGTGAGGAGCGCCGCTCCTCCGAGGGTCACTGGTATCAGCCTCTCTTCTCTTGGCCTCCCTGGCCCAGCACCCTCGTCTCGGCCGTGCAGGTCCTTGCCCGTCTCTTTGGCCCTTGTGTCCTCCGTTTTCCCATCAACTTCGTTCAGGGCCGGATCCAGCCCATCACGCCCATGGTCCTCCTCTCCTGCTATGAGCCGCTCCCCTTCTCGGGATCAATGATGTGATTCTCCAAGTCAGAAGGGGGGATGTGGAAGGCCGCGCATTAGATCCCGCTCATGAACAACTGTTCGCCCGTTTTGTTCCCTTACCCTGACGTGGCTGCCTGCTTCTGTAAACCTGCTTTGTCTTCCCGTGAGAAAACAGCTGTGCTAGCCGTACAGAAAACCACATCCAGACGACATCCTTTTTTTAAAAAATTTATTTTGTAGAGGTTTTTTTGCTAGCTATAGGGCGCATGCATTCGCAAGACAGCGAGACAGAGAGACAGAGAGTGAGAAATCGCTGCTCGGGGGATGGCCACGCCGCAGTCCCTTCTCCATTCTTCTCTCAGGATCTTGGGCATGCACACACACCCGGCGTGAGCTTAAGCCACCGGGTCCAGGACTCGAACCACAGTCGACTACATGGGAGTCCAGTGACACAGCCATTACGCTAACTGCCGGTCCCACCTGGGACGACATCCTGTACCTGCCACTGTCTTTGCTAACTAGCCTGAAAGCCTTTGGTTTAGTGATGTAACTGCTTACATGGAAACCCCACTCCCCTCAGAAACAATTAGCCTGCTTGATTCGGCTTCTGTAACTGCTCGCGTGGAAACCCCTGGTCACTGGCCCCTATTAAGGGCTGCTCAGACTTCGGTCGGGCTGCAGTTCTGACTCTCAGCCCCGAGCCTCAGGCTGTAGTCGCTGGCCAGCTAATAAAGACTCCCTTTCACCTTAATCTGGCTCTGGGGGGTGGGTGCTGCTTCTCCCCCTTCTGCCTGGTGAGCCCACGTGCCCCCTGGCAAAGACAACCAGCCAGAACTCACCTGGGGAAGGGGCCCCTCCCGGCTGTGCAGCACCAACCCGAGGGCAGACAACCGCTTCACTCGGCACTGGTTCTGGAGCGCACAAGCTCCAGGAAGAGGAGCAGATGTTTCCGCCAGGCCCCGCCGTGAGTCCCTAGAGAGAGCAGGACAGAGCTGGGGCTGCACCTCACCTGGGGGGGATGGGAGCTAGCGAGCCTGGGCCTGCAGGGGCCGGCTAGGGGAGGACGCTGGCCCTCAGCCCGGGATGGCCGCTGCCCTCTAGGGAGGGCCACATAGACCAGCCACGCAGGGAGGATGCCAGACACCATGGAGGCAGAGGTCGGAGTGTCGCATCTGTAGGCCAGGGCCCTGGGGAGGCCAAGCACACTGCCCCTGAAGTCACGTCTGTGTGCTGCTCCTGAGTGCTTGTGGCAGAGTAGGGTTCACTTGCCCCGGGACGCCACCCTGTGCCACGTGACTGTCCCTGTAGGCCGTGACCGTCTCCAGCTGTTCCGGACCACCCACACGGACAGCGCAGCGAGGGGACACAAGTCAGTGGAGGAACATCAGTTTTCCATTTTCCTTGCTTGGCCGGTGGATAAAGACTTGGGCTCTGTGCTCATTTGTAAAGGAAATCTCAAATGTTTGACATGTTACCTCCATCAAGACTTTTTTTTTTAAGATTTTTTTTTCTCCCTTAGGGCATGTGCGTTCGCTGGAGAGACAGAGACAGTGAGGGAAACTGAGAAGTCACCCCTGAGGGGCATGGCCATGCCACGGTCTCTTCTCCACTTCCCTCGGGGGGTCGGGGGCACGCACACACACAGACCCAGCGTGTTAAGCCACCTGGTCCAGGACTCACACCACGGCAGGCCACGTGGGCTCCGGTGATGTGATCGCCGCTCCCGCTGGCCCCTTCCGAGGCTTTAGAATAGGTCTTTTTACAATTCAGAAGGTCTTAAAATGATTAAGATTCTCGAGGGATGTTTATTCTTAAAACTTTTAATCTTTGAATCTTAAAAAAATCAACTGAGGGAACCAGCAGTTAGCATAATGGCTATGTCGCTGGACTTCCACGTAGTCGACCGCAGTTTGCATCCCGGACCCGGTGGCTTAAAAGTCATGCTGGGTACGTGTGCGTGCGTGCCCAAGATCCCGAGAGGAGAAGGAATTGCGGTGTGGCCATCCCCCCTGGGGGGTGATTTCTTGCTTTCTGTCTCTCTGTTTCTCTCTGTCTGTCTGGTGAGCGCATGTGCCCTATAGCAAAAACCTCTCCCTTAAAAAAAAACCCCCTAAAAAAAAAAAAAAAAAGGCAAAAAAAAAAAAAAAACAGCTGAATAAGAGCACTTGTAAGTGACCCCAAATGTGACTGATTTTCCCACATTACGATTCTAGTGACTCCCCGGGTTTCTAGTTTGCTGCAGGCTGGGCTCTTGCCTGCTGCGTCTCCCCAACTCTGGAGCCAGGCCTGCCTTTCCTCCGGGGCTGTCTCACCGGCTGGGCTAGGGGAGCTGGACGGGGCCATCCCACGCAGGGGGAGCCATGGAGACGTGGTATAGCCCTGTGGTCAGATAGGGGTCCACAGCCCGCTGCCCGTAGCGCCCCAGGAACAGGGCCTGGTGTGCCTGGCCAGCTGTCGAGCTTGGTGTGTCCAAACGAGACTCAAACTGCAGACATGGCCGCAGCCAGGTGGGTGGGGACTGAGGCTGGGAGCCAGGAAGGGGAAACACGAGGGTGAGGACAGGCACTAGTCCAGAGGCCACGGCAGGCATCCTGGGGTCCCGTGGCAGTACCCAGATTCTGCCAGGACTGGGTGTGGGGAGGCAAGAGGACTACAGTGCTGCTTGACCGCCAGCCAGCCGGTGTGGCCAGCAGAACCGAGGCCCACGGCGGGGCAGAGTGGGTACGGAGAGGCGCCAGGTGGAAAGTGGGTGCCTGTACCCCAGGCTGGGCTCAGCAGGAGAGAACAGAGGCTGGGAGGCAGTCTCCTCGCCTCCACAAAGGCAGTGGGTCTGGTCCCGCAGGCTCCGCCTGGGCCCACGGGCACTGGGGACTGCGTGGCCTGTCAGCGCGGGGTGCAGGCGCAGCCGTGTGGTCTGCCCTGCCCGGGCGGGCGGGCCCTTCACTGCACGAGGGGCAGGCCGCCCGCTTCGCTTGTCCACGGGGGTCCTGCATCATACAGCACCGAGCCGGCTCATCCAGAGAGAGTACAGCAGTAGCACCAAAATTAACTCAGAAACGGTCGGCTTAGTTCACAATTTAATTTTTCAAAGCAGGTTACATGTGATTGGAAGCTGATTTATGTCCAACGCACTGATGTACTGAATCATTTAAAATAAACTGCAGTGTTTATGCCGCCTACCGTGGAATCGCTCGTGAAAGGTATGTTTGTGGGGAGTCTCTTCCAGCACGTTACATAATGAATGACGTGTCAGTGGGAAGGCAGACACTAAGCCAGACGGTAATATGCATATTAAAACTGTATACTCGGATAAGGTAAAAAGTAAAGCTATGCAAAGTGATCTTCAGATTTTTTTCTGCGGAAGTGGCCGCACTGTGGAACCCTTCAGCACACCTTCGCAGAGCTGCTAACAGGCACGTGGGTGCTGCCCACTCCTACCACCCACCCCTTGCTGAAAGAGGAAAGATTTCATCGCCGACTGGTATTTTCCGTTTCTAGTGACCAGTGGCAACTCCACAAGGGCCTGCACCCGAGCTGCCGCACCGCAGGCTGTCAGCTTTCACTTGTGACCAACGGGAGTGGCTCCGTGCCCGGCACGCACCAGAGCCGGCACCCGGGCCGGGGGTCCCAGAGCAGGCAGGGGCTTCCTGCGGGCCGCGCTGCACATCCGCCGACATGGGGCAGCCCAAAAGGGGGGCA
>NW_006160165.1:6575463-6583135 GCF_000334495.1 Tupaia belangeri chinensis | reverse complement strand
CCAAGCCCCTACGAGCCCCATCATGGTCGCGGCAGAGGTCGGTCCTGTCTGCGCTCCTCCTCCCGGGCCTGGGGACGCTCTCCTGGGGCAGGAGTAGCTCCGGGGGGTTCTGGTCTACACGTCCCCAGCCGATCGCAGCAAGGACAGATTGGTTTGGGCCTGGAGGGACGTCTCTTTGCAGCAAGCTCATGATCTGGGGCTGGCCTAGGCGCCCAGAGCCCACGAGCCTAGTGTGCAGCTAGAGCACGCCCTGTGTGGCCTCAGGACTCTGGGGGAGCTCCGTCCAGGCACCACGGGCTCCTCCACTCAGCAGTTCCCGTGGGTGGAGCCACAGTCCCCGGACCCCACGGCCTGCTCTGAGACCCCTGCATCTTGGCCAGGAGGAGTCACTCTACCCCACAGAGGAGGCATCGGGGCTCATCTTCCCAGGCCAGGCCAGAGGCTCCTCCCAGGGGTCCTCAGGGAAGGGGCAGGGCGCACTGTCTCAAGAGAGTGTGTGTACACATGTGAGTACGCGTGTGTGCATGTGTGCATGTGTAAGCTTGCACACACACGTGGCTATGAGTGACCACGGTGCTGAAAGCCAGAGAATGCTGTGCGAGGACAGCCGTGCAGGCGAAGAGGGCGCGCTGGCGGGCGGCGTGTGCGTCGGGAGCTGCGTGCGCGTCGGGAGCTGTGTGCTCTGACCCTCGGCAACCCCACGGGAATGACCTGTTGGCAGGTGGGGAGCAGAGGAGGGCACCACACTGAGAGAGCCACGGCATGGTACCTGCTTCAGACTGAGTTTAAGGCAGGGGGGCGCGAACGCCGGCAGGTGGGGAAGTGCGCTAACTCACATCTGAAATGCCACTTCCCCAGCCTCGCCCCCTTCGCTATCCCCCGCGGCCGCTCCAGATGACCAGGCGTGTTCCTTTTCTAATGCCCAGGTGGCTTCTTAGAGGACACTGCAGTGTGTGAAGATACTGACTTGCTGGTTGGCCCTCAGCGGAGGGAACTCGGGCTGGCCTCAGCGGCAGGCCTAAGGGCCCGTGTATGGGAACCACAGGTGAGAATCGCCTCCTGTTAAGGCCAAGTATGGAAATAAGACAGAAGCGAAACAAAAAGCAGATGAAATTGTGAAGAAAAAGCCTAGCAAATTATTGTACTATAAATATGCCCCCAACCAGCCCTGCCACCAGAAATCTCCAGAAATGAAGAGCTGCAGAGAATAAAGCAAATCAGGAAATTCACATTCATCAGATATTGAAACATTCGGTCAAAATTCTCATCGGAATTTAAATGCAAAGTGGCCAAAATTTCTTAAACTTAAAAAGTGAAAGCTTTAAAAACATAGTTTAAAAATATGTTAACAAATAAATGAATAAAAGAGATATAAACAGCTATGAAAATACTTCAGTGCAAAGGCAATTTTAAGATTCCTAAAAAAATACATTACAAATAATTTGTTAACTAAACACACGGAGAACCTGTCCCCTACAGGTGCACGGAGTAGGGAGTGGGCCCCTGGAAAGGGCTGGAAACACGCACACGCCGCCGTCCGCGGGGCTGGCGAGGAGGATGGGCTGCCAGGCGCAGACCGAGGCGGCGCTGCGGGACAGGGCAGGGCAGGCGGGCATGTCCGGAGCTGCCCTCCTGCGCCGGTCTGCGTGGTGCCGACACAGGTCCCCTCATCTTTGGTATGGGTCACTCTCACGTGGACGCTGCCCGCCGTGTCTGCCGCTCACGTTCATTGATCTCACGGTGAGACAGACTGTGCATCTGATAGCCCAACACTGTGTACCGTCAGGCACCCCAGAGGAGCCTCGGTGACCATGCGGGCCGGGTGCCCACGGGCCTCGACGCCTGCCCGACACTTTCCTCAGAAGGCATCAGTGTCGTGTGACGTTGGAATGTCAAACTGAAGCGTCTTCTCTCCGGACCATTAAGGCCACGTCGACAGATTAGTTCCGAAGCAGAGACGCTGCGCAGGGAGCAGAGAGTCACGCCACGGAGCCTCATGGGCCTGCCCCGGCAAACACCAGTGACAGGAGGGGACAAGCCCAGGGAGGTGCAGAGCAGGCCGCAGGGCCCGCTGCCGTGAGCGCTGGAAGATGGACAGCTGTCTGATACAGCTCACTCGGACGATGGCCACGACCCAGTGGCTGCCTTTCACTGGGGACAGCTGGGGTCCGACTAGCACAGCCAAGTACCTGCCCTGGCGCCCCTGGTACCCCTGGTGCCCCTGCCCTAACCCGTGAAATAGAAACACTCAGGCACCTCAGTGTCCCAGCGCTTCTGCTGGGAGGTGCGACCAGTGTCACCTCCTCCTGTCACGTGGGACTTCCTCCTCTGCAGAAGCAGCCGGTGGTAGGGAAGGGGCCCCAAACCCCAGAGCCTCGACATCCAGGGTCAGCGTCTCCTCAGCAAACAGACTCAGCCTGCAGGAAATGCCCATGCCCGAGAGAGGGCAGGTAGGACAAGGCCAGGCCACGAGTGTGGACGTGTCCCTGTGACCCGAGGGCTGGACGTGGCCTCAGCCAGAGGGGAACTTGGGATCCTTGAGGAAGACCAGAGACAACCACACCTCAGTTCACAGTGGGCAGGCGACTTCTGCTGTGGACGGTGTGGGCCACCACACGGCTCTTCTCTGAGACCAGCCGACAGGACAACCTGGGTAACGCAGGCACGGGCCTGGGCCTGGGCACAGGCAGGGTGCAGCCACCATAAGGCCCTGCTCTTGGTGGACAGCGAGTGGTGACAACCTCGGGGGTGCCGACCTGGGGGTGGGCGCAGGCAGGCCAAGCAGAGTGTCCTTCCTCAGTCCAGCAGGTGCAGCACCACTGGGCCTGGGGACAAGTGGCACTGCAGTGCTCCGTCCACGTCATGCCCGTGTGCTCGGGCCGGGCTCGGCCTCGCCGTATCAGGACCGGCTGATGGGACTCAGAGTGCGGCTCTGCAGGGCGGGCCATCCTCACACGGGGGTCTCCAGACCGGCCCCTCGGTGGCGGCTGCTGCGCGAGGCGGGGCCGCCGCCCGGGGGTTCTCCAGCCCGCCCCCTCGTTGCCGGCTGCTGCGCACGCTGGGCCGGCAGCCATCGTAGGAAAGCCCCAGGAGCGGCGGGAGCAGCGCGCGCTCCTCGCTCTTCCAGCACACGCTTGTCAGCTTCTTAGGGGTGCGGCCGCGCCGGGCGGCCAGGGGCTGGTGGCTCTGACAGCCTGGCCCTCGCAGAGAGGCCAGGGAGGTGGGCTCTGCAGCGTGGTCCCCAGGCTGTGCGCACGCTTTCTGCTGAGAGAGGGGACATGCTGTCAGCTGGGTACCTCCCGGGGGCGCCCCGCACCAGTCAGCCCCTTGCAGGGTGCTAACCGCTGCCCCCACAAGCCTGCTGCGCACTCTCGGGCCACCGAGTCCTCCCTGAGGACAGGCTGGTGACCCTGCCCAGAGCGGCCACATAGAGGTGGGCATGTCTCTGAGGCCTTCCCTTTACGGTAACTGTAGGGTTCCCGTCCTGCCGTCCCAGGGGTACACAGAGGAGGGTGGGGTCAAGGTGAGGGCTGGTGACACACAGGCTCCTTCCTGGACCCTCACACTGTGCGGGAAGGCCTGGCCCAGACCCACATGGGGTCTGGGTGGGGAGGGCCTGCGTTGGTGTCCCAGGGCATGCATGCCGCCACCCGAGCAGCTGGGGAAGGGGCAGCTGATAGCGTGGAGACTGGCAGTGCCCTCCCTGGAGAAAATAAACGGAAACAAAAGTCAAAAACAGGCCGAGCTGCCACCGGGGAAGACGGGACCTGCCTGTGCCCGCTGTGCCCTGACCACCCCCGATCCATCACCCGCAGCCCACGGCGCCACCCGCACAGGTAGACAGCCGGCACAGCTCCTGGCCACAGCCACGCGGCCCGTCCTGATGGCCTGGAGGGGCCAGGTGTGGACGTTTTGGTGACTGACAGCCCCAGGAGACTCTCTGCAGGGGGAGAGCTGTCAGCAGGGGTCTGTCAAACCTATGAGGCCTGGTTGGAGACTCTCAGCAAGGTTGCCCTTACCAGCCCTGCGCCACTGGCACGGATCGGGGCAGCACGACCGGCTAGAGCCCGGGGCTCATGCCGGTGTCTGCCTGGGGCCTGGCTCAGTGCAGACCATGCACCTC
The DNA here is from genome assembly GCF_000334495.1 of Tupaia belangeri chinensis. NCBI lineage: Eukaryota > Metazoa > Chordata > Mammalia > Scandentia > Tupaiidae > Tupaia > Tupaia belangeri. The sequence goes on along the minus strand of NW_006160165.1, from coordinate 6,579,012 downwards.
TCGCCTCGGTGCCCCTGTGGAACCGCTTGGCGGCTGTTCCCAGTGAGGAAGGACGGGGCCGTGCCACGTGGGCATGGCGAGCCGTCGGCAGCAGCTCCCTCGGGCACGGCACTTACCTGGGACGGCAAACGCGTGTGTGGGTGTGAGGGGTCTGCTCGCTTTCACCACCAACCTTTGTCCTCCAGACCCACAGCACAGCAAAACTTTGGAAGAAAGGGGACAGTCCACACGGTCACCGCACACGGGCCGGCGCCTGCGGCCTGCCTGTCGTTACCTAGTGCTGCCTAAGCCCGCGTGGCCGTGGGAGGTCCTGCAGGAGGGGCCGGTCGCTGCCGGGCGCGGCCCTGGCCGCCGCGCGTCTTGTGCTCTTCTGCAAGGGCAGGAAAACACTGAGCCAGCTGTGGCCTCGGGGCGCAGCAGGCGACAGTGGGCGGTGCCCCGTGCCGGGACGCGAGCTGCTCCCGGCCCACGACCAGGAAGTCGCAGAGCCCGCACGCACTGCCACGGGGCTGGGGCTGGCAGTGGGCGCCGCAGCTCCCAGGAAAGCGCACCCTTCCTAACAGGGCTGATGGCGGGAAGAGGCCTCACTGAGATCTGATGGCCCTGGGCTCAAAGGGCGGGCCACGGCCAGGGCAAAGCGGGGTCCGAGTGGGCCTCGAGCGGACACCCTGCTGTGCCCTCGTGCCCTGACCGGCGTGCCCATCAGCAGGGGCGTCCGGCGGACACCCCAGCTGTGCCCTCGTGCCCTGACCGGCGTGCCCATCCGCAGGGGCCTCCCGGATCCGAGCAGCACGACAGGAACGAGAGGGCTGAGGAATGCAGGTCTGGGCGGGCAGGCGCCCAGGTGAGAGGGAGGACAGGACAGGGTGCGGCCGCCGCCTTCACGGGAGAGGACGGAGGACTGCAGAGATGTCAGTGATACGCAGACAGACAGGGAGGTCACACATGTATAATGCACATGTCACATGTGTACACACGCATGTGCATGTATCATATACATGCCTGGTCCATGGCATTTCTCCTTAATAGGAACAGAGTAGGGAAACCATGTAAGAGGCCCGTGTCCCACACAGGCCTGCAGAACGCCTGTCCCTCCAGGGCTCCTAGGGTGCTGGCCGCTCAGCAGCCGGGGGGTCTGGTCTGCGATGTCAGGGGGTGTGTGAGGCGTGGTGCCTGGGCCGCTCCACCCAGGCGCTCAAGGCCTGGCAGCGGAGACCCTAGGGATACCTTCTCCAAGCAGCGGGAGCCTAGGCCAGGCCCACGGAGGGAGGTGCACTGGTGGCTTGGATGCACACGCCAGTCCAAGTGCCTCACACGGACCCTGAGACTCCCGCTCTCACCCGAAATGCTTCGAGTGTGCAAATGGCCCGATTAAGCCGTATTTGTCCTGCCCAGTCTGCTGCAGCGGATTAGACGTGGCATTGCCGTCAGTCACCAGACTTAGGACCTGCATGGCCTTGCTAGCCAAGTCACGGTTCAAAGGGTACGGCCAATGGCTGCAGCAAGGGGAGGCCTTGTGCGAGCCACTGCCTGGCTGAGGAACTGCACGGGGAGACCCAGGGCCCAGTGTGCCTGCTGAAGCCCAGTTCTGGGACACGCACTTGCAGCCCTGGGACGGGGACAGGTCATGATCTTGGGACCTGCTCAGAGCCCTGGGGTCCTGGTCCTGGGTGAAGAGGCTTTGATTGTGAGTAGCTACCACAGAAAAGCACCACGTGACAGGGCACTCCAGGGCTAAGAAAACTACATTGGTTTTCCTAAGAACAATCAGATCTTTAAAAAGAAAAATGAAAAACGGGACCAGCAAGTGGCATGGTGGTTAAAGTGCTGGACTCCCACACGACCTACCAAGGTTCAAGTCCCAGACCTGGTAGCTTACTTTCTCCCCAGGAAAGCGCACCCTTCCTAACAGGGCTGATGGCGGGAAGAGGCCTCACTGAGATCTGATGGCCCTGGGCTCAAAGGGCGGGCCACGGCCAGGGCAAAGCGGGGTCCGAGTGGGCCTCGAGCGGACCCCCAGCTGTGCCCTCGTGCCCTGACCGGCGTGCCCATCCGCAGGGGCCTCCCGGATCCGAGCAGCACGACAGGAACGAGAGGGCTGAGGAATGCAGGTCTGGGCGGGCAGGCGCCCAGGTGAGAGGGAGGACAGGACAGGGTGCGGCCGCCGCCTTCACGGGAGAGGACGGAGGACTGCAGAGATGTCAGTGATACGCAGACAGACAGGGAGGTCACACATGTATAATGCACATGTCACATGTGTACACACGCATGTGCATGTATCATATACATGCCTGGTCCATGGCATTTCTCCTTAATAGGAACAGAGTAGGGAAACCATGTAAGAGGCCCGTGTCCCACACAGGCCTGCAGAACACCTGTCCCTCCAGGGCTCCTAGGGTGCTGGCCGCTCAGCAGCCGGGGGGGTCTGGTCTGCGATGTCAGGGGGTGTGTGAGGCGTGGTGCCTGGGCCGCTCCACCCAGGCGCTCAAGGCCTGGCAGCGGAGACCCTAGGGATACCTTCTCCAAGCAGCGGGAGCCTAGGCCAGGCCCACGGAGGGAGGTGCACTGGTGGCTTGGATGCACACGCCAGTCCAAGTGCCTCACACGGACCCTGAGACTCCCGCTCTCACCCGAAATGCTTCGAGTGTGCAAATGGCCCGATTAAGCCGTGTTTGTCCTGCCCAGTCTGCTGCAGCGGATTAGACATGGCATTGCCGTCAGTCACCAGACTTAGGACCTGCATGGCCTTGCTAGCCAAGTCACGGTTCAAAGGGTACGGCCAATGGCTGCAGCAAGGGGAGGCCTTGTGCGAGCCACTGCCTGGCTGAGGAACTGCACGGGGAGACCCAGGGCCCAGTGTGCCTGCTGAAGCCCAGTTCTGGGACACGCACTTGCAGCCCTGGGACGGGGACAGGTCATGATCTTGGGACCTGCTCAGAGCCCTGGGGTCCTGGTCCTGGGTGAAGAGGCTTTGATTGTGAGTAGCTACCACAGAAAAGCACCACGTGACAGGGCACTCCAGGGCTAAGAAAACTACATTGGTTTTCCTAAGAACAATCAGATCTTTAAAAAGAAAAATGAAAAACGGGACCAGCAAGTGGCATGGTGGTTAAAGTGCTGGACTCCCACACGACCTACCAAGGTTCAAGTCCCAGACCTGGTAGCTTACTTTCTCACTTTTCCTTTCTCTTTGTTCAAATTAAAATAAGTGAATGAATAAATAAAATTAAATACATAATTAAAAAAAATAAACAGATTAGGTGAAACATTTGACAAAGTACCGACTCCCCCACGTCACTGGTTTTGCAGAGCCTGGCCTGGGCGCCACGTGGGGCCCTGAGCAGGCCACGTCCCACTGCCCTCAGTCTCCCCCTGCAGAACGGGAGCGGGTGTGGTGGTGAGCAGGTCCTGCACCCTCCTCCACGGGCTGCGTGGAGAAGGTAGCCCTGGGGCACCTCCACCTGCGGCCGGTACGAGCTGTGAGCTGCACCCTCCTCGAGTGCGCGGGTCTGCCACGTCAGCGGGGCAGGTGCGGGGCAGCTCCTAGGC
>NW_006160165.1:6574468-6575321 GCF_000334495.1 Tupaia belangeri chinensis | reverse complement strand
GTGACTGTCGGGGCGCCCTTCGGCGGCCTCTGCGGCCCGGGCGCTCACCCCAAACATGCAAAGAGGCAGAGAAGCGTCACCTGTTTGTCAGAAACTCAGACGGCTGGCGGTCTGAGAGAGTATAAAGACGGTGGGCTGCTCGGCAGAGGGGCCCTGGTTCCTAGTCTGCCGGCCGTGCACCAGCGCCAGACACCATGCACAGGACCAGGGACGCCGCAGCCGCAGAGGGGGAGACAGGGAGAGGAGGGAGAGAGAGACAGAGAAGGTGTGAGTCGGCTGCAGGCCGGGCGCCCGTGCTCACTCACGCCCGCTGCGCTGAGTGCCGGGAGACACTGGCTGCTTCTGGGACCCCCTGAGCCTCTTCCTGACAGCCACTGCCCAGGCCCCCACCCCAGCTTCATGCCCCTGGGCCTAGCTCTGGCTAGTTTCTAACAGGGTTTCCAGGTGCTTCTGGACAGTCAGATCAGTGGCGGTGGGACTTGTACCCAGGCAGGACAGAAGAGCCCGCCCACTGCTCCAAAGCACCCTGTTAGGACTGGCCACCAGGGTGCCCTGTGGGCAGGGCTGTGCTCGGATGCAGCCAGGTGCACGGGGAGCCCTGCCCGAAGCCCTAGCGACACCTTGCTTACAGGGTAGTCACAAACGTGTGCTCAGGTCCCCACACATGGGCACTGTCACAGACACGTGTGCCCACGGCAGGCCACATGGCTGGACAGCACGCAGGACCACGGCTCGCCTAGGTTACAGTGGGAGGCTGCTCTGGTCCCGGGCAGGGCTGGACATTGGGGCACTGAGGAGCTGCGGCCTGGCCTGGGCACCCCGACAGGGCAGGCAGGGAGGGGCCCCCCCCCCC
>NW_006160165.1:6570404-6574118 GCF_000334495.1 Tupaia belangeri chinensis | reverse complement strand
ATTGGGGCACGGAGGAGCTGCGGCCTGGACTGGGCACCCCGACAGGTCAGGCAGGAAGGCGTCCCTGCCCTGAGTGGAGAGCAGGACGAGCCCCCGGGGTGCCCTGGCCGCACCCTGTCTACAGGCCACAGCCTCCGACAGCCACAGGGATGCATGTGGGGACTTCGGCCCTCGTTAGCACAGAACGGCAGAGAGGAGGAGTGAGGGCGGCCAGGGTGGAGATGCCCCTTCCTTCAGAACCAGAGCTCTAGGCCTGCCGGGGAGCAGGGCCCTCGATTGGCCAGCCTGGCGGTGGTGGTCCCGGGAGCGGCACCCCGAGGGAGCAGGGAGTTGGCCTATAAGATGTCTGCACTGCCCAGGAGGCTCCCGGCCCCGGGGGCAGCTACTGCTCTGGCACCCCCATGCTGAGGGGCTGGGCTTCCCTGAAGAACGTCCCAGGGCCCAGCTCACGGGACGGCCTGGAAGTCTGCATTTTCAGCACCCCTCGAGGATCAGGACTCGGTGGAACCCAGACCCCGGCCTGACTGCACCACCTGCCCCCCACCTACAGGCAGGCTTCCTGGGGAACAGGGGAGGGGAGCAAGGGGCAAGGCAGGCACCCACCCCCCAGCCCAGAGGCTGGAGCGGCGGCTGTCCCCGGGGATCTTGCACCTGTGCAGAGCACCAGGCGGGGTCACCCTCCCCTCCTGAGCTGGGACCCCTGCCGGCCCTGACTGGGGAGACAGGAGACAGGCACCGTGCTCACACCAGCCCTGCAGACGCCCGGCCCGGCCCCGCCTGAGGTCACCTTCCTCGAAAAGCAACTGACCTAGCCTTGAAGGCTGTGGTGAGTTCAAAAATGGCTTTGGATCGACATAAAATAACTTGATTTTAAATGAACTTCCGTTCACTTTTTTGTACTGAGGTTGACTGTTCAGGCCTAAACGCAAAGCTAAGCCTCGGTACCCTTAAATCCTACCTAGCATTCAAACTCCGGAGTTGTGACTGTGCCCGCTATACTGCCACTGGCCCTGCCCCGTGCAGGCCGGGACCTGCGACCTCCATGGCCCGGCGCTGGCGGGGTGCCCGTACCTGGGTCCGCTCCGTGGCCGTGGGCCACAGCTGCCGACACAGAACTTTTTTGAGGACGTCGGGCAGGAGGGCCACCGTGATGAGCAGGACGATGGCCAGCCAGGCGGGCCCGCTGCTCAGCATGTGCAGGAACACGTAGTACATGCGCTGGTAGTTGAGGAACGGCCTGGAGGGGAGCAGAGAGCGGGGAGTGCCGGTGAGGGCGCCACGCCCCGGGCGCTCGAGGCAGCTGCCTGCTCTGGGATTCTAGCCACGGGTCTGTCTGCCTGGGCTCCATCACACAGGGCAGGGGACCCCCTGGAGCCGTGGGGCTCTGCGTGAGAGAGCGGCCCCCCGAATTGCCCTGGAGGAAAGTGAGGTCCAAGTCTGATTTCAGAAACGCGTGGGAGAAAAGATCAAGTGAGCAATGATTTCTGACCGTGGGGTCAGACCCCGTCAGGGTTACTCTGAAAGGCGAGCCGGGCCACTGCCCAAGCCGGGGCTGGAGACGTCTCCCAGGCGGACCGTAGACCACGATCGACCCTCCACACTCGCAGGATCGTGAGGGGCCGGCATGGCCCGCGGCTGGAGGCGGCCGGGTCCAGCCGACCCCCTGCAAGGTCTGAGTGCCGGCCTGGTGGCTGAGAAACGTAGTGGGCACTTGTGCGTGTGTGCTCAGACCCCGAGGAGGGAGAGATGGAGAGGACGGTGTGCAGTGAGCCCCGTGGAGGCTGCTGTCTCACCTTCTGTCACCATCTCTCTCAGATCTCTGGAGTGCACACACACCCTCTGGCAAAACTGAGAAACAAAGACAAGCATTTGGTGACAAAAAATTCAAAAATTCTCCAAGGAAGTATTGGGACCAGCAGTTGGTGTAATGGCTGTGTCACTGGACTCCCATGTAGTCAACAGCAGTTCGAGTCCCGGACCCGGCGGCTTAAGCTCACGCCGGACACATGTGCATGTGTGCGTGCGTGCCCAAGATCCTGAGAGGAGAAGGGATTACCGCATGGCCATCATCCTGAGAGGAGAAGGGATTACGGCATGGCCATCCCCCCCGGGAGGCGATTTCTTGCTTTCTGTCTCTATGTCTCTCTCTGTCTTTCTGGCACACGCAGGCGCCCTATAGCAAACCCCCCCCCAAAAAAAATAAATTGAATTTTCCACATGCCAAGGATTTAAGGGGATTCCATGAGAAAGCAGTCCCGGTGTGCACTGTACAAGAAGTTGTAGGGTCTAGGCCTGACCCGAGTGTGCAGGCATCCTGCCCGGAGTCACAAGGATCTAGACATGACCTGAGTGTGCAGGCGTCCCACCGGGCGTCCTAGGGACCTAGGTGACCCGCGGGTGCAGGCGTCCCACTGGGTGCTGTAACTATCTAGAGACAACCTGTGTATGCACGTGTGGAGCCAGGGGTGCAAGGAGGCTATGGCTCATTTTCAGGCCTAAAGGGCCTCAGGGCCTTGCAGCGGGTCAGGTAAGTTTCAGAGTCAACCCTTCTAGGTTTGCAGAACTTCAGGGCTCCAGGCTGTGGGCAGGGCTGTAGGAAACCCAGCAAATGCCCACCAAGTTCCTGTATTTCCAGGTCTGCTGCAACATGCAATGCATCCTTTGGTCACTAGGGGTCACCAGCTGACCGGGAGACTTGGGACCTGGTCCTCCCACCCCTTCAAACTGTCCCCTCCCTCTCCGTGTCCCCGCCCTGCAGCTGAGGTGGGGGCAGGATGGATTAGCCAGTGTTTTCGGGCTGCCTGCTTCCCAGACACTGAGCTGCATGTCTGTGCATGGAAAACATGTGTGCTCACGTGAAGAGGTGACGGAGTGCGGACAGGGTGTGGTCACGTGACCCCTCCCACACTCCTGGCCCCCTCAGGATCCTGGGCACGCATGATCACCTCGGTGTGCTCAAGTGCCCGGGTTGGGACCTGGACCGCGGGGGGTCACGTGGGACCCGGCTGGCCACACGTAGCACTGAGCCATCGCTCACACTGGCACCGTGCTGCTGAGGTCCTCCTAGGACTGACCGCCACAGGCAGACCAGGGTCCAGTCAGCCTCATGGCCGCTGCCGCCATGGAGGACGCCCTCTTGCCCGGGCCCTCTGCTCAGGCCACTGCTCAGCTGACCCGGGCTCCCCCGCCCCCAAGGACGGGAGCTCTGCCTGGAGCCTGCTACCACAGCCCGGTCACCACCCGCGGGGGAGACACCGTCATGGGGAAGGTAAAGTGAGGCCCTCACTGGGCAGCCCACGGGTCCTCATCTGGCAGCCCTCCTGAAGGCCTGTGACGAAGACACGACTCTCCGGGTAAAAGTGCAGGTGGCGGCGTCCTCCAAGGGTCACCTCAGGTCAGGGGTCTGAGCCAGCTCCCCACAGCCTCCCGTCTGCGCCTCCACGGTGGGCCCGGTGCCCACAGCCTCGCGTCTGCGCCTCCCCAGAACCCGACAGCCCAGACATCCTCAAGCGATCAGTCTTGCTCAGCCCAGGGAGAAGGGCCCAGCGGCAGGCTCCGCCGACCTTGACCCCTGTGGTCTCCCCGGGGCCAGCATGTGCCCGCTCTTGGCGGGTGTTCACGCCCACGAATGAACTGAACAGAAAGGCAGCTCGAACCCATGGGCAGAGACGGTGCCGGCCGGGGGGCCGGCCGCCCCGGCCCCGCCACAGAAGG
>NW_006160165.1:6568725-6569084 GCF_000334495.1 Tupaia belangeri chinensis | reverse complement strand
CAGAAAGGCAGCTCGAACCCATGGGCAGAGCCGGTGCCGGCCGTGGTGCCGGCCGCCCCGGCCTCGTACCAGATGGCGCCGCCCCAGAGCAGGGAGAAGACGACGTAGAAGAGCAGCGAGCCCCAGATGACGAAGTGGTTGATCCACGTCCAGTACTGCGTGTCCAGCGCCAGCTGTGGGGAGAGGGCCGGTGAGCGGGCCGGGCAGCAGCACTCAGCAGACAGAGCGAGCGCCAAACCGCGAGGGCCGCCAAGGCCAGACCCCGGCCGGCCGTCCACGGGAGACTCCTAGGAGAATCCACGCCTGCGCTGCCAGGGGCGGGAAATGGCAGGCCTGGGCCGGGCCCTCCCCGCAAGCCC
>NW_006160165.1:6565589-6568259 GCF_000334495.1 Tupaia belangeri chinensis | reverse complement strand
TGCCGGGGGGGGGAAATGGCAGCCATGCCACGGCCCTTCCGGGCAGCTGGCCAGCGCACGTGGCCCAGACCGCCCACGCGGAGCTGTGGACGCACTTTGCATGGGCCGGGGCGCAGAGGTGCCACTCATGTCGCTACCGAGACAGCGACCTGGGAACCGCCATCTCTGACACGCTCGGACGGTCGGGGCTCACGGCACTGTGGAGTCTGACTTGACCTGTAGCACTCATTCTCCCAGTGCCCGATCGTTCTGTGAACCGTGTCCGGGTCCCGCAGGTAGGGCTGCTCGCCTAAGGATGCCTGACTTGAACCCTTCCAGAACAAGGGACGGCCCTCGTCTGCCTCCCTGGAGTCAGTCCTGCCGGCCTGCAGCCGGGACACGGCGCGTGGTTCACTTGACTGGCAGGAAGGTGTCGCCTGCTGGCGTCACAGGGGCTCCCTGGTGAGGGGCCGCGGCGGGATCTCACCTCGGCGTGCGTTAGGAATACGAAGGGCGCCAAGTGAGACCCATGCTGGCCAGGGCCACCCGCGGCTGGAGCAGAGACCCGCGATGACGCTTACCTTGAACGTGACCGTAAATACCATCACAGTGAACACCAGCGTCCCGAAGGTCCAGTTTCCAAAAATCTGTTTAAAACAGTCCAAGCAGTCGTGCGTTACCAGCTGTCTCCCCGCGCCGCCCCACACGCGGTTCCCCGGAGCACGCCAGCGCCCCAGGCCCAGCACTGCGCTTCCTCCTGCTTCAGTGGAAGTGGCAGCAGGAAACGCCCAGCGCCCAGCGCGCCCTCTTCCCGGCAACAACCCACACTTCAGGACTGGCTGGGCCTGCCTGCCTGGCCGACGCCGGCCTCAGGACGTTTTTCCTGCCTGGACGCCGCCGGCCTCAGGTCGGCGCCACCCCGCAGCCTTAGCCAGCACAGGCTGGTCCCTCCACCTCGGACGGGCACGCACCAGCCTGCCTGGCCCGTGCCAGGAAGAAGACATTGGCTGCCATGCTGGATGGTGCCGTCCTGGCTTGAGCTCAGCTCGAATGGTGCCTGTGCCCAAATGGCACAGCCTGATGGCACCTGGAGAAGGCAGAGGCTGGACTGTCCTCGGGAGGCCCCAGGGAGGTTGGGGACGACAGGACGCAGTTGGACAGTGGTCAGTCCCCCGCAGCTGGGCCCTGGCCGGACCAGACCACAGCCGGCAGAGGCTGCATGAGGAGGGGACCAAGTAGGACTCAGGATGTGATGATGGGGAGCCCGGCCGGGGGTCAGACACAGGAACAGCACGTCCTCAACAACAGACAGACGGACGGACAGACAGACAGATGCGAGCAGGGTAGACAGTACGGTCCTGGCAGTCAGGACAGGCTCTGTCGGCCGGAAGTTGTACTCTACACGGATTTTCTCTGAGGAGATGCCTACGCTCTGTGACGTTTGTCAGCTCCTCGGGACTGCCTTCAGAGCGCTGCCCTCGAACCTCGGAGAGGAGTCAGCTGTATTTTACGTGAAGGGTGTTTTGTCCCACATGGTTCATTTTCTACCACAAACACTCCTCTAATTAAAGCCCAGCACCTGAATCTGGGGACCACGACGCTGCGGCCAGACCTCAGGGTGCGTGGGCCAAGAATGCACCTCCAGAGTCACGGGAAGGGCCGGGCTTCTCACTTTCCCCCTCACTTCCTCATCGGGATGGAGCTGGGTCTTCCCACTGGCTCACAAAGACCAGCCGACAACACCGCCCAGCTGCACACCAGCTGCCGGTCTCGGCCGCGGCACACGTGGCCACATGGGACATGTCTGGCCATCACCCTGGGGGCGCTGCGGGCGTCAGGCGAGCAGAGGCAGGGCGGTGACCACAAGGAGGGTGGCGTGGCCCGAACCTCAGGGGCCATCTACCCTGCCCCTCTGCACTTTTCTGTGGGCCAGAGAGCCCGTGCCTTGGCCAGTGGCGGCCTGTGCATGCCTGGCCAGCAGGTGCCAGGACCACGGCTACAGTGTTCTTGTAGACAAGGGTCTGGAGCCAACGTGAAAAGCAGACAGCGTGGCCCCCGCGCCCCCACCTACTCCAGTCCAGGCCACTCTGGGCAGCAGGAAACCTCGGCCAGACACTGCCATAAACACCCTGGCTCAAAGGCAGAAAAGGCAGGGTTGTGTTGCTCAACTCCCACGTGGTCGACCATGGTTTGAATCCCGGACCCGGTGGCTTAAAACTCACACCAGGCATGTGTGCGTGCGTGCCCAAGATCCTGAGAGGAGAATGGAGAAGGGACTGCGGCGTGGCCGTCCCCCAGGGAGGTTCTCTCTCTTTGTTCTACGGCAGGTGCACGTGCCCTACAGCAAAAATTCTTAAAAAGGAAAAGGAAAGGCGGTGACAGCAAGCTCGGTGCCAAGGGTGTACGAGTGTCACGAGCTGTCCGCGCTCACGCCCGGGGCCACGCCCACTCTCACGCAAGCCTCCGCCTCGGCTCCCCCGAGTCTCCTGTTCTCCTGGGAGGGGACACACGGCCCCCCATGTGCTGCCCAGGAGCCTCGGGTTTGGGGGTGATGGCAGAGCTGGGATCTCCCCAGCCAGGGCTGGTGCCACCTAGTCCGGCAGAACCCACGAGCCGCCACAGAACTCCTACCAGGACAAGCATGACACAGCTGGCCGGATCCAGCAGCGGGCTTTCCCACGAGCCCCGGGC
>NW_006160165.1:6564189-6564499 GCF_000334495.1 Tupaia belangeri chinensis | reverse complement strand
GTGCCTGGGCCAGGGGCGGCCTGTGCATGCCTGGCCAGCAGGTGCCAGGACCACGGCTAAAGTGTTCTTGTAGATAAGGGTCTGGAGCCAACGTGAAAAGCAGACAGCGTGGCCCCCGCGCCCCCACCTACTCCAGTCCAGGCCACTCTGGGCAGCAGGAAACCTCGGCCAGACACTGCCATAAACACCCTGGCTCAAAGGCAGAAAAGGCAGGGTTGTGTTGCTCAACTCCCACGTGGTCGACCATGGTTTGAATCCCGGACCCGGTGGCTTAAAACTCACACCAGGCATGTGTGCGTGCGTGCCCAAG
>NW_006160165.1:6561164-6563947 GCF_000334495.1 Tupaia belangeri chinensis | reverse complement strand
ACGCCCCCCCATGTGCTGCCCAGGAGCCTCGGGTTTGGGGGTGATGGCAGAGCTGGGATCTCCCCAGCCAGGGCTGGTGCCACCTAGTCCGGCAGAACCCACGAGCCGCCACAGAACTCCTACCAGGACAAGCATGACACAGCTGGCCGGATCCAGCAGCGGGCTTTCCCACGAGCCCCGGGAGATGCAGGCCTGCCCCTCCCCTGCGCCACATCCTTGTGAGCGGTCCCTGCTCACGAGCCAGCCACGGCCACCTCTGCAGCCTGAGCTTCCGGTGCTCCCCGGCCGGGCCTCGGGTTAAGGGATGGCAGTCAGGTGTGCATGGCTGCGCGCCGAGATTCCTATCAGAATCCAGGGGCAGGTGCAGGTACCTCCGGGACACCAAACTTCCCCGCAGGGCTGATCAGAGGGGCAAATTGTTTCCATGTGACATCAGCCCCCAGCCCCAGGGAAGGCCACTTCTCACCTCTCTAGGGCGTCTGGTAGGAGGTGTGTGCTCCAGGAAGGCCTCACACCCAGCGCAGCCTAACCTCTGGTGTACGAGTACTGTGGCGGCCAGGACCACGCTGCCTCGCCGGCAGACGCACTGCACAGACCTGCATGGGTCCCGGGCCTCTGCCTCCCCGTGATGTGCTCAAGGCCTCCTTAATCACACCACGCCGGCCTCGAGCACACGACCTTCGGCCCCAGCTCCCAAGCTGCGAGGGCCACAGGCCCACGCCACCTCGCCCAGCTCTCTGTGGGCAGGGGTGAAGCCAGCGTCCGCATGGGCAGGTGGAAGTATGGGCACCACATGGGGCCTCACCGCGCTCTGGGTAGGGGCCGAGGATGGCCGCCACTGCGCACGGCATGCTGCTGCCCTAGCAGTCTCACCCGTGGCACGAGACGAGGCTTGGGCTCCACGGTTGTGCCGGCAACGCCCTGTCCCTGGGTTCCCTATCCACATAGTGGCCGCTATCCCAGGGCTCCCTCTGTGTACACAAGACCCTGCGCATCCCCGTGGCGTGACCCGGCAACGCAGCATACCCGTTTGGATGGGGACATCTGAGAGGCCGGCACCCTTACTGCTGAGCACAAGCCAGTCACCAGTCTGCGGGGCTGCCCGGTCCCAGAGCCCTGCAGTCCAAGTGCACCTGCCCACAGGCTGCTGCCGGCTAACCCCACGCACACACGTGGGAGCCAGCAGTGTGGGCAGGGGCACCTCGAGGGGCGGGGCCTGGCAGGGCATGTCTGGAGTTAGTCACATAGGTCCTTGGCCTGCAGCAGCCTTGGCCCCGACCACCTGCCTTCCTTCCTCATTGGAGACCTGGGGGTCCCTCACAGCTGTGGCTGACAGCAGGATGCCATGACCAAGACCAGCCGGATCGGGAGGCCATCCAGGTGTGACCTGCCTGGTGCTTGGCCACTCTGTCTCGCCACCTCAGAGCCCAGGCACGGCTGCACCTCAGTCCTCAGCACCCAGCCACGGCGGTACCTCGGTCCTCAGCATCAGCTGCCGAATGCTGCAGTGTCTGCCCATGTTGTAGGGTGCATGTGGGGATGGACGCCTGTCATGCAGTTCAGGCCACAAGGCCAGGGACATGGGGAGGCTACGAGGTCAGGGACATGGGGAAGCCACGAGGACAGAGAAATGGTGAGGCCATGAGGCCAGGGGCACGGGGAGGCCACCAGGGCCAGAGGCACGGGGAGGCTGCGAGGCCAGGGAAAGGGAGGCCATGAGGCTAGGGGCATGGAGAGGCCACCAGGGCCAGGGACACGGGGAGGCCACAGGGTCGGGGCCTGGGGGGGACACAGGGTCAGGGCCTGGGGGGGACACAAGGTCGGGGCCTGGGGGGGACACAGGCCCTGTCCCAGGGGCCCTGGGTGGCTCAGCTGCTTGTGTGAATGGACGCTCCAGCCTGTGCCCCGTCGATCTGCTCCCCATTCAAACCCCAGTAAGGCAGGCTCCAGGTGGCGGCCAGAGCTGGCCCAAGCTTCTGGGGAAGCAGCCAGCAGGGAAGCAGAGAGCAGGCGGGGCCCCAGGCCTAGGGGTGTCACAGAGACCCCCACGTACAGGTCCCCAGGGACAGGAGGGGGGAGGACACGCTGCCCAGAGGCCAGCATGCTTCTGAGCGTGGCCCACAGGCCTTCCAGACGTGCGTCTGGTCCCTGGGACCCGACTCCTGGTGGCATGGCTGAGGGAGCCCTGGATGTTGCTCTGCCACCGAGACGGGCCATTCAGACAGCAGGGCGGACACGCCCCCGCAGTGCACACTGAGCGCCCAGGTCAGCTGCAGGCCAGGCCTCCTCCCACCAGCGCTGGCCTCCATCACTCAGCCTGTCCGACTCAGTCCAACGACCCCCTCACGATTCCAGGCCTGCAGGCGAGCACGGCGGGCCAGGATGGTGTCTGTGAAGTGCTGGACCCGAGGGATGAGACAGGCGTCGACTGCTGCGGGGCCTGGGGCCAGCTCGCCACACGCAAGGTCCCAGCTCTTTCTGAGACATGAGCAGAGCGCCCACAGACCAGCGCGGAGGTACCGCTGGGGAGACGGCGGTGTCGGGATGGGCAAAGAAAGTCTCCACGCCCGTTTAGGAAAAAAACGATTCAAGTCACAGCAAACAAGGCGCCCTCTGGCAGTAGGGACCAGAAACATATCGGGCACCAGCTGCACAGGACATGCAGCGGGACTCGCATGTCATCAACGGTCCGGGGACAAGCGACACAGGGAGCCAGGACTGTGGGGAGCAGAGAGGTCGGGGTCAACGAGGACGGAGAAACTGCTCTCGGCCCGGCCGACGGG
>NW_006160165.1:6558425-6561133 GCF_000334495.1 Tupaia belangeri chinensis | reverse complement strand
AGAGCGTTTTCTCTGACATTAAGGCAGTGCGGATCCAGCAGTCGGAGGCCTGGGCGGGGGACCGGGACCTGCCCTGCACCCACGCGGTATGCCCGGGCGCCTGGGAGTGGTGGCCCGAGCTGAGCAGCACCACAGCCGCGGCACCTGCCCTGCTCTGTCACCGAAGGTCCGAGCAGCTCACACAGGCCAGGGTGGCGTGAGGAGCGTCCCCCGGCCCTCGGCCACCAGACGCGGAGTCCGGAGAGAAAACCCCGACAGAAGGCTGGACACACACGGACCCCGAGCACAGCCTCGGCCCTGACAGCTACTGTTCCTACCGACAAAGCACAGGGGGCACGTTGGAAAATATTTCGAGAAATATTTCACGGGTAGGCACTCCGAGAACACAGGGGAGGACGAACCCGCGGAGCTCTTACCATGTGTGTGCTGGAGGTCACTGTCTGAGGTGGGGAGGGAGCAAGCAGCAGAGAGAAAAGAGCGAGATACAAATAAAACACCCCAGAAACCGCAGCGCCAGGAGGATGCGCACCACAGCCACGCCTGCCCACGGCCCAGGAGCAGGGCACTGCCCTCCTGCGCACACCTGGCCGTTCCCGGACACAGCCCCAGGCTGGCAAGGCAGTCAGGGCCAGCGGGTGGCGCGTGGCTAAGATGCTGGATTCTACACGGCTGCCCACAGCTCCAGCCCAGACCCAGGGGGCTGAGGGTCACGCTGTGTGCGCGTGGCCCAAATCTCAAGAGAATGGAGGAGCGATTGCAGTGTGGCCATCCCCGAGGGGTGATTTCTCACTTTCCTTCTCCCTGTTTCTCTCCTGCTAGGCACAAGTGCCCTAGGGCAAAAACCTAAAAAAATAAAAGTAACACAAACCCAGGTAGGCCTGAAGGTGAGCTGCTAGTTAACCAGCCAAAGGCAGAATGGAAGATACACAGACGGAAAAGCCTCAAAGGGTCTTGCCCCCAGGGGGCGCCGTGGAGCAGGCGTGGAGGACAATGGCACTAATGGGAATATACCCAGCAGGAACCTTCCAGGCTGCTGGAATCACTGTTTCGACAAACCACTGGAAGGAGTTCCAGGGTTCGAGGGCTTGATCCCCAAGCAGCCGGGGCTGCAGGACTGAATTCCGTACTGACCTGTCCGTTGCTGGTCACAGCTGTGTTCTCAAACATGAAGTAAGCACCAAAGAAGAACACAAGTGCGTCGAACACCCCCAGGAAGGTCCAGTAAACGAACACCCTCCAGCGGAGCAGTGCGTTCTTGGCGATGTCCCTGCACGAGGACGAAGCAGGCGTCAGCCTACAGTGGCCCAAGTCCCACCCCGAGGCCACGACACATGTGGGTGGGAAAGGCCAAGCCTGGGTGCCCGGGCAGCTGGAGCAGATGCTCGCAGTGGGGCACGACACTGCACGTGGCCGGCTTTGTGTGGACTTTCTCCTGTGCCATGGTGACAGCCCTGGAGGCAGAGACGCCAGCACACACTGGTGACCCCGACAAGGGACGCAGAGCACATGTGACATGCAATTCAGACAGAGCAGACGTCTGCTGAGGCCGCCTTCCTCACGCCAGCCTTCCCACACCTGCTCGCAAGGCACTGCGGGCCCCTCTGGGCGTCTAAGACGGCACACACTCTGTCCCCGACAACCTCCCAATTCCCAAGTGCAGACGACAAACCAGCAGTCGCCCCAAGTCTCTGTCCCCTACAGCAGTCACTCCGGCTCCCACACATGCGTGAGTGAAGCTGGGGAGCCCAAACGGGACAGGAGAACGGGGTCAGTTCACTGCCTGTGCGTTTCTAACTGCGCCCCAAGGAGCAGCAGGGGAAGGCGCCCGGAATCTCATTTCGTATAGCTACGCGTGGGCCCGGAATGACCCACAGCTAAAATGTGATTTAAAGACCACAGGGGTGACACGGACGGCACGGACAGAGAGCCACCCCCTTGCTACTGTAAGAGCAACAGCCTTTTTAGAAGGAAGAACGCCCCACGAGTTCAGACCTGTCGGCGAACTGGGCAGAACACACTTGGCGGTCCCAGGCTCGTCGGGGCAGACGCCCTGGGCCTTGGTCCCCCTGGCCCTTTCCGAAAGCACAGCCTCCACGGCAGCCCTCGTCCAGACCGCACCGCTCCCTGCTCGAGGCCCTGCACAGGCAGGCGCGTGACGCCCGGGCGGCGCTCGCGGGGCGCAGGCAGCCAGGGCAGGCTGTGAGGATGTACCTGTACAGCGACGGGTCCCTCTTGAGCACGTCGATGCTGACGTGCTGCTCCATCAGGCTGTAGAGGAGGATGGGCAGGGACGTGAAGCTGATGTTGTAGAGCGTCAGGTACGCTGTGTCGTACAGCGTCTGCGGGGACAGGTACACACGGCTTTCACATGCACGCCGACGTGTGCACACAGGGCTGACCCAGACACGTGAGAAGCACACGGGGCCGGCCCCTGCAGACCTGGCGGGGCCAGGACACCTGTCAAAGCTTCCTGGCTCTAACCGGTTGGGATTAAAACCACAGCTGGTACAAAGACGCGAACAGCCACCTTGCACTGCGGGCTCGGAGAGCGAGGCGTCCGCAGGCTGGCACCGTCTTTGAGCTTCCCGCTCCCTGCAGGGAAAGCCGTCGGCCCACCGTCCATCGGAGCAGGAAGGCGAGCGTGCGTGAGTAGCAGGTGCCTGGAGGCCTCCACTCTCGGGTGCAGGCCAGCCTGTACACGGGCGACT
>NW_006160165.1:6546513-6558174 GCF_000334495.1 Tupaia belangeri chinensis | reverse complement strand
CTGGGGGGCCCCCCAGCCTGTACACGGGCTGCTCACACACGCACACGTGCAGGGCCCCAAGGACCCGGCCCGCACGCATCGGGGCGGGAGCACCTCTGCTCTCTGAGGCTAGCGGACCCAACCCGGGACGGCCGGCCCCTCACCGGCCTGCAGCTGGAGGGGATACGCAGCAGGAGGCCAGGTGTGCCACGTCCGGCGGGGGACGGAGGACATCCGACCTGCTTGCTGCTTGTCCCTGGAGGGTCCCAAAGCCTGCCCTCCCCACTGCCACCATCCGCCCTGGCGAGAGGCAGGGGGCCGGGACTGACCTGCTGTGAGAAGCCACAGAAGAACTGGTAGAGAAACTGAGGGAAAATGAAGCAGACGTTCTGAAAGACAAGGCACGGGCCGTCAGTCCACGGCATGGCGAGAGGTAACACACCTGGCGTCAGACTCAGGACGGGCGGTCACCATCACAGGGCGGTGGGGGACCCGCTGCAGACTCAGGACAGAGCGGTCACCGTCACGGCGGTGGGGGGCCACTGCAGACTCAGGGCGGGGCGGTCACCGTCACGGCGGTGGGGGCACCCATATCCCATGGAGCAGCACGCCTGGCTCTGTGTGGGCTCTACCAGGTCAGTGAGGGCAGGCGTGCGGATGCCTGTGTTCTGGCCCTTGGGGGACGCTACTACGTCACGGGGGCGGGAAGGCCACACAGCTGGTGGGACGGGGAAAGGACAGGGCCAGAGCACTGAGCGAGCGGACAAACGCAGTTACGCAGCTGCACCCGTCCTCCGACGCCTCCCACGTCTCCTGGCGGCTCAGCGGGCAGTCTGTGGTGAGAAGCACCCGGGCTTCCCTCCGGGCGCAGCCTGTCGCCCCACTGCTGCGAGTTGAGGAAAGGCCGCCAGGGCCCGAGCGCTGCGGGCGGCCCCGCCTACCTTGTAGAAGAAGTACTGCACCAGCTCGGAGATGCGGATGTAGTAGAAGTGCCCGTGCACCAGCAGCATCTTCTTCAAATGCTTGAACTTGGGGACCGCGTAGTCGCTGTTCCTCGCAGCCTGGCGGCCCTCCTTCCCGATCACGCCTGTTGGATGAGGGGATGGGCTAGTGGGCCCTCCTCCTCCCTGAGGGCGCCACTGGGACAAGGAGAACGAGGGATGCAGCCGTCACTGTGCGTGGCCCCATTCAGACCCACTGAGTCACAGACGGTGCCACGCCCAGGGTGAGGTGGCCTTTGTCCAGCTGAAAGGCCAGGTCTGGGTCCAGACTAGGACTGCTCACCTGTGCCCACCTGGGCTTTCTGGATCGGCCTCACCTGTGCCCACTGGCTCCAGGGCCGCGCTCACCTGTGCCCACTGGCTCCAGGGCCGCGCTCACCTATGCCTACGTGGGCCTCCAGGATCATGCTGACGTCATTCGCACCATCGCCGATGGCCAGCGTAATAGGGTGCTCTTTTGAAAACTTGATCAATTTAACAATCTGGAAAAGAAATAAATGCAAGAATTATCTTCTCCGCTTAATGTCTGCTCAGGATATTTGTTACCTGAGTAATTCATAAAGATAGACACTTAGTTTTGGAAAATGAGAAAGCATTTGTCTACAGGTAATTTACCACATTTAACCAATTTTCAACACAGACATTTTTTCACATTAGAAAGCAAAATAGTAAAAACGGTAGTAAGACCTAATTTATAACGACATGGGTTCAAAACGCTGCTAGGCACAATTTCCTGACAGAGAAACGGTCTACACAGAGCAGTCTTTGGTCGCTCCTGTATATGCAAATACCCTGGGGAGATACACTTGCATCTACGGGGCGCACACGGCCCCGCGTGCTGTTAGGTGGCTTCGCTACTCCAACTGCTCTGAGCTGCTCCACATCAAGCATCTTTTTTTTTGGAGAGGTTTTTGCTATAGGGTGCGTGCACTCACCAGAAAGAGAGAGACAGACAGAAAGTGGGCATGCATGCACACGTGCCCGGCGTGAGTTTAAGCGCTGGGTCTGGGACTTGAACCGTGGTCGACTACTTGGGAGTCCAGCGACAGCCATTATGCCAACTGCCAGTCCCACGAGCATCTCTCTTAATAAATTAGCTGTCTCCAGTGTTATCGTAACTTACAAATTTGTCATGTGTGTGAAATACAATCTGAAGACTGAGTGCAGGAGATATTCCCCGGTGTTCAGCCCATTCCTCTAGAGTCTTCCCCACTTCCGGCAGTGGTTTAAGACGCAGGGCGGGAAGGACTGGGGAAACCGTGGCGCCCTCTTACTCAGGACAGGGAGGGGACGACACTTGGCATAAACCTTCCTGCCAGGTGAGAGCTTTTTCCTCTCCGAGGTGTCGTCCTGGAGGCCGTCCTGGAGGCCGAGTTAGGCAGCACAGGGAGGGCAGAAGGGAGAGCCGTCTGTGTCCCCAGGGGTGACTGACTTCATCCCCGGCTGGCCCTCAGGAGGGTTCGCAGGGAAGGCCCTGACATGACACCTGGGTCACGCTGACACGTGCCAGTGCCACCAACCATCTCCTGGCACCTGGTCGCAGAGCTCGCCCACGCCGGAGAACCTGGCCCACGGGTTAGCCTGAGGGGTTTGGGGAGGTGGCCTCCCATGGAGAAACAGGGCTGGGACGCCTGCAGGGCTGGGACGTCAGAGACACCCATGAGAACATGGTGGAGCTGGGCGGGTGGCAGCCGGGGTCTCCTGACTAGAAGCCAACGGCCATCTTCAGCAGCACTTTCAACCCGTTACGCTGGACCCGCACATGGCCCGGCCCCGGTGGCTTTAAGATCACGGCAGGCATGTGTGTGCACATGTCCAGGGTGAAGAAGGGATCACGGCGTGGCCATTCCCTGGTGGGGAGTTTTCCTTCACTGTCTCTCGCTCCCTGGCAAGTACGTGTACCCTACCGCAAAACCCAAAAAACCACTGCTGGCCTCACAAGGCTGGCAGGAGCCAAGCTGCACCACTAGCGTGTTGGTGGCACACATGGTGGACACACTTGTGTGTCGGTGGTGCACACATGGTGCTGGACACGTGTCCGTGATACACACGTGGTATTGGACACATACACATGTTGGTACACACATGGTGCTGGACACGTGCGTGTCAGTGGCACACATGGTGCTGGACACACATGCATGTTGGTGGCACACACATGGTGCTGGACACGTGTGTGTTGGTGGCACACACATGGTGCTGGACATATACATGTCAGTGGCACACACACGGTGCTGGACACACGTGTGTGCCGGTGGCACACATACAAGGCTGGACACATGCTACTCCCTCTTCTTCCCGCAGAGCACCTCCAGGCAAACCACCAGGACACGGTCCTGTCCACAGAACCACGCCAGCCGTGGTTCTGGGCTCCACACCGAGGCGTGGACATCGGACCCGGCAACACTCACTAACTTTCACGCCCATGCGGCGAGCAAAGCCCCACGTCGGCGCCTGCTTTAGAAGGCGCTGCCTTGTAGAGCGCTAAGACCCGAGGACAGAGCCATGCGGCTCGAGGCCACGGCCGCGGCGGGGCTGACCTGGGCCTTCTGCAGGGGCGCCATCCGGCAGCACAGCACGGCGCTGCAGTTCCTGCAGATGTCCAGGAAGAGCTCGCGGTAGTTGCCGGAACTCCCGTCCTCACGGGGCTTCATGACCAAAGACAGCGCAGCTCCGTCGATGATCAGGCCGTAGTCCTGCAGGTCTGCCGAGAGCCTGCGGGGGGGACGCAGATCAGCCACAGCCTCTGAGGGATTGTCTCTGGATCCCCAGAGATGCTGCGAGTCTCTGTAGCCCGATCTTGGCAGTGATGAGCGTGACATGCCCCCACTCACCTAGGGGAGCTTAGGCATCTCGCTGTGCGTTCGCATGTCATCCCCAGGATTCCTGAAGACGGGGAGCACTCACCTTGCAGTCTAAAGAGGTCTGTCTCCTCCACACGGAGGCCTCACTGGCTACCTTGTCCCCGTACGGCCACTGACCTCATGGCTTCCTGCCCAGATGACCCAAGGTCGTAAGACAAGGCCATCCCTTTCTCTTTGCTAGTTGCACTATTACAAGGGGCACCTCCATCCCTGGGAAGAGCCCTGCAGCACCGGGGCCAGGCTACTGTTGGGAGCGTACACTTGGACGCTGCCTCTGCTCAGGAGGCTGCTTCTGGTTGACCTCCGTGAACAAAAACCCAGAATGATTCTCGTTGAGCCTGATCTCAGACAACACGTCTCATCCCAGCCAGGACAGCACCGATAGCACGGGTCCGAATAACCTGTGGAGCATTGCTGGAAAGCTCCACTCGGCATAAACCGCTTCATCTGAACAGACAGCTGCTGCCAACGCTTCCCGACCTCTGGCAGACAGGAACGACTGCTCGAACCACTCTACTGATATCCCGTGTTCTGGCATCCTTACCCGGCAGCTGAACCCGCACACACACGCACACACGTGCACACACATGCCCGGCAGACACGTCACCGCCGCTGAAGGGACTCAGCTCCTGGCTTGTTCTGAGCGCATACTTGGCCCCAACGATGCTGGCCCCACCGCGGGACCACATTCCCAGCGGGGGCAGTGGCCCAGGCCTGCAGACAGCGGTGGGACCCCAGGGGCCCCTTGGTGGCGGGCGCACCTACCCCGAGTTGTCCCTGGCGAGGCTCCCGCTGTGGCGCAGGACGGTCTTGCTCAGCTCGAACAGGACATCATGCAGGCTCTGCTCCTCCAGCCTCTTGGTGGTGAGCTCCAGCAGCTGCGTGCCGCCCCGGAACTAGGCGTAGCAGGTGGCCGCGGCCGTCTCCATCTTGTCCCCGGTGAGGACCCAGACCTTGATCCCGGCTTTCTGCAGCGCCTCGATGGTGTCCGCGGCCCTCTCCTGGAGCCTGGGCGGAGCACGGCACGAGCAGGGTCAGGGCGGCGTGGTCCCACCGAGCTGGCCCGGGGACGCTGGATCGCGGCGGGACGCGGGCTCACGTCCCGGGTACCCACGCTCGCCGCCCACCCGGGGCTGCAGCGGCGTCACGGCACCCAGGGCCGGTGCGGTACCCGATTCTCTGTCTCCCTCTCTTATGGAAGGACTCAACGCATCAACTAGAGAAAATAAAGAATCCGAGACTTGGGAAACTTTTAAAATGTTTTAGCCCCTCAAGTTCGAGAGCTCCGGCTCATGGCCTGGCTGCCGATCCTGGACGTCCACTGCACTGCAAGCCCTAGGACGACAGGTAGGAGTGGGCGCCATCCCAACACCGACACGGCCGCCCCCGTCCTGTGTGCCGGTCTCCCCACCTGGGCAGTGCAGGCAGAGACAAGTGGGCCCGAGGAAGCCAGAGTGAAGTCGTCACACAGGAAGTGGGACCTGGGTGACGGGCGGTGGGCGGGACCGTCTTCTGCCACATGCCGCTGTAAGTGTGCCCTTCCCAAACGGGAGTCAGGGCACCTCTAACCAGGCGGTCCCAGCAGCCACGAGTGCCCGGGGCACAAAGCAGCTCTTTCTCAGGGAGCCCCGGGCACATGCGGCCAGCCCCCTGCCGACTAGGCCAGGATCAGGACCGGTGGGCAGCACGTCCCTCCCTCTCTCTACCTCCTTGGCACGCAGGTGCCACTCCGGGAGCGGCCCCTACATGGAGAAGGCGGGACGTCGAACTGGCGGTGGCGCTGCCACCCACTCCGCCCCGCTGCTCTCCCTCACCACAGGCAGAGGGACAGGGGCGTTCCTGCCGGGGTCTCGTTGAGCCCTGCCCTTCCCCGCCTGGGTTCCCAGAGCTGGGGTCACAGGGGCGTGGCTGCCCCAGGCACCCATGCGGGGACACCTGTGCACTCCCACGGCTGGGCCCTGGACAGTAGGCACTCCTTAAACCCCTCCATCTTCAACACGGTGTGAAAACGCCATTTCACCATTTTCCGGGTCAGAGCGGCTTCGGCCACCCATCAGCGGATGGTGAAGGCCACCCGGTTCGTCTCCGCTGACACAGGGCCAGCAGCGAGCCCAGCGTCTCCCGCAGAGAGCACACTGGCACAGGCGTTCCGGCTGCTTGTCCCCCCGCCCAGGAGCCGTGGCTCATGTGCACTCCCCGTGTCCCGGACGAGGCACATGCGTGTGCTCACCGGTCCTCAACGGCCGTGGCACCCAGCAGAATCAGATCCCGCTCGATCTGCTCGTAGGCTTCCGCCAGCTTCTTCTCTCGGTCCTGGAGCGCCACCTTGGCGGCCTGCAGCAGCTTACAGACGCCCTCGTACTCGCCCGGGTCCAGCCGTTTATAGGCCACACACAAGGTCCGGAGCCCCTCCTGCGGACAGAGCGCGGCTGCACTGCGTCACCTGCAGGCGGCCTTGACAGAGCTCCCGCGCCTTTGGCCCTCCACAGGCATCCCCCAGAGGGACCAGACAGTCTCCGCCCTTGGCAGCCGGCGAGGAGTAACACGATGGGCCACCATGCCACGGAGCGATCGCGCCTCTCCTGTCATAAGCAGTCACAGTGAAGCTGCGCCTTACAGTGAACACATGTGACACTCCTAGAGGGCACGCGACCGGGGCAGCTGGCCAAAGCAGCCGCCTTCCGTGCTCACCAAAGGAGAGCGGCTAGTCAGGGGCAGTGCTGGGCGCACGGAGGCGAAGGTGAGAGCTCAGGGATAACCAGTCCTTTCTGGACGTCACACACAGGGGACGCAGACAGCCTGCAGGGCACTGCCCGCGGCCACGCCTCTGGCCTGTTAGCAGAACGCTCCCTTGTCGGGATGCGCGGCCACTGAGAGGGCACATGGGGACCTGTCGCTGCCCCCCTAGTGCCCTGGCTCCCCCTACCCAGCTCTTCCAACAACAGAAGAGCCAGAATCCTGCGAGGAGGCACAGCGGGTCCTGGAAATGCCAGTGGCTGAGAAGTCAGGAGGGGAGGCCTCTCAGGGACGCATCACGTCTCTCATGAAGACCATGACAGTGTAGGGCCTGTGGCACTGAGGTCCCTGGAGCCCTCAGAGCCAGAGGGACCTAGGAGAGTGACGGACGGCAGGTGCGAGGCAGTAGCCAGTCACGCGGGCTTCTTGGAGCCGTGGGAGGGCATGCCATGGAAGAGTGGTGTGCGGGCTTCTATTATTCTGTACCCAAATGACATCGTGCTGTAGCTCCATGCTCCGCGCACTTCTGGGAGGCCCTCACAGATGTCTGAAGGTCTTTCTAGGACCCCTGGGCCCCTTTACCGCCCACCCTGCAACACATCCTCCACATCGAGATGCAGCGAGTGAGGCCAACAGACGGTCACCACGGGGCACCTCTCTCCTGGGACAGGACTACAGACCCCACAACGTGCTGTCCCCGCTTCCTCTCCTAAGTGGGCAACTGCCAACCGCCTCACACTCCTTCGAGGGCAGGGCTCTCCGGTGCTCGTCTCTGTCTTACCCCTGGCCAAGTCCTCGGCACAGCGGAAAGCGAACAAGTCCTGCTGAGCCTGGTGACCAAGTCAGATTACAGACGGTGCGAATTGTAGAACGGTCAGGCACTCCGTAAAAACAAAAACAAAACCCACAAGCGACACGGCCCCTTTCTCAAGCCAGACAAAACGCATAGCGGGAAAACGGTTTTGTAAGCATCGTAACAGAGTCATCCCTGGTGCAGGGCTGGTGCGGTGGGGAGGCGGGCGCCTTCCCAGACGGACAGGGCCGACTCGGAGCACGGCCTTCCTCGTGGCTCCGTGCAGCCAAGGGGCTCCTCCCTGTCCCTCAGCAAGACCACAGGGCATCCCCAAGTGCTGACGCAGAGGCTGTGCCCGGACAGCAAGGGACCCGGCGGCACAGGGGTGGGGATCACAGCCCACGACCAGGTGGGGTCAGCCCTTAATGCAAGGGGGACTTGGCACGTGAAAACCCAGGACGGTGGCAGCGAGGGCGGGAAGCCCTGGCCATCTCGATTGAGCTGGGAGCAGCAGACGACAATCCGAGGGATGAAAGCCCTGAGCAGCTCGGATGGCAGGGACCTCCCCAACACGGCAAGAGCCACATGTGAAGACGCCCCAGCTGATGGAGGGGGACAGTGGAGACAGACGGTCTACCCCTGGGATCAGGAACATGACAGAGGCGTGCCTTGTCACCTGGTCAGTGAGGAGCCCCAGGTCTGGCCCGAGCAGTCAGGCAATGGAGAGGAGAGGTGGCATTCCGCAGGGGAAGGCCACTCGAGGACTCCGCCACCTGCAGACACCAGGATGCAGCATCTCAGAGACCATGAAGAAGCACCTCCCCACACACAGTGAAGGTGCCGGGCACGGGGAACACGTGCGAGCTGGCTAGTGAAGGCGCTGGGCACGGGGAACACGTGTGAGCCGGCTAGTGAAGGTGCCGGGCACGGGGAACACGCACACGCCACTGCTTGGTCCACGGAGCGCTGGGGAAGTCAGAACCCTCCATCCACAAGGCAGGGAGTAAAGGGGGAGGATGACATGGAGCAGCCTGGGACTTGTGGGCCACCTTGAAGCAGCCCAGGGCTGAGGGCTGCCTGGGCTTTCTGTGCCCCAGCGAGCTAGCTGCCCCTTCCTTGAACTGCTGAGTGGCCGGAGGCCCTGAGCCTTGGATTGAAGCTGGATACCCTGCTACTCTGCCAGCTCTGTAGTAGGGCAGACTCTAAGCCCTTCCCTGATGGGACACTGCAAGCATGCTGAAACTGCCCCTCCCCAAGTCACCCGTAAAAGACTGTCCAACTCTCAGCCAGGCCAGGCTCAGTGTGAAGTCCTCCGTGCCTGCTGACGTAGCAAACAGTTCTCCTATCTCTCCGGGTGCTGTTCTCCCTCCCTAGGTGGCCGCTTTCCTGCAACAAGAACACCCTTAACCTGGAGGGGCTCACAGACCAGAAACGGCTGGAAGAGAGCACAGAGCCCTGAGTGTGCAGAGACAGAGCCCCACTGTGCGCTGAGGGGACTAATGCATGTACCAAAGGCAAGCATAGAGCCCTGAGTGTGCAGAGCCCCGCTGTGTCTACCAAAGACAAGCACAGAGCCCCACTGTGTGCGGAGACCCCACTGTGCGCAGAGAGCCCCACTGTGTGCAGAGAGCCCCACTGTGCGCTGAGGGACGAACGCGTGTACCAAAGGCAAGCACAGAGCCCTGAGTGTGCAGAGCCCCACTTTGCGCCGAGAGGAACATATGCGTATACCAAAGGCATTTTCTATAGGAAAAGACAAAAAGAAAAGGCCACCCTAAAATTCATATAAAACCTCAGGGCCTCAGAATAACCAAACATTTTGTGTAAGAGAACAGAGCTGGGTGACTCATCCTTCCTGGCTTTAAAATTGCTAGAAAGCAATCGTCATCAGAATTCTGTGGAACTGGCAAAGAGAGGAGAATGGGAACTGAGGGCCCGACTGCAAGATGAGGCACAGGGCCCCAAGCGAGCTCTGGCACGTGCAGCCAGCGGTCGCTGGGAGAGGCTGAGGACATGGCGGGAAGACCGACTCCTCAGCCGATGGCCTGGGCCCACAGTACATGCAAGGAGCACGAACGCGACAGAGTCCTCAGTGACACTATAGCCCTACGTCTTAAACACAGGGGCCAGCAGATGGCATGACGGGTATGTCGCTAGACTCCCACGTAGTCAACCACGGTTCGAGTCTCGGACCCGGCAGCTTAAAACTCACACCAGTGGCATGCGAATGGAGGAGAAAGGACTGCGGTGTGGCCACCCCCCCAGGGGGGGATTTCTCACCTTCTGTCTCCCTGTCTCTCTCTCGTTTCTCCAGCAAGCACACATGCCCTATAACAAAAAACTCTCAAAAAAGCAAAAAGAAAAACAAAAATGACAAATCTTCAAAATCTTAGATTGGCCATGGTGTCCACACCAACTGCATGAGCAGCCTAAGAAAATCCAGCAGGCTGGACTGAGGGGTACAAGGAGTCCACGACCTCTCCAAGTCCCACGACCTCTCCCATAAGTACCTCACGGCCTGGACACCCGCACGAAGCACAGGGTGAGGGCCCTCGGGGAAGCTGCGGCTCAGCAGGTCCAGTCACCTGCCACGGATCTGCAGAGGCCTGGACAGCAAGCAGCACCAGAGGCTGCAGATGGCCCCGAGTGTCCGGCAGGGCTGAGGGAGTGCCTGGGGGGTGGGGTGGCCTGCTCCAAGGGCCCTGGGGCACCGGCTGGCAGAGCACGGGCCTGGCCGCAGGACGGAGCCCCTGCACGCACACTGCGAAGGCTCTGCCCGAGAGGATGCACTCCTGGTTCAACTCAATCCAGCTTCCACAGAGCCCCTCGGCCGGCACCCAGTGAGGCAAGCTGCCAGCCCGCAGAGGGCCGGACGAGGCAGTGCTGCCGGCCGGCTCGGTCGGGTCCCATGGACAGGGAGGCACGAGGACAGGAGGAGCTGTCTCTCTAGGTGTGGCAGCCGCAGCGTCTGGGAGAGCACCCTGGCACGTGGGCAAATGGGACGGCGTACCTGTGTAAGAGGAGGGCGTGCACCGGCGGCCCGGAGCTGAGCAGAGCACGCACGTCGTCTAAAAGGAGGTGGTGGGTGCAGAGAAAGCACCTGCAGAACCAGCCCTGAGCACACCAGACTGCACGGAAGCGCCGACCCGAGGGGCACGCAGACTGCATGGAAGCGCCGACCCGAGGGGCACGCAGACTGCACGGAAGCGCCGACCTGAGAGGCATGCAGACTGCACGGAAGCGCCGACCCGAAGGGCACGCAGACTGCACGGAAGCCGCCGACCCAAGGGGCCCAAACCCGAGTAGCAGCCCAGAACATCACGAAGAGCCTTCACGTGGCTAGAGGGAAGGCATGGCATGTGAGCAGCAGGCGGATGTCCCATCTCTCAGAGACATGCAGCCCGCATAGTTAGGCTGGCCTTCTCTGCGGGCACGAGCCCCACAGCTGGGGGCCGTCCGGACTCCCACTGCGACAGGGAGGCACGCACTGCTGGCAGGGGCGCCTCCAGTGCATCCCAAACAGCACGTCCCGGTCGTGCCACCGACACACGATTCTGGGAGGTGGGCGCTCCCTGGAGCGACAGCAAGTGGAGCGCACGGGGCAGGGGTGGTGTGGTCACGCGTGTGCAGGGAGAAGTCCACCTGCCCAGCCACGCCAGACGTTTTAGACTAAAGGCAGTCGTCAGGTGCCCGAGAGGCTTTTACAAACAAAGGCAGACTCTGAGGTGCCCATGACGAGCAGCATCCACTCTCGAGGAAGAGGCTTCCTCTTCACAGCACCAGGGAGGGAGGCTCAGCCGGACCCTGAGCGGAACCACTGCTCTGGAGGGACCTGATGGGAGGGTGCACACACTTGGAGGATGGCTCTGCCCAGAGGCCACGGCACAGCCCACACTCCCACGAAATCTCAGCGCGAGCCGTGGGGTCTTGGAGTCTGCCAAGGAAGGCCGGTGACGGCTGTGGGGTCGGCAAAGCCACGAACACGCGACGTCGAGGGAATACCCACATGCCGTGTGGAGGGGCGTTTGCGTTAGATCGGGGTGTCACTAACCCATCCCTGCACCCACCTGTCCTTCACGACAGGGCGGGCAGCTAGGAGAGCACAGTCCCCTCCTCCAGAGACCTGCCACCTAGCCTTGGGAGTCAGGGCGCAGAATGAAGGAAGGAAACCGCAGGCTGCAGACACTGCGGCAGAGGTGCGGGGGCTGCAGAGGGTGCAGACATGTTGGGGTGCACACACCAGTGCCCAAAATCCCAACCGAAGAATGGGGAGGGGTTGTGGGGTGGACGT
>NW_006160165.1:6540700-6546345 GCF_000334495.1 Tupaia belangeri chinensis | reverse complement strand
TCTGTCTCTATGTCTCTCTGTCTGGCGAGCGCACGCGCCCTATAGCAAAAACCTCTCCAAAAAAAAAAAAAGTTACAGGAAAGGGTGCAGAGGAGAGCTTAGCACCAGCTCTGTGTGAGAATCTGGAGGATGGCCCGGGATCAGGCAGCCCCCAGGCTGGGGGAGGCACACGCCATCAGGACGCGGTGCCAGGGTGGCCAGGAACGGGCCCAAAGGGGGGACGGCGTGCTCACTTTCAAGGCCGCTCAGGATGAGGGCCTCCGCTCGGATACATTCGCCAAGGCGTGCTTCTAACTGTGGCCTCCAGAACACCAACCGACCCGCCATGCCTGCCTCACACCTGAGCACGCCTGGGTCCGTGGGTGGGCGGCAGAACAGCAGGAGGGCCAGGCCCTCAGCCCGAGAACACAGGGCCCACAGGAGCCCCCTCCCCAAGGAGGAGCCCAGGCCGCCGCACCCACCCGCCCCACCTTACCACGGCATTGCGCTCCACGCGGGCCCGAATCTGGTCCACTTTGCCCTCGGCCACTCTGGGGAAGATGGAGGAGTCGGCACCTTTGCAGAACAGATAGATGTCCCCTGCAGGGCGAGAAAGCCAGAGACCAAGTCAGGCTTGCAGACCCCGCTGTGCCCTGGTCAGGCAGTGGCGTGAGGAGAATGACGAATGGGCCCAGGGGAGATGCGGTGAAGGCGGCTGGATCCCTCATGGCTGACTTCTTGGTTCACATCCCAGACCTGATGGCTTAAAAATCATGCTGGAGTGTGCACGCGTGCACACGGGCCCGGAATCTCACAAGGAGAGTGGAGAAGGGATGGTGCGAGGCCATCCCCTGGGCGGGGACAGGCAGGCTGATTTCTCGTTTTCCCTCTCTGGTGAGGGAAAGGAATGCCCTATGGCAAAAACTTAAAAAAAGTTAGAAAAAGAAAAGACATATCCCAGCACTGAGAGCGTCCTACGGGAGAACGGGGCAGTTCAGACGCTCACGCCAGGAGACAGCCCAGGCCGCAATCACCCCACAACCCCACGAATGTCCAGAAGGTCAGGGACCAGGAGAGGAAGTGGCCCGGGGTTCTGCCAGGTGAGGACAAAGGCGCAGGAGGGCTGGCGGGTGCAGATGACAAAGCACGAGTGTGCAGACCCAGGGCCAGCAGCCTGCTGAAATGGAAAGGCCAAGTGACGTCCCGGGAAAGCAAGACGCCGCTGCAGAAGGAACAGTCGCGGCCCGGGCCACCAAAGCTGAGGGAAGCAGGTAGGTGCCTCCTGTCCCTGCTCCTGAGTACAGCTACGTCCACCGCAGACACACGCTTGTTCCTCGAGATAAAGTGCTTCTCTTTCAGAGCGGCCAGGACACACCAGGGCGTGGCCACAAACCCCAAGAGAATGAATGCGATGCTCTCCCGGTTCAGGTGCCCTTCCCTGCCGGCCACAGACGTCCTGGCCTGGGGCTGAGCCACGCTGAGCCAGGTCGTGCTCTGGCTCGGCGACTGCGGTGCCCAGGCAGGCCCCGTGCGCGCTGCGGTCGTCCCAGGAGGCTTGAGTGCAGAAGTAGCCTGAGGGCAGGCTGAGAGGGACCAGAAATGGGTGGGCGGCCATTCAGCCCAGCGGCTGCCTGGTGAGTGGAGGGGCCCTCCTGGAGGACAGTGGGGCCCGTGGGCCCAGGTGGGGCCTTGAGAGTCCAGTGCCCCATCTCCCGTGGCAGCAGGTCCTGAAACACACACAGCAGCACACAGCTTGGTCACGCCTGCACGGCCCGTGACTGAGGATATCAGGCCTGTGAGCCTGGCCATGTGGGGCTGCAAGGACAAAGGCCTGAGTGGTGGCCGCGCCAGCGTCAGGCGGGAGTTGGAGCCGGGACGAGGCTCTGACCGGAATCTCTGGAGCAACCTCTCTGCCTCCAAGCCACGTGGGTCACATCCCTTGACGGGCAGACGCACAGTGGGCTGTACCTCCGGTAGATTCAGAACTGAGTCAGGGCCACATGCTGTTCCCAGCCAGGGCTCACAGGACGGACAGCCCAGAGCAGGATCCGTGGTGAGGCCCAGCTGAGGCTCCGTTCCCAGGAAAACCGTGTTCTATGGCCCAGGATCTGCCAAGGGCTCTCTGAGGTCTCCTCCCCACCACAATGAGCCTGGGGCCTTCAGCAGAACCCTTGGGCCCCTCAGCCAGGAGAGGCCCCCGCATCTAGACTTTGAGGGGACAGAGCAGACTCGAACGGCATCTGGCACCAGCGTTGGGTCCCATTCTTCTGGTTTTGCGAGTGGCCTGAGGTCTGACTTCTGCAGTGCCAAGCATGCAGGGGTCTGGTGTCCACGGGCGCCACAGCCCTGTGCACTGCAAGGCAGCTTCCTGGCCTCCCCCAGGGCACAGGAGGGGTCGCGTGCCACCGGGGTATGTCACCATGCAAAGCTGCGGGCTGAGCCAGCCGTGAGCTGGGGCTTTGCGGCACCTCACAGGCTGGCCCCGGGGCCCGGACAGCCCGGGGGGGGCATGGCATCCTTACGGGGAGGTGTGCGGACCCAGCCGTGAGCGGGGGCTTTGCGGCACCTAACAGGCTGGCTCGAGGCCATGAACAGCCAGGGGTGGACATGGCATCTTGACGTGGAGCTGCCTGGAAAGTGGGACGCCGGCGAGGGGCTCCACAGACGATGAGACTTGTGCGTGTCCCCATGCTTTCCCCATGGGAGGCCAGAACCCTCACACCACACCGCGGTGGTGTCCCCACAGATAGGTTCTGTGGACAAATGCTGGAACCGCCTCCTGATGTTGTGGGTGACACCTGTCAGGAGGACCCTCTGTGGGCCCGGAAGACGGCAGCTGTTCACGGACTACAGAGGTAATGGCCCTCCCGGCCTGCTAGGAGTGGTGCCGGGGCCTCGTGCTTGCCCTGGGACGTCGCGGCTCTCAGCAGCTCGCCGAGCTGTTCGTGGGACCTCTCTGCCGGTGCCTGTGGCTGGCTGCGAGGGCGTGGCACGCAGCTCCCCCGGCAGGCGTGCAGCTCCTTAGGGACGCCTGAGGACATGGACGAGGCCCCTGCGCGGACGGCTGGCGTCTCCGAGCTGAGCTGCCATGTGCCAGCCCTCGTCAGCCCTTTAGTAATAAAGGGCCGCCGACGATCCTGGGGGCCGGGGCTGACGCGGTGCCTGCAGCCCAGGGTGTGGCAAAGACAGTCCTGAGCTACTGGAGGCGGTCCCGTGAGACAGTCCCCACGTGTCCCCCACGGGCTGTGAGCCCTGCCTTCCGGAAAGAGCCACACAGCCCGGCCATGCAGCACCAGGACCCACCGCTGCCCTCGTTCCCCTCGGGATCGCGACAGGTGGCATTCGGTCAGGGAGGAGCGGTGGCCGCCAGGCGGGGGTTGGCACATGGCATGTTCCGGTGTGACGGGCGACACTGACGCGTGAAGCCCTGGCCTCGTGCTGGACTGCACACCCCATGCTCACTGCTCTGTCTGGAGGTGAGTGGACGCTGTGGGGACATCTGGGGAGACAGCTCAGGGCCTCCATGAGAAGATAACCCAGGCCAGGAGCCCGCGGGCAGAGGGGACGCCTGAGCAGAGGAAACTGAGGAAGCAGCAGGCAGCCAGAGGGCGAGATGGCAGGGGCTGTAGGAGGCCAGTGACTGCAAGGACCCATGGAGGTGAGTGGAGGGCCACACACCCAGGAGACCAAGCCTTCGAGCAGTGGGTGCTGGGGAGGAGGTACCCGCAGCAGTGCTGAATGCTGGGCAGGCCCAGGCGTGAGGTGGGCAGGGGGGCACAGTGTCCCCGTGCATATGGGACCCCGAGTGGGGGACCTCGTGGAGGCCAGGCAGCTGCCCAGAGGGGAGGGGCCCGCCGCAGGAGCCCTTGGGGACAGTGGTGCGCAGAGTGGCGACAGGGCCTGGGGCACAAGCCCGGTGTGAGGTCTCTGGGACACTGCGCTCCCGGGGTCACAGTAGCTCGAATGCATCCCGGTGTGTCGCCCCAGTGTCTAAAGCACAAACCCGAAGGTGCTCCCAGTGCCACACGGAGCCCCACTGGCCGGACGCGCCCTGGCCCAGGGGTTCTGAACGTCACCACGGAGGACGGGTTATTTGGGATGCCCGAGGTTGCCAGGTCACATGGGGAAGAGCAGTGGGGCAGGAGGTGGACTCGGATGACTCCGGCGGGGATGCAGCCCAGCTAGTGCTGAGGGGGTCCCTGTCTGCACGGTTCATTTCTCGTTCCCACGCATTTAGTTTTCATGAAGGATGAGACCATCTGCGCTGAGCGAGGGCGCAGCCTCAGTCCTCCACCCGAAAGCGACAGCCAGCACCCGAATAAAGCGACAGCCACCCGAGCCACCCGGGCGGGGCGTGTACCTGTCACAGACTTCACGATGACACTCATTCTCCTCCGCACCGAGTCGAAACTCAGAACCTCCAGCAATTCGAACCTGCAGGGGAACGCAAGGCCTGTCAGTGCCCATTAGCGGCACACGGCGGGCAGGCTTGCCCACGCACCTGCCCCTCACGGGGGACGCCGAGGTCCCAGATGCGGGTGTGGGTGGCTCCCACACAAGGCGCGGAGACCTCTGTATTTCACGTGACGTGGCCTGTCTGCTCCATGCTGCACCTCTAGGGCCCGGACGTGGTCCAGAGCTAAGTGGGCAGATGCGCAGTGCAGAGCTCTCGGCCGACTACACCGGCGTATGAGCCTCAGGCCGCAGACGGCACTGGTAGGGAGCCGCCTGGGCTCATGTTACCAGCGGCCTCACGGTGTCTGTGGCTGCAACGTGGACATCACCTCACCCCCCGGCCCTCGGAACTCGAGGCTGAGGGTATCCCGGGACGCCGGACTTGCAGCTGGGAGCCTCAACCTCGGCCGTGGCGATTTTACCCACTGCCCTGCAGGGAGACGCAGGTGGGGACCCGGCACTGAGGGAGGAGCCCAGCCACAGTCAGCCGGGAGCCCAGGGCCAGGCCCGAAGTGAAGGCGCCCAGACCCCTGGGGCTTAGTTTTCTTCAGAACAAAATTCGAAAACCCAGTTTTTCCAAGGTCATCGCCAAATTTAGGTCATGCCACCCACCTTTGCCCATGTCCACACCTGCGTGTTTACACGCATCTGCGAAGGACACGGTGCTACCCAGCTCCCAAGTCAGGCCCCAGACGTGTGGCTCGTCTCGGGAACTGCGACGCTCCCCACGATCACAAGCCTGTGTCACCATGGTCACCAACCGTCTAGGGACAGCTGGCCGTTCAACAGTGTACCCGCGGTGTCCAGCAGGACACCGTGTTCTGTGACACGCATGACCGGGGACGCAGCACACACCAGAGCCTCTGGCCAGAGCCTCGGGTTAGGGGTGGGCCACAACTGCCAAAGACTCTGCCTCCCTGAGTCTAGGCCCGTCTCCATGGATACGCTCCCGGAGGGAGACACCATGTCTCCAGGACGTGCCAGTGACATTCTCCGGGGATGGTGGGGAGTGGGGTGGGCCGTGCAGCCGCACAGGTAGCGAACTTCTGCAGGGCCCCGCGTCAGCGCCTGCCAGTGCCCGCCAGCACCCCCTACCTCTCGACGTCGTTCTCCCGGTTCAGGATCTCCATGTAGCTGTCCTTCAGCCGCAGGAACGTGAAGCCCAGCCTGCAATGAGACAGCGGGCTCACCCGGGACGTCGCCCGAGACCC
>NW_006160165.1:6528082-6539476 GCF_000334495.1 Tupaia belangeri chinensis | reverse complement strand
TCTCGGGAACTGCGACGCTCCCCACGATCACAAGCCTGTGTCACCATGGTCACCAACCGTCTAGGGACAGCTGGCCGTTCAACAGTGTACCCGCGGTGTCCAGCAGGACACCGTGTTCTGTGACACGCATGACCGGGGACGCAGCACACACCAGAGCCTCTGGCCAGAGCCTCGGGTTAGGGGTGGGCCACAACTGCCAAAGACTCTGCCTCCCTGAGTCTAGGCCCGTCTCCATGGATACGCTCCCGGAGGGAGACACCATGTCTCCAGGACGTGCCAGTGACATTCTCCGGGGATGGTGGGGAGTGGGGTGGGCCGTGCAGCCGCACAGGTAGCGAACTTCTGCAGGGCCCCGCGTCAGCGCCTGCCAGTGCCCGCCAGCACCCCCTACCTCTCGACGTCGTTCTCCCGGTTCAGGATCTCCATGTAGCTGTCCTTCAGCCGCAGGAACGTGAAGCCCAGCCTGCAATGAGACAGCGGGCTCACCCGGGACGTCGCCCGAGACCCCGGTCCGCCTCCCCCAGGGCAGTTCCCCAGGCTGGGCAGGGCCCTCAGGATCGAGAGGCGTGGAGTGGGCTGAGAAGTCGCACTGAATCTGTTCAGGCCTCGAACCCTGCCGGAGCACGGGGACCCTACACCTGTGCTCAGCCCTGCACGGGCGGCCTCAGGCAGGTGCTGCATTTCCAGGAAAGCAGCGCCGGCCGCTTCTGCGCCCCCATGCCCATCAGCACACCAGCACGTGACCCGCGCCTGGCATGTGTGTGGCCCTCGCCGTCAGTTGAACATGCTGACAGGCAGGGCCTGAGACCAGCCCGCAGCCGCCGTTACTGATGGGAAGTGGGGCCAGAGCTGACGGCGTGAGCGTGTGTGCAGAGCGCAGACCTGCAGCCGCCCCAGGAGAGGGGCCCAGGTGGGCGTGTGGGCGTGTCACCCAACACAGTAGGCTACCAGGTGCAGGTGCCCTGGAGCTCGGCAGGTTCTGTATGCTGAAGGGAAGGCTTCTCGGAGCGAGGAGCCGAGGATAGCGCCGCAGCCCGCCAGCCCTTGGAGACTGCGGCCTGCAGGCAGACTAAGCACCTGCCTCCCGAGGACAGCGCACGCGGTCTGAGCACCGCGCCTGCGAGCCCACAGGCTCACTCATGGACTTCTGGGACTCTGGATCCTACGTGGCTGACAGTCTGAGTCTCAGCCCTGGAAGCTTGAAAACAAGTGTGTGCCCGAATTGAGGGGATGGAGGGGAGGGACGGTGTGACTGTGCCCCTGGGGTGCATCCTGGGCCTCCCCACACCTCTGGCAGGCTCTTTGGTTTATACGGTCTGACTGCTGGGCCCTCCTGCCTCGGCTTCCTGAGTAGCTGGGATTACAGGTGCATGCCACAGCGTTGGCCCTTAGGGTGGGATCAGGAATTGAACCAGGGCCTCCATGTGGTCCCAGCCTACAGACCACAGCATCGGACCAGCACATACCACCACAGTGGGGCCAGCACCACCTACTGAGAGCAGTGAGGATGGGGAACCTGGCCTGGAATGTCACATGGAGGCGGGAAACTGGAAGAGTTCAGGGGACTTTCCTAACGGAGTTACACGCTGGAAGGCTTCAAGTATTTTCCCAAGCATTTGCTTAAAACACTGTGTCTCCCAAGCACAAGGACACCAGTAGAAGGACCCCACGGTACCAGAGCACAGCTGAGGTGACGCGACGTGGATTCGAGGCGGCGGGAAGACCCCGACCAGGCCTTGCCTCTCCACGTCCCGTGACTGTGGGAAGGCTGCAAACATCCGGGCCGGGAGGTCCAGGCTGTGTGGAAAGTGGGCAGGACTGTTGCCACTTTGCAGGCCGCGATGGCTCGGAAGGACCCCCACATTTGTCACAGAGGAACAGCCACCCACAAAGCACAGCTGAAGACTCCTCGAGCCAGGAGTCATGGGGCGCATGCAGAGACCAGGCTCGAGACCGGGCCGTCCCCGTTCAGGCTGGAGAGGGCTGCAGCACACACAGTGCCCTGGTCCCGTGCTGAAACCCTGCTGACCGCAGCCGGCCACCCACCTCTGGACACCTTCGACAAGTGCCACCTCGTCGGGGGAGGACGAGATGTACACACAGGACCTTCCCGAGTCAGGCGACTTCCTGGGGCCATCCACGTGGTCTTCATCTTTCACTTGGACGGTGTGACAGAGACAGAGAGCCCGGAAAAACAGCTCCTCGTGGTCCTGAGAGACACAAGAAAACTACGGTCTGTCTGCTAAACTGAGGGGGGGGGGGCAAGCCAAAGGTCACGAGGGATCAGAAGGCAGTGACAGGCGACTCCCAGGGGCGCCGGGAATTGGCGCTCTGCCTCAGGTTACAAAGCACCAGTGTCAGAAAAGCTGTGATGTGTTTTCTGTTTTTCTAAGCGAAGCTGTGTCACAACTTTCTCTGCCACCCAGGACATGTCCAAAACCCAAGGAGAGAGACTGCATCCCCCCAGGGGCGAAGTCTCACTTCCCTCCTCTCTGGCAGGTGCATGCGCCCTGCGGCAAACACTTCAAAAGAAAAGAAGGGAGAACGGAGCAGTGGCCCGCTTGGGTCTGGAGGGCAGCAGCCAGGGCGCACGGGCGCATCCCCATCCTGACACCCTACTCTCTGGCTGTGCTGCGGCCCGTCACCGCGTGACAACTCCCCTGACGACAGCGCGCATTACACTGGGTGACACGGGAGGCCCTGACTCCCTCCTGTCAAGTGCAGCACCAGCGCCCCGGCAGCTGCAGGTCCCTAGTAAGGGGAGGGAGTGGAGGGGAAGTGCTCAGGTCAGGCAGGCCCAGCCCGGGTCCAAGACGCTGCCCCTGCACACGGCTCCCTCCACGCGGGTCTCACACAGGCTCAGGGTGAGGGAGGCCAGGAACACCCACTTGTCCAGCCTAACCCCATGAAAAGCTGCTGTGAGGGCTCAGCCAGAGCCACCTGAGAGCCTGCACTCCCTCAGGGCACGACACGGCTGCAGAGCCCTGAGGCCACCCTGCTCTGGGGACCCCAGGAGCTGAGTT
This sequence comes from Tupaia belangeri chinensis, assembly GCF_000334495.1. NCBI lineage: Eukaryota > Metazoa > Chordata > Mammalia > Scandentia > Tupaiidae > Tupaia > Tupaia belangeri. The sequence continues at coordinate 6,536,453 of NW_006160165.1, read as the reverse complement.
CTCCACGGCCTGGCCAGAGCATCCAGGCCGACTGCACATGGGGTTCCAGCCCTCGAGAGGCGCGATGGGAGCATCTGCATGCTTATGTGGACGTGCATATGTGCCTACACGTGCGAGTACATGTGTGAATGCACACGTGTGTTTACAAGTGAGTGTGTGCGACATGCACATGTGCGCCTGCATGTGTCAGTGCATTGTGAACATGCACACATGTGCCTACATGTGTGGGTACATGCCTACACCTACATCTGCGAGCCTTCACATGTGACTGCATGTGTGAATGTGCACACGTGCACATGTAAGTGAACAGGCATGTGTATGCCTACACATGTATGTGCCTACAGCTACATCCAGGAGCCTTCACATGTGAGTGCATGTGTGAGCATGCACGTGCATGCCTACATGTGAGTGGGCATGTGAACATGCACATGCATGCCTACACATGTGTGTGCCTATACCTACATCCGTGAGCCTTCATATGTGAGTGCATAGGCCAGGCTCAGGAGCCTGTGTGTGTGTGCATGTGTGAGTACATGTGTGAACTTACGCCTGTAAGCCTGCACCTACGGCCTGCATTGTGAGTGGCTGTGTGAGGCTGCACCTGTGTGCCTACGTGTGTGCACGTGTGAGCCTGCACCTATGTGCCCACATGTGTGCACGTGTGAGGCCGCACATGCTGACACACACATTTGCTCACTGCATGCTTGCAGCACCTCTGCCCGCCGTCCAGAATGGGAGAGCAGATCTCAGAGCGTGCACTGCCCTGCCCTAGCAGGACCGGCACATGCAGCTGGTGCTTAGACCACGTCTCCCCGGAGCCCACGGGGCCTCACGCCTCTCCTGGACACTGACTAGAAGGGGCCACCTGCGCACTTGTGAGGGACAGTGCAGCCCCAGGAGTGCCACCTACCCTGCCGCTGACGCCCGGGGACGAGTCGATCATGTCGATGCCCGAGGAGTCGGGGAGCACCTGCCCGTTGCAGATGACGTGCGGCACGTAGACGTGGCCGCCGATGCAGCACTCCTTGAACTCCATGTTGTTCTCCGTGAGCGTGCCCGTCTTGTCCGTGAACACGTACTCCACCTGCAGCACAGTGCGGGTCAGGCGGGCGGTGGGGGCCTGGCCCAGGCGCACTGTGTCACGTGGACGGGAGACGGTATCCGGAATTTCTACCAACAGCCCGTCATGGAGGGGTGGGCAGTGTCCACCTGCCTTCCCTCCAGCTCTGGACGGGGACACAGGAGGACGTGAAGGCCCCTGTGCTCCTTGACCTGGGTGGGCTTCACTCTCCCAAAGGGAGCAAGAGAACGTGGCTCCGTGTGGCACCCACTCATGCAGCACTACGGCTCAAGCCCCATTTGCTCGGGAGACAGGGTGAGGAACCCTGAGCCCACATAAGAACCACATGGGCTAGGGTCCATGGAGGACGGAACTCGGCTCCACATGAGGTCTTGAAGACACAGTTCAAGCAAACAGTGACCAGGAAACTCGAAAGAGAGCCATGCAGGGCTACAGACGCGGCCACCGTCCAGTGTAGCCAAGGTTGCTTGTGGGCACTGCTGTCGACAGCTGCGAGGAGCAGGCCACTCTGGGACATTGTGTGACAGCCTGCACCTGTGTTGGGGATCCACGTCAGCTGTGCCCGACTCGAATCAGGGAGGGCTGTAGGGCAGGGGTGGGCGGGCTCAGAGCCCTGCAGTGCTGCCCCAGCACTCACCCAGGCCACAGAAGCGACCGGAGTGTGGGCCAAGAACGATGCTATGGGCTATGGAGAAGGGGCCGGTGGGTCTCCAGGTACGCCACCTCCTACTGGGTCTTTAGGGGACGTGTTTGCAAAGACTTCCTCCACTGCGTGCGGTTTAACTCGTGCGTGGCAGGTGACCACAGCACTGTCTCGGAACTGCTCGGAAAACCCTGGCCTCCAAATGCCTGTCACCAGCCAGGCCTCCGAGCAGCTGGGCAGGAGGGGAGCTAACGCCCCACTCCATGGCTCCCTGGCACAGACTGCTCGGCCTGATGCAACGACTTCACCACTTGTCTCAGGGGAGACGCGGCAGGAACGTGGGAGTTGGGGCCATCTCCTCCTGACAGCCAGCCCACCTGGGTGCAGGCTCCTGCTATGTGGAGCGTCCTAGGCCTCTGAGCAGGTGAGCAGATGCCCCGCTCCCACTCGGCACCTCCACGTACCTTGAGTAAAAGTTCAGGGCCCTGAGCCCATTAAGAGGAAGGTGACGCGGGTAGGGACAAAGTAGCACAGGGAGCTGTCACACCACCCTGCTTAGCTGGCCCAGTCCAGAGCCGTGGCCATGACAAGTACCCCTGGTAAGAGCAGGCCGGAGGTTAAGGCCCTAGATCCCACATGGCCGACTGTGAGGTTCGAGTCCCGGATCTGGTGGGTGTGAGTGTGTACACGCCCAAAGTCCCAGGAAGAAAATGAAGGGCCTACGGCATGGCCCTCTCCCCGTGAGGTGATTTTCGACTTTCTGTCTCTGTCCGTGGCGAGCGCATACACCCTACAGCAAAAATAAAAATTGAAACAGACAAAAGAACAAGAGAAAGAACGACAGACATTTGTGAGGCACCAGGAGTTAGCTAGGCACCGGGCACCTGTTTTACCCCTCCCCAAGGACGGGCGCGGCTGTCCGGGTGTTACAGACAAGGAAGCCTTCGTGTCCGGACTCAGCCCAGGGCGACTGTGGCCGTCCCGCACGGTGACGAGTGTCCGGGTAAGCACCTGGGCTGTGCTCGATCCCACGTAGGGCTGCGACTGGCCTGGGCCCTCAGACTTCTGAATGCCGCCCTCGGCCAGCTGCCCGTTCCACCGGGACTGCAGGGCTTCACTGAGAAGGCACTTCAGGAAGTTCATTGAGCAGGTGAAACGGAAGTGCGGGCTCATCCAGTGCAAAAAGCGCTTGACGCGCCGAGTTCTTCCACAGCACCTGTCCCAGGGACTTGCCGGGCCCCGGCCTGCAAGGTCCGCACATCTCCGGGCTCCACCTCCCCGATCTGGGCCCTGTCCTTTCCCTGCCTAAGTGCCCTGGCTAGGACACCCAGCGCCGGGCTGCACGGGCGTGGTGAGCGGTGCCCGCCGTGCTCCGGGGTCCACACGGCACCAGCGGGGGCTCGCACGGCCGTGGTGTGGTGTGCACACCCCTTCGACGCCTTCTGTGGAAGTGTCCATGCCGCACCACCGATGCCCTTCGTGCCTCTGCAGTGAGGCCGTCCTCCAGCTGCCGAACTGGCCCTGGCTGCTGGTGTGTGCTGGGCCACCCTGCATCCAGCGACGCGGCGACCGTGCGAGGGACATGCGCACGCAGCCTGCTTGGACCTGTCGAGGGTTTCCGCAGCTCAGCTCACCGGGGCTGTGGGCTCGTGCTCCCGCTCTGTAGTGAGGGAGTGAGCCCATGTCACTGGCCAGCCAGGAAGGACAGCGCTCACTGCCACGGGCCTGCTGGCCACGCGTGATCTCGGGAGTACCACCGCACAAGGGCCAGGCAGCTGCTGCCTCCCCAGGTTGTGGGCAGAAACTTCCAGAGCCTTGGCGTCTCGTCTGAGAAACGGGTGTCTTCACTGACCTCACAGGAAGAGGCTCGGCAGGACACAGGCACCGAGCACTGGGCGGAGGACCTCAGGCCTGGACAGACAGGTGCGTGGTGCGTGGGTGACCACAGCAGTCACGCATCTCGTTCCGGATGGCGTGTCAGTGGGAACCCACGCCTCAGCCACATCTTACCCGCACGTCATCCATGTCTCAGCCATGCTACCCCCTTCTCAGCCACGCCTCAGCCACATTTCACCCACACCTCTCCCACATCTCAGCCACGCCACACCTGCACCTCAGCCACGCCACACCTGCACCTCAGCCACACCTCAGCCATGTCGCACCCACGCTTCTGTCACATCTCACCCACACCTTGACCACGCCTCTTCCACGTCTCAGCCGCGCCACACCTGTACCTCAGCCATGTCACCCACGCTTCGACCACGTCTCTTCCACGTCTCAGCCACACCACACCTGTGCCTCAGCCATGTCACCCACGCTTCGACCACGCCTCTTCCACGTCTCAGCCACGCCACCTGTGCCTCAGCCATGTCACCCATGCTTCGACCATGCCTCTTCCACGTCTCAGCCGCGCCACACCTGTGCCTCAGCCATGTCACCCACGCTTTGACCACGCCTCTTCCACATCTCAGCCACGCCACACCTGTGCCTCAGCCACATCTCTCCCGCACCTTGCCCTGCACCTCTCCCATGTCTCAGCCCTGACTCGCCAGGTCTCAGCCACACCACTCTCGTGTCTTGGCCACGCCATACTTGTGCCACCATCCCACACTTGCATCTCAGCCACATCTCACCCTGCACCTAATCCACATCTTGGCCACACCTCCCCCACACCAACAGGGTAGGCAGAAGAAACCCTCAATTTTCTGGGCTTGCTCATTGTATTTTATGGAAAAACCCTTTGCAGTGCATTTCCGGGGAAGACACAGCACCCACCGCCTATGACCACAAAGAACAGGGACAGGCAGGTGACACGTGCCACTCTGGTGGCCTGAGCGCACTGAACAGCCCAAGGCACAGATGGGCAGACGCCGCCTGTGAGGCAGGAGCTCTTTCGAGGCGGGCGGTGTGCTGCCCCACCAGGGTCCAGTCTTGGCGGCGCTCGGAGGCGAGGCTGCAGCATGCCCCTCAGTTCCAGACGGCTCTCTTCTCACAAACTCCTCCAAGTTTCTTCCTTTTTCCTTTTCCTTTCTTTTCTTTTTCTCTTTAACTAAAGAATTTCCAGTCTTTACAGAATTCCATTCCTCTTACGGAAACAGACATCAGCTGAGTGCCAACGGCCGCCAGGGTGCCTTGGGCTTGATCTCCACACACAGCTCGGTTTCCACCAAGAAGCTCGCTCCCACATCCAAGAGCTTAAAGTAAAACGAAAATCCATACCCCACCCCAGCAACCCTCCTGCCAAAAGCCGTCATCTTACCCACCACAGCCCTCCCTCTAGCACAATATTATCACTTATTTCTTTAAAAGAATTTATTTATTTATTTAAATTTGACCAGAGAGGAACAGAATGAGAGAGACAGAGAGAAAATGGGAAGGCAAGCTGCCAGGTCCAGGACTCGAACCGCAGTCTGCCACGTGGGAGTTCAGTGCCTTAACCACCACGCCACCTGCCGGCCCCCACTTTTTACGTTTGCTACAGGGCTGTACACTTGCCAGAGACAGAGAGGGATGTGAGACGGCTCGTCCAGGTGGAGGTTCGCACTAGCCCCTTCCCCACGGCACTCTTGACTTGGGCACGCATGCACATGTGCTCGGCGTGTTTCTCATGTGGCCTGGTCACAACCGAACGGCGTAGTGGGCCACGCGGGATCCAGACGCCAGCAAAACCCACCACCGGCTGCCTCTGTGCACTGCTGGATAGGGGCTCGGCTGGGACAGACCGAGGGCCTCTAGGGACAAGCACACTGCACCCCTGCCTGCTGCACCCCCTGCCTGCTGCACCCCCTGCCTGCTGCACGGTCAGGGTCACTAACACACGTCCTGTCAATCCAGCGCCAAGCCAACGGCTCCTCAGGCTGCAGCCTCACCAGGTGGAGGGGCCCAGCCCACGAGAGCTGTCAGCAGCTGAACGCCCGGCCACCTGCTAGTCCACACCCGCCACCGAGGAGAGGGAGGGACGCCCCGGCAGAATGGAGGCTGCCCCTTGCAGTTTGCGCTGCAGGTGACAAAGTGCACAGGGAGAGGCCAAAGGGGCTGGACCTCCGCCCTCAGGTTTCCTCTAACACTCACGCGTCACCTCCGCTCATCGCCCGCTGCGACTTCCACAGCCCTGAGACGCTGGCATCGGCCTGCTGTGAGGCGCGGGGCTGGCAGCAGGGACAGCCCACCTTCTCATTCCCACTGCCCCAGGCCACCGGGGCCCCTGGGAGGGGTCAGGCTGGGACGTCGTGGTTACCAAGCAGCCTGCGTCCTCACTGGGGTCCGCCCTCCCGGCCGCAGTGCTGACCTCACCTCCCCCAAGCAGCAGGAGCTTTCTGTGTCCCACCCCGGTGCCAGAGCCAGGAGGGCTGCCCGGAAGCCGCGTGAGTGGACCGGAACATGAACGCAATGAACCTTGCTGCGGTTTAAGCGTAACCGTATGTGACACGGGACGTGTGGGATCGCGGCCACTGTCCCTCACCGACGTGGGCCACAGTGACACGTGGTGAGTTCTCCTTTGACCGGCGGGACGACGGAGCCCGCCCACTCGGTGCGGCCGCGTACCCACCTGGCCCAGCTCCTCGTTCAGGTCCGACGTGTTGACCAGGGGCCCCTCTCCGGTCTCCTCGTCAAACATGTCCTCGTCCCACGTGATGAAGTAGGAGCCCAGGAACTTCTGCATCTCGACGGTGACGTACATGGACACAGGGATGATGTAGTTGAACAGAACCATGAAGGCCAGGAAGTCGGTGAAGGCCCTGAGGAACTGAGGTGCAGCGTGGTCACCCCCGGCTCACCGCTCGGCCCGCCGGGCCGGCTCCCCGACGGACGTGGCGCCCTGCGGTTTCCACACGGCTTCTTCCCAGGCAAGGAACGCAGGCAAGCACACGGCCCGTCCTGCCCTGGGGGACACGGGGAGTGAGCACACGGCCCGCCCCGCCCTGGGGGACACGGGGAGTGAGCACACGGCTCGCCCTGCCCTGGGGGAACATGGGTCCAGGAGAGCACACGGCCCGCCCTGCGCTGGTTTTGGTGACCACATGGCCGTGGACTCCGACAGCCCCTTGCCTCTGTGCACGTCCCGCACACATGTCCCCTTTCCTGTGAAAGGGGAGCTCCCTCAAAGCAGGGCACCGGGTCGAGGGGACGCCAGGAGCAGGGAAGTGCGCCCTCAGGGAGCTCCCGGGACTATGCCTTGCAGACTGCACCTGGGAGGACGTGGCCCTACCAGATTCCGCTGCCGCTCTGCGTCTGTCTTCTGGTTGTACCACGGCTCGTCTCGGAAGGGCTCGCTCTGCCACACGTACTTCAGGGCCGTGTTGACCAGGGCCTTGCTGACCAGGATGCAGAGGTACACGACCAGGAACACGTTCATGGACCTGCAAGGGCGGGCATGCGCAGCAGGGCTGACCCTCAGGGCCGACGACCAGCAGGGCTGACCCTCGGGGCTAACCCTCAGGGCTGACCCTCAGGGCCGACGACCAGCAGGGCTGACCCTCGGGGCTGACCCTCAGGGCCGATGACCAGCAGGGCTGACCCTCAGGGCCAACGACCAGCAGGACTGACCCTCAGGGCCAATGACCAGCAGGGCTGACCCTCAAGGCTGACCCTCAGGGCCGACGACCAGCAGGGCTGACCCTCGGGGCTGACCCTCAGGGCTGATAACCAGCAGGGCTGACCCTCAGAACTGACCCTCAGGGCTGACCCTCAGGGTCGACAACCAGCAGGGCTGACCCTCAGGGCTGAAGACCAGCAGGGCTGACCCTCAGGGCTGACCCTCAGGGCCGAAGACCAGCAGGGCTGACCCTCGTGGCTGACCCTCAGGGCCAACAACCAGCAGGGCTGACCCTCATGGCTGGCCCTCAGGGCTGATGACCAGCAGGGCTGACCCTCAGGGCTGACGATTTTTTTTTCGAAGACCGGCAGGGCTGCCCCTCAGGGCTGACCCTCAGGGCCGACGACCAGCAGGGCTGACCCTCGTGGCTGACCCTCAGGGCCAACAACCAGCAGGGCTGACCCTCATGGCTGGCCCTCAGGGCTGATGACCAGCAGGGCTGACCCTCAGGGCTGACGACCAGCAGGTCTGACCCTCAGGGCTGACCCTCAGGGCTCCTGTGCAGGCTTCCCCCCCCTACCCGGCTCCATCTCTGACCCGTGTCCTGCAGAGCCTGGAACAGCTGTCCTGCCTATCTAAGCTGCTCTCATTCCCGCATCTGATGGGGCAGGGAGGGGCAGGGGCCAGGGTCGCAGCCGGGTCACCTCACCAGGAGCGGGTGGGCACAGCCACCGTCTCCGCGACAGCACACAGCACAGCTGGGTCACCACCCAGGTGTCGCTCAAGCCAGGTACACCTCGGCAAGGGCAAGGGCAGAGCCCACGCCGCCCTGGCGTCCGGGGTCCACACCGTGTGAGGGACGGAGTGGCTCAGTGGGAACGCCTCGCTCTGCCAGACCCACTGAATCCGAGTCAGGGTCCCGGTTCAGCTTCTCCATGTAGTGGTGGGAGGTATACTTGTGCTCCCTGAGGCACCCGCCCCACTCACCACGGAGCAGGCAGCCCTCCCCATGGCTGGTCTGCAGTCGCTAAGACCCTGCGCGCGTGCCGTGAGGGTGACCAGACAGGCCCGGGCGCTGCCGTGGCCGCTGAGCGGGTCAGAGCAGCTCGCC